>NW_016107412.1:1368246-1479673 GCF_001604975.1 Cebus imitator | reverse complement strand
AAAAAAAAAAATGAGGGAAGAAAATAATTAACAAGTAGCCAACCAATATTTCATTTAAACCTGTAAATACGTGTGATGTAGTACTAATAAGAGTGTATATTTTGTGTATTTAAAGTGGAGAGTTCTATGAATGTTAATTAAGTCTACTTGTTCCAGATCTGAGTTCAAGTCCTGGATATCGATGCTAACATTCTGTCTCATTGATCTATCTAATATTGATGTTAAAGTCTCCCACTATTATTGTGTAAGGGTCCAAGTCTCTTTGTAAGTCTTACAAAGAAATTTACTGTAATTTCAATCAAGTCATTTGCCTTAAAATCATCTTACAAAGAATTATACACTATTTTAGGGGTTGCTAAAAGATCCATTTATATTATCAATACAATGTGTTCTCTCATAAAACATGTTCATTATTTCTTTTCATACTTGTCAATGCTAAATTTACTAAGAGAATTACAATACATGACACTAACACCTGAAAGTTATTTTCATTTTAATAGTTGTATCTATATCTTACTAATATTACAGCTCCCCTTATATTTACATATACGTAAAAAGCATACTTTCAATTCTGACTTGAATAATAATTTATTACTTATGTGAATAAATACCTCAGAGGGCAGTATTAGGGAAGGGACAACATTTTGTTCTTATTTATATCTTCCTTGATCTTAGCATAAAGCTTACTGCTTAGTAACTACGCTAAAGTATGAAGTATTAAAATCCATACTTCACATCTCATCTTTTTTTCCTTTCCTCTATCTAGCCATGTAGTTTAGATTATTTTTGTTTAAACTACCTATTTATCACAATTCATTGATTAATATATAGCTTAGAATGTTTATGTGACAAGTGTCCATTTAGATTCGGGATTTGTAAAGGAAAAGACCTAAAGACCTTTATTTTAAAAGAGAATAAAATGATTGATTAATCATTAGGCCATATTCAGTAAAATATTTAATGATTGCAAATTGTGCTTTCCAGACTAGATGGCCACATCTACATCTACAGTGCCCGTCATAAATGTTCCTCTTACCAGTTTTTTTTTTTTTTTCCTCCCCTGTCACTTTTCTTATTAAAGGGCATAGTATATAATTTCTTTCCTTGGGCCTGGCATGGTGGCTCACAGGGAGGCCAAGGTGGGTAGATCACCTGAGGTCAGGAGTTTGAGAACAGCCTGGCTAACATGGTAAAAACCCGTATCTACTAAAAATACAAAAAAAAAAAAAAATTAGACGGGCGTAGTGGCACATGCCTGTAATCCCAACTACTTGGGAGGCCGAGGCAGGAGAATTGCTTGAACCTGGGAGGCAGAGGTTGCAGTGAGCCAATATTGGTGCCATTGTACTTGAGCCTGGGCTATAAGAGGGAACCTCCATCCACAACAAAACAAAACAAAACAAAATAAAATAAAAGAAAAGAAAACCTCTTTCCTTGAATCTATGCTGGTTTGTTATTCTGAATGCAGTAGAAGTGACTGTAGTTTCTGAAACTAGGTGAATAGAGGCCATACATCTTCCATCTGGTTCTCTTGAAATGCTCACTTAGAATCCTGAACTGCCATATAAGCAGTCTGACTACTGCCATGCTGTGAGGAAGTCCAAGTTAGGCCAGGCAAGCAGACTAAATGAAGAGTTTCTGAGATTACGTGAAGACAAAGACATGCCTGGATATCTCTTTCAGTTTTTCTATCCCACTCCTCTTTGGTTTTTGTTCCATCTACTATCTGACTGAAATGGAATTAGAGACCCTATGCCAGAATTTCTACCTAAGAAAACACACAGGATATGAGAGATAAAACAAGTTTTTTGTTGCTTTAAGCCACTAATTTTGAGATGATCTGTTACACAGCTATAATAAATGGAGCACTGAGTTTTCTTAGAATATAAATTCTTTTTAAAATTTTATTTTTGTTTATTTATTTTAGAGACAGGATATCACTTTGTTGTGCAGACTGAAGTGCAGTGGGGCACTCATAGTTCACTGTATACTTGAACTCCTGGGCTCAAGAAATTTTCCTGCCTTAGCTTCCCAAAGTGCTTGAATTACAGGCATGAGCCGCTGCACCTGACCTGGAATATAAATTCTTTCAGAAGAGCATGTGGGGCTAATTATGTGCCTACCATTAATAAACATTTGCTGATGACTTGATTAGATATAACTCATTTTGGACATGCAGGTCCATTAATATTACATTGTAAACATTCATAATAACTAATAAAACAGGGAAATACCAACTCTAAATATTATAAGCAAAAAAATATTTAATTAGTGTATCTAATATCTCTCGCTCATATTTTGGGTTTCTAATTCACAATGCTTGTTTATATTTAATCATTTTCAATTGGTTTAAACTTTAAAAACTGAAATTACTTTTTCTGTTTTTACAAATAATCGTTGACTTTCATTTTACATTGTTTGTTTAAAAAGACAAAGCTTATTTTTCTAATTTTCTCTAGTTTTAAAAGACTTCTAGGTATTACTAATGTCTATGATTTTGACAATTTTTCCTATCAAGGGTTAATATCAATACTGCATATGTTAGGAAGGTATATTATATGAAGATTCTTAAAAAACATTACTTATTTTCACTAATGTTTCTCTGTAATTCTTACCATTAGTGTGGCATCCGATAAAATGTAATAGAAGGAGACTATCTCAGTCAATACATAATAAAAAATTACATCAAGCCATTACTCCCAAGACAGAAAATCACTTCTTTTTATTTTATGTCTTGTATATGCCTTTGGGAAGTGATAAATTCAATACATTTTGAAGCACATGTGGCTAGATCATGTAGATCATGACTAGATTATCTTCATTACTTCCTTCTCTGTGAAGAAAAAGTGTAGTTGCATGATTATTCTAGAATGTTCATTCTCTTTCTTGTAGTTTATTCCTTTAATGCAAATACACATCATTTAACCTAATGACTACAGCATTTCTTGATTAAAGTAGTATCAACTACCGTCAAAATAAGTTTTCTGGAAAAAAAATCAAGAAATATTCAAGAAATCATTATCAAAGTCTGTTATTATGCTATAAGTGTAAATGTTTGGTTATCTTTCCCATAGAAACCATTTCAATGGTGACAAGGAAAATAATTTTAGCAGAACAGGGAAACTTACCACATCCATCTGATGCAATGAGATGTGTAACTATCCAGTGTAGATGTGTAACTACATTTGCATTCAATCTGTGTAACATACCATTTTGGGCTCGCTTGAGATAGTTTTTCCAATCACTATGTTCTACATGAAATGATTCACTCATCAGAATAAAGAAAGTTGTGTTTTTTAGAGTACATCGACATTCCTTTTGCTGCCAACCTCACTCCATACTGATGATCTCATTTAGTCTTGTAGAATGCAAGAACATGACATTCTTTTATTCTTTTCTTTGAATATTTTCTTTTTAAGTTGTTCTTAAAGTTGACAGAAATTATGTTGATCAAAGTTGCCCCTGCCTGGTTTAATCACATTTAAAATCTTTCAAGATAATAAATAGATTTTAAATTCTGCCTTCCTTATTGCCTTTATAAGCTTTTTTGTTATGACTTTTAAAGGAAATATCATTTTATATTAAATGTTGCTTAAATATCCTGATTTGTGATGTTCAACGTTATGTTAGAGTTCCTGTGAACACTGTAAAGCAATGTGTAGTAAAAGAAATTGTGGTTTGCTAAATCAGACATTTACAGAGGATCAGTATTTTACAGTATTCTAAGGCCTAGAAAAATTCACATTTGTCTTTAAAGACGCATATTATCAATTATTACCCTCCCCCACTACCATTAATGAGTTATATTAATTCCATATAAGGCAAAATTTAATAATGAAAGGAAAATATCAAAGAGCTTTTAAAGGTATTATGCTAATATATCTTAGCTATTTTAAGAGAAATAGCTAAATATTTGCACGGTAAATGAAACATAAAATATGAAACACATATGGTGAATATAGTACACCTTTTCATCCTTAAAACTACTACCAATCATTTGTACATCCACTTATCCAGTCTAGATTATTTCCAGAAAAAAAAAAAAACTATTTAACAATTGGATATAATGTAACCAGCCCATGCTTTCCAGTTGAGGAAATAAAATAAAACATATATCTTTTTTATGGTAATGCAACCTGTGCATCATAAAATCCATATCAGCATTTTCAGTTCCAGGTTTGTGTGTAACTATCTGCAATGCAGTTCTAGACTATGCATCCTAGCTATTGTCAAATACATAAGTATATTGTGTTTTGACCACAGCCTTGTATCACACCCTGACTCAACTATGTCCATTAGAACCTCAAGATGTTAGGCACAATGGCTATGCCACTGTTGTAGGGCCCCAAATTTATATAATTTTCTAACCCTTGTTAAGAAAAAAAACCCCCAAAATTTATAAAGGTAAACTTAGCTATAAAAATGAATCTTTATTTAAAATAAGAAAACAAATCATAAGAAGTTACATTTTTAATAACTGTCACGTACCATAAACATCACAATATATAGAAAAAATATTTTTCAAAATAAATGACCATAAAGGACACAGATCTATAATACATACTTTTCTTACGTTTTTGGTAGTATTATCTTTGATTGCCTCTTCACAAGACTGCAATTTTGTGATCTTATTTTCTCTAGTGAGAATTTAAATATAATCTGGTATTCTGGCTACTATGAATTACCTTTCATTGTTGTTATCAATAGCTCAGAATTATACTTAGCTCCACAACTATATATTGTGAATATTGTCATTTTTGGTAGATTCTCTATCAAGTTTCATTTTGTAGGAACTCTAAGATTTTGGAGTATTTAAAGTCTTTTTTTTTTTTTTTTTTTTTTTTTTAATCTTAAACATTCTTCAAATTATTAGTTTTCATCAATTACTTTGCTATAGTTCCTCCCAAGGGTTTAGAAGGGAACAAGAGATCAGGGCCACTGTCAACTAAAGCAAGTGAGATTCTCATCTTAATAACATTTTTTGTATGTTTTAATTTATAAGGATACGTAATAGTTGTTTACATTTATGAGGTACAGTAACATTTTAATGCAAGCATATGATGTGCAGTAATCAATTAGGGTAATTGGGAAATTCATCACCTCAAAGATTTATTATTTATTTGTGTTGGTAACATTTCAAATCTTCTCTACTAGTTATGTTGAAATATACAATAAATTATTATCAACTTCACTTGCTCTGCTGTGCCACTGTCTTATTCCTTTTAACTATATTTTTGTGCTTATTTACCAATGCCTTTATGTTATAATGTCCCCTCCCGGCCTCTGGTAACCACCATTCTACTCTCTTCCTCCAGGAGATCAAATTTTTTAGTTTCCATATATGAGTGAAAACGTGATATTTGCCTTTGTGTGTCTTGCTTATTTCACTTAACATAATGTCTTTTAGTTCCATCATGCTGGTGCAAATTACAGGCATTCATTCTTTTTATGGGTTAACAATATTCCATGGTGTGTACACACCATAATTTCTGTATCTATTCATCTTTTGATGAAAACTTAGATTGATTCTACATCATTGCTGTTGTGAATAATGATGTAATAAGCATAGGGTGCAAGTATCTTTTCAATATAGTGTTTTTCTTTCATTTGGTTGTGTACTAAGCATCTGGATTGCTGGATCACATGGTAATTCTATTTTTAGTTTTTGAGGAAACTTCATACTCTTTTGTTTAGTGGCACTACTACTTTCCTTTCCAGCAAACAGCGTACAAGTATTCCCCTTCCTTTACAGCACTGCCAGAATCCATTGTTATTTGTCTTTTTGTTAAAAGTCATTTCACTGGGATGAGAGGGTACCTTATAAATAATAAGATAAAAAGCATTTTAATATAATTTTTTATTTATTTTATTTTTAAGATGGATTCTTGCTATGTTGCCCAGGCTGGAGTGCAGTGGCAAAATCTTGGCTCACTGCAACCTCTGCCTCCAGGGTTCAAGCAGTTCTCCAGATTCAGCCTCCTGAGTAGCTGAAATTAATGAGCATGTGCCACCACGTCTGGCTAATTTTTGTACTTTTAGTAGTGGCAAGGTTTCACCATGTTGGCCAGGCTTGTCTCAAACTCCTGAAATCAAATTGATCTGCCCAGCTCGGCTTCCCAAAGTGCTGGCATTACAGGCGTGAGCCTGTAATGGGTTAATATATTTTTATTTTTATTTTTTTTATTTTTTATTTTTTTTTGAGACAGAGTCTTACTCCATCACCAGGCGCCAGGCTGGAGTGCAGTGGCATGACCTCGGCTCACTGCAATCTCCGCCTCCCAGGTTCAAGCCATTCTCCTGCCTCAGCCTCCCTAGTAGCTGGGACTACAGGCACGTGCCACCATGCCCAGCTAATTTTTTTGTATTTTTAGTAGAGACGGGGTTTCACCATGTTGGCCAGGATGGTCTCGATCTCTTGACCTTGTGATCCGCCCACCCCAGCCTCCCAAAGTGCTGGGATTACAGGGGTTAATATATTTTTAAAAACATAGTCATACAAACACACACACTTCATTTTCACTGTGCTCGGGCTCTAGTACGGTCTTGCATGGCACTGCATGACAGTAAACTGCTCCTCAAATTCAACTTGGGTAGCTTCATGTTAAGCTTTCCTTCTGAGAAATAACATAACTATTATTATTATACAGCAAGAAAGACTCATTGGTTTTGTAATGGTAAAAGCTTATAACACCGGTAACATTCCAGCACTGTTCTAAGCAGTTCATAGCTGTTTCACACTTACTCCCCACAACCCTGTAAAATAAGCATTTTTATACTTTTTTTTAATGTTAAATGAAGAATAGAGGGGACTGAGTAATCATAAGCAGAAGTATCAGACTTGAATCTAGTTTCCTCCGATCCTAAAGTCAGAACTACTAATGGCTATGCTGTATTGCTGTCTAATAATAATTTATCTTGTCAGTGAAAAATAAGCCAAGTGATAACAAATCTTGTACCAACTGATGCTATTCTACTTCATTTTTCTGCAATGAAGTCTTACTGCAGCATGTAATTTTTAAATTAGCAAGAAAGAACGGAAATTGTGTATGACTCAAAAAAGATTAAAAATAATCGTTCTTGAAAAACTTCATGCAACCCAAGAAATAATATTTGATTTAGACTTTTGTAAAAAGCTTCTTTAAACAGTATATGCAATTTTTCTTTCCTGTATTCCCAAGGTTGTAACAGAAAAGACAAACAAATTAATGTTTAATGTTTATAAATTCACAACTTATAGAGCATATCATCAAGCCCTGCCATATTCCTGCTATCAAAGAATATTAGCACTATCTCTTTATTGTTCTGAAGTTTCTAAGGCAAGCCTGAATGCCAGCGGAAGAGTTTCCACAGCAGTGCTCTCATGAAACTCAAGGGGTTTTATTTCTTTTCTTTAGCTCTCTCAGTGCCCGTATAAATTCACCATGTGTTTCTGGACTCCAAAGTACTGCCGCAGGATGTAAACATGTGCATAATAAATACATGTGTTAAAGCCACTATTACAGGGATTATTAAATTTTATAATTTATATAATGATCAGGAAACCAAAAGTAAAAGTCCTTGTTTGACCCAAGTTACTGTTATTTTCCATGACTCATCAGAGAAGAAAAAAGAACTGTGGAAAAGATGTCAGGCATCTTAGATACCTACTCTGGTTAGACTAAGGCTTTTTCCCACCCACTACCTTGAAGAAAGAGCACAGATCAGGCTGCATATGTAGTCAGGAGGCGCTCTCCAGCTTTTGCTGTCATATCTGTTATAAAGAGCAAGTTCCTGGAGGCCTCTACTATGTCATGGTTTGTCAATTGATTATTCGAGGATTAGGAAGAAATGGGAGGCAAAAACGCGGCAGATGCAGTTCTGCCTCATTCCCCTGACCTGTTGGAAAAGACAGAGCATGCCCCTGCAGCCTGGATTTGCTCTTATTTGCTTCCATGTAAGACAAATGATAGATCTTTATATAACCCAAAAGCTCAGAGAAAATCCACAGGGAGGAAATACATAGATGGAAATAACACCACTTTACCCTCAAGATGGGAAAATGTTACCTTATTTTGTCTTTCGTTATTACAAAAAATAAATAAACAAATAAAAAGCCTACTTATACAATTTAAATGTTCTTCCTTTTGGATAGGTGTCTAACCCCAGCCATCTTGACTAATTAGCACTTAATATGTTTGTTTTTTTCATGCTAGAATATGTACTTAATTAATGATATGAACATGATCCACAGTGTTACTTAACCATAGAAAACATCAGTTAGGACCACATTCTCGATAATGTATTTATTATGCATAGAGCCTCTAATATTGAATTATTCTTTGATCATATAAGTCCTTTATGCCATCAATTTAAAACTTTTTAGTCAGTATTCCAAACTTTCAGATAAAAATTTTAATTCCATGGGGGAATGAAACATTGCCTGACGCCTTCATACAGACTTAGTGGATTGTGCTTATATATATATATATATATATATATATATATATACACACTATAACTTATTGTTTAATATCTATATCCCCTACACTGTAGATACCTTGTCTTTTTTATATTTATACCACAGGAACTTAGTAAAAGGCCAAATTTTCTTATTAGAAAGTCAATAAATGTTTTTTAATAGAAAACAATGCAATCAGTCTGTAGGTCTGATATCTGGAAATTTTCAATCAGCTATATTGCTTTGTGGAAATTTTTCCTGACATAATAGTTTACTAAAATTATGGTAAATCATATCAAAGTTAATTAAGTTCAAACTGGATTTAAAATGGTAGATGTGTGAGGATAATATAAGATGGCAAGATTCAATTAAAACAAAAAAATTGAAATGAGATTAGCATACCCAATAGAAATAGTTTATGCATCTATTAAAGCACTATGCCATATTGTGGAGAATATCTATCTATACACACACACACACACACAAACACACACACACACACAAATATATGTATGTGTATGGAATATGAGAAAAAAAGTTGGAAAAATCTAATTTGGCTTATAATTAAAAGCAAAATTGCTGTGTTGGGGTAAAAATTTCAAGTAAACATTGTGTCATAATTTTCTGTTGTACCATACAAATAACCTGTAAGAGTTTAAGCATGCCAAGACTCATGGTTTCTAAATCTACACTAAAAACATAAGGATGAGACATTAAAAGTTTCCCCTTTCCTAAATTATCAAAGATGGGCTAATAATATATACCACAAAAGGCAAATATGAAGCAACTGTATTACTGAACACTATTCCTTCCATGAAAGGCATCACAAATTGTTCCTAACATACTTTCTACTGAACTTACATGCAGACTTAGAATTCTGGACACAACACCTTGCACAACCACAAGCAATCACTAGGAGTTGTCTACTGAGATGAGATATATTTGTTTTTCCTACCAAAGCACACTAAAACATGCTGGTTGAACTTCTGTGCATGCCAGGAGCCTGGTTCCAAGTGCACATATGGGAATACATGTGTTGTAGGGAATGGAGGCCAGGAAATGTCTTAGGATAGCAGATGGCCAGATAGCCAGTTCACCTCTGGATGACAGTGGCTGCTCTAACAGGAGAGTGATGTCAACAGTAGCAATGTCATTGATATGTCTCAAGTGCTCTCTCAGAGAAATGCCACTCAGTATGAGGTCTCTCCTGAGTCCACTAACCAGAACACAAATATTTATAATAGTTTCAAATGCTTGCTCAAGTAATACTGGAGTGAGCGCTTTATTTTTTGAAAATTGTTAAACAGCTGATGGTAACATTAAATAATCCTAAACTGGAGAGCGTATGAACTAGTGACTACAAGATGATTCATTGAAAATCTTTTTATTAGCCTCTGGAGTCCTGATCTTAAAGTGTCGGCCAGGAAAGGTGGCTCAAGCCCCCAGCCCTTTGGGAGACCGAGGTGAGGTGGGCGGATCATCTGAGCTCAGGAGTTTGCGACCTGCATGGACAACACGGTGAAACCCCGTCTCTACCAAAATACAAAAAATAAAATAGCCTGGGGTGGCGGCATGCGCCTGTAGTCCCAGCTACCCGAGAGACTGAGGTAGGAAAATTGTTTGAACCCGAGAGGCAGTGGTTGCAGTGAGCTGAGATTGCCCTACTGCATTCCAGCTTGGGCGACAGAGGGAGACTCCGTCTCAAAACAAAAACAAAAACAGAAAGTGTCTTCATTCGGCTAATTTTCAATATTGTACTTTTTAATTTTAACTATTTTCATAAATTCTGCAAGACAGATAGTGAGAGAAAAAGCAATTTTCAGTACACAGCCTTTTAAATCAACTACATTTCATTCCTTTTTCTCTCCATTGGGAGCAGAGTCCTGATTTTCAACATAGAAGATCTGGCAGAAAACAACTGCATCTTATTAAATTGCCTGCTGGGCGTACTGAAACTTTTTAAATTATTGTTGAGCTAATCACCACATTCATTTAGCTGGTAAAGACAACAGATATTTAGTTTATCTACCATGTTCCAAGTTCTCTGAACATGATGCCTAACAAAGTCTAAGGAAGCAAATTTTCAATATTAGGTAATTTGGAATGGGGGTTTAAAAAACTTTTTTCACAGGTGATGAAACAAGTTTTTATATGAATCAATTATACTTTCCCCACTAAACTTTTTAAACAGTATATGCACACATATACATAATCTTACATTATGTACATAGATATGTAATCTTATATACAAATATATATGTATTTATTCAACTGAATAGCTTATTTAGAAAGCTTTCTTTTGCTCTTGGATATTTCATAAATGCTGTGACTTATCAACTACCATTAGTACTGATGTCTTGGATTAATTACCATCTAGGTTATAGGCAAGCAGATGTTTTGGATATAGTTTCAGTAAAATTTTCAGTATGTTAGGAGCATTAATATACCTTGGCTTGGACCCATACTTCCTATTCACATAGTGCAGGAGAGATCATAAAGCCTGACATAACATTCTAGAGTTGAATGAAAGACAGAAAAAGTGGAAATAACCTTCTCGGGGTACTAAAAAGAAGTAAATTGTAGATCCAAAACAAAAATCGAGGATGTGATAATCTGTAATGTCAAGCTTTTTATTGTAATTCAATATATGACCGTGAGCCATAGACTTGACTTCTGCATAACTATTTCCTTCAATCTTGCTTATTGATGTTGCACAAGATATATGCATCTGTATGTGTATGTATAATTTTTTGCCAGGAAAAAATAATAGTTATAAATAAAAATGATGGTAATAATACATTTTCTATATTCTTAATTTGTTTAAACAAGAGCTTTTCTTGAGTACATTCATTCATTCAATTGTTTCATCATTACTTCCATGAATTCAGTAAATGTTTAAGTAGCTCCCATATGTCAGGCATAGCTCTATGTAGTGAGGTACAACACTGAAGCATGACAATAAAGCCAAATTTGCATTCTAATAGTAGAAACAAAAAATAAACAGACACATAATACAAGTAGTAGCATGTGTTACGAACAGAAATAAAGCAGGGTAAAGAAACAGAAAGCTAGAAGTGTCATTTTAGATAAAGAAGTCAGGGAGTCCTTTCTCAGATGAGAATATTAGCAGAGGCCTGAATGTACTACACAGTTTGGGAATCTGATAAAGAAAGTCCTGGCTTGACACATCCTCAAGTGGAAAGATCCCAAAAGACCTGAGAACATAGCATGTTAAAAAACTGTTGGAAGACAGGATATTAAGTGCACAGTTGAGAAATGACAAGCGGGACAGGAAATTAGGTTTTCAGGGGTAGTTTTTGGACACAGGCCTTGTGGATAAAGACTAAATACTTGGATTTTACTTCAGGTATGATAACAGGCATTGCAGTGTTTTTAAAGAGTTACTCTGGCTCTTCTGTAGTGAAGAGAAGTCATAATGAATAATAGTGGTATAGTAGCGGTGGTGAAGTGGAAGCAGAGAGGCTAGATGAGAGGTCAGTTAGTAACCAATATTCTCATTCTAAAGCTACAATTATAGAACTCTAACTGATATTACTACCCTAATAATAATAATAATGCCAACAAAAATATCATATTGGTAGAAGTAAATATCTTACAATTGCATCATTGATGTCTTGCACTGTTCTAAGGGCACTATATGTAAAATCTTAAGAAGCCACCGCTACCATACTAGCAGATAATACTACGTTTATCCATGTTACTTGGTGAATAGTTTGAAGCACCAAAAAGTTAAATAACTTGCCAAAGTTGGACATGTAGTAAATGATGCAGCCAGAAATTAAATTTAGCTTGCCCAAATTAAATTTTTGTGCTCAATTCCAAAGGCGCTGAGTACTTACTCTATGTTTCAAAATGTTGTCTGTGCATTTCATCACTAGGCTTCCACATATCCATGTGTTTCCTAGTGGTTTAACTCAGAAAAACACAATATGGACCATTTAGGCAGTTTTAATTTATTCCTGCTGTTTTCATGTCATTTTGAAAAAATCCTGTTTTCATTTTCAAAAGCATCAAATGTGATTCTAAATGATATATACACTATGGCTAAGACTCTAAGATGTTTTTTTATTGTTGTTGTTGGGCACTATCCCATCAATAAATGGAGTCTGCCTATAAATATTATTCTAAATGTGGAGGAATCTCCCCATCTATTTACAAAGATATATTTGTTCCTTTGCTCGATTATTTGTAGTGCCTCATGGAAGAGGGCTTGCAGGAAGAGAGTTCTCAGTTTCATTCAGTTTATCCAATTCTATTATCTCAACATTGAAACACCAAAGTCTATTTTGCTTCTAAAGTATAATAACACTTATTACCATAGAAAATATGTTAAAAGCAAACAGTAAGACATGCCATACATGTGAACACAGACAAAAAATATTCTATAATGATGTAAAAGAACCTCAGAAAATAACTTGCCTGCTTTCCACAACTTCTAGTACTTAAAATTAAGAAGCAAGAGCTTCATAATGGAATAGTTATAAAAAAAAATCAATACAATTATGCAATAAGAAATATTTTCACAAATAATTTGTATACCTTAGCAAAAGGTGATTGTCCTTATGGAAAGTTAATTTACTCTTTGAAGAACTAAGCCACCACTATGCATTTGTACCTAGTGCTTAATTTTAAATTCTAATAAATATAATCGCTCAGCACAGAGCTTCTTTTTAACTTTCTGAAAATAGAGATTTGGATAAAAGCTACCTGATCTAATAAAAAATTATGTGTAGCATTTTTTCATGCTCTTAATACTTTTTGTGATATTTATAGGAATATAAAATAAAAAAGATTTTGGAGTGACAGCAAAAGCTTATTTTCAACATTTGAAATAATTCATGCAAGTCAGATATTAAATCAATTTCGAAAGACACATTGATATATTTGTAATTATATAATTTGTAATTACGTAATAAGGTATAGGATTGAATAATTTCTAAACAGTCACATTTTTTTTCTATTTTACCAGTTTTTCACATTGTGATGTCTGCTAACTTGTGAGAATACATTTATAACTTATTCCAAGTGGAGATGTCTTCTATACACAACTCAAATTTTCAGGGTTTGCGTGAGCCATATTCTGTAGCTTTGGAAATACAATGGCTAGTTAAGAAACAAATGTGCAGTTGGTGAACACAACATCATAACCAAAAGCTAAATCACACAAGGGGAAAATTATCTTGAATTTCACATGCCAATGGGCATATTTCCATTTCTGGACACAAATTACATTTTTAAAAAGATAAATTCAGTTATATATCTTTTAGTTAGTATCAGGATTTTACTACCAAAAAAACACATTTATTATATGATCAATTGGCCATAGTATTTCATATAGTATAAAGACTTTACTAGAGAGCCTCAAATTTAAGACAGATACATGGACTTATAAGAGCTCAGGGAAAAAAATAAAATAATAAATCATAACTAAACTAGTAACTTGATACACAACCTAAATTAGGATAGATATTTGTATGTCTATTTTGGTGTATTTTCCTTGGTATTTGAATACTTTTAATTCAGGAAATATAAACTTGTTTATAGTTTTTATTGCTTTTGAAGATCTACATTTCTAAAGGTTCTTTTATGTTCCAATTCTCTATCTTGATGCCAAGATGGGCTCATGAAAAACCTAGTTGCACAGCTGATGTCCCTGTTGGCTGTTAACATAAAGAGACTGATTTGGAACAGGCTGAGGAACCCCAGGAGAAGCTTTGGCAATGATATTCCATTACTGCCCATCTGAATCAGTCACAGCAGACTGGTCAGACCTGAATTAACTCTGAGCACAAATAATCAATGGAATATATAAATTGAGAATATGTAAATTTTATAACATGTCTATTTTAAATGGCAATTTTATCTAGATATATAAATATGCAGAGATTTTTCAGATATGTTTTAAGCAGCAAAATGAAAACACTAGATGTAGTAAACAATTGTCTTTCCAATATAACTCTATTATGAAAGGTTAAGGTTACTTTCCTGCCATTTATGCATTTCCACACCCATGTGCATACCATACTGAAGATCTAACATGCCATTTAGTCTTAATTCTGGCCAGTACATTTGTATGGAAATAAAAATTGTGCTTCCTGGTTATTGACTTCATTGCCCACAAAGATATGACTTTAGTCACCAGCACAAGCACACAAGATAATATAGATATATAGATGGTTCAGTTTGAAACTATTACCACTAATAGAAAAATGAGGAACCTGTTTTTACTTGATAATTAGTGCAATATGACAAAAACATTATCTCTGTTAACTGATAAAAGTAGAGTTCCATTAGGGGTGTTATGAATGATGAGATAAACAAATATCACAGAAGTGGTGACACTATAGGTCATTAAACATTGTAAATGAAAGAGAGCTCAAGAACTTTAATCTTGATGTTGCATTTTACAGGTAAGGAAACTAAGACTTTTTTTGCAGGGAGAAACTACCAGGTATGTATAGCTAAAAAGTGGCAGTTCTATATTCATGCAAGAAAAAGGGACTAAGAAAAATGCAAAACATATTATTTATTTACTTACTTACAATAGGCTGGGAACGTCACGTATGTTATCTCATTTGATTCCATCACATATGTTATCTCATATAATTATCCTAACAATACCATGATGCATTTGTCACTAGTCATGTGTTACTGATGGGAAATACACCTTCAAAAAATGTTCAGAATAGTTAAATTACTCTCTTTCGATTGTATCATTATTAAGAAAAGATGCAGATATTACAAAGTATAATGATTAATTTTGTGTATTAACTTGTCTAGGCAATGCTGCCCATTTGTTTTGTTAAACATTAGATGTTTCTGTGAAGGTATTTTTTTAGATATAAGTGACATTTATAAATAGTAACTTTGGGTAAATCAGACTACCCTTTATGAGGTGGGTGGATTACCCTCTACAACATGGATCCAAATTGTTGAAGGCCTTAAGAACAAAGACTAAAGTTCCTGAAGAGGGAGGAATTCTGTCTCAAAACTTCAACAATGGAATCTTGCCTGAATTTCAGCATGCTGGCTTGCACCATGGATTTTGTACTTAACTTTTGTCTGAATTTTCAGCACTACAGATCTGCCCTACGGATATTGGACTTGACAGCTTTCACAGTCATGTAAGCCAGTTCCTCAAATCAGTCTGTCTCATTCTTGTTCTTGTTCTTGCTCTCCCCTTAATTAGTCTTTCTATCTATCCTATTGGCCCTGTTGCTATGGAGAAACTTGGATAATACACAATGTGATAAAAAATTGTTGACAATCAATATATTGCAGGTACCAACTAATTAGAATGAATGCTAGTCTTGGTTCATGGGACTCTTGAAGGCTTCCTTGTATGTTGGGATTTTCTTCTTCAGTGTTTGATCATGGGTAGATTGGGTGTTTGGGGAGTCAGGGGAATTGACTATTAATGAGGACTAAAATATTTTAATATTTTTAACAACAATATGCCCAAATTATTAGGCTCTTGGGATCTAGAATAGGAGAAACCTGCTTTGGTTATGTTAATGATACTTATTGGACCAGTTACTATAACTTGTTAGTCTTAATTTCTTCATCTATAAAATGGAGATGTTAAAAAAAACTCATGCTAAATGCTGGAATGGATAGCCAGTGCTTAACACATTGCCTGCTATCAAATAGTAAAAAATATCTGATATTATTATTACGAACTTTTTTTTTAGATGGAGTCTCACTGTGTTGCCCAGGCTGGAGTGCAGTGGTGCAATCTTGGTTGTCTTCAACCTCCACCACCAGGGTTCACGCAATTCTCCTGCCTCAGCCTCCCAAGTAGCTGGCATGCCATCACACATGGATAATTTTTGTATTTTTAGTAGAGACAAGGTTTCACCATGTTGGTCAGGTTGGTCTCAAACTTCTGACCTCAGGTAATCCACCCGCCTTGAACTCCCAAAGAGCTGGGATTACAGGAATAAGCCACTGTGCCCAGCTTATTACTAGAATTTAAACTCAGTTCTGTAATAATTCACAAAACTCATATTCTTACAATGTGTATGATAGCTGTTAAAAAAAGAAAAAGCGAGAAAGAGACAAGGGAAAAAGAAAAAGAGAGAGACCAGAAAAAAAGTAAATTTTCTCTTTTAGAATATTTAGGATTTTCAAGATATTATATTGAAACAAACACACTATACTATAGATTTCTGGCATATTTAGGATAGCTTATATGCTCTATTTAGATAGTATTTAATGATCTGTAATTATTGAAACATTGAAAATATGCTACTTTTGCACTTGTCCTGCTTATTTGTGAAAATGAACATTTTTTGTGACATTATTGTTTCAAAAAGTGTTTGCCTTTCTACTCTAGTATGTATTGTGTTAAACTCTGACCATCTTAGCTCATACTGATGCAACACCTATTGTATTTTTAATTTTTAAAAAAACCTGTTGAGCATCTCTATTTCATACATGGAGGGAGAGTTAAAGGTCAGTTAACTGCGTTCTTCATGCCTTGTGGTTTCTTACTGAAGAATGTGCAGATACAATTGGGAGTGAAAAGCTATCTTGGTGAAGCTCAGTGCTCTTAAGGTCTGAAGAGCAGGAGGATGATGATAGCTTGGTCACACACTTAATTATAATACTATGTTGAAAAGAGACAATAGCACAATAAGAATTTCAAAGAACACTATTAGTAGACTTAAGAAGGAGAAGGAATAGAAAGCATATCCTCATGATTGCAATGAATTAATTCTAGAGTATATATATATATATATATATATATATATATATATATATATATCTTATATAGATATATATATAGATGATATAGATATAGATATAGATATAGATATATTTGAGACGGAGTTTCGCTCTTGTTGCCCAGGCTGGAGTGCAATGGCGCGATCTCGGCTCACCGCAACCTCCGCCTCCTGGGTTCAGGCAATTCTCCTGCCTCAACCTCCTGAGTAGCTGGGATTACAGGCACGTGCCACCATGCCCAGCTAATTTTTTGTATTTTTAGTAGAGACGGTGTTTCACCATGTTGACCAGGATGGTCTCGATCTCTTGACCTTGTGATCCACCCGCCTCGGCCTCCCAAAGTGCTGGGATTACAGGCATGACCCGCTAGAGTTAAAATTAATATTTTTAAAATGTCAACATTTGTCTATACACCCACAAATTTGACATTTATGATATAAAATGTGTCTGTCAACTTCCTGTTGGTTTTGCCAAATTCAGAAGCTTCCATTCACATAAAAATTATTTTCTCTCTCCTCCAACTATTCTTCTCATACACACACAGAGGCTTTTTCAAATACATCTCTATACATATGCATATATAATTTCTGTAAGTATACACATATACTCCCATAATGATGGACACAGTCCTACAATACGTATCCTCACTAAGACATTCACCACTAACATACACACCCCCACCTTTATGCACATGGAAACCAACATGCGCATTCCAAACAACAGGCATTTCCTTAAAAAACACACTTCCATGTACACATACATTCGTTCACACAATTCCTGTCCATTACATATCAAAAATAACTATAAAAGACAATATTACATCATTCAGAGGAAATTCTTCAAGGTTCAGAAAAAGTATATAAAATTGTATAATTTAAAATCACATAGCAGGAAATTTTGAGATGTGTGTCTGTAGATACAATACAGAATCTTTCTCTCAAATACCTGATGAAATAAACTGTCACTTATAAATGAAGAAAGATAGATACAGTATTTTTTAAAACTCCCAAAATAGAAACAAACACACAAAAACCAAATGGAAACATTCTAAATCTCTTTAAATTACTCCGGTCTTAGCCTACAAACACAAGGTGGAAAACTAATATACTTTTTAAAGAAACAGGAAGATTTATTGGTATAAAAAAACAAAGATTTTATTGTAACACAAAAAGTTCCTAATTCTATATTCTATAATAATTGCAGAAATTATTATAGTAAGTTAAAAAATTCTGAGACTCATCACCAATGTCTAAACATCTGGAGAGAAGAAAATTAAAGGGTTAGTGGAGAGAGATGATTAAAAAATTAGAACTGACGAAGAGTCTAACACTATCTGACAGATTAAAAATTCCAAGGCTTCATACTCAGCAGGCTGAATGATCTGAAATGGAGAACATTCCTGACTGGAGTAAAATAAGTATCAAGGTTGAGTGAAACTTGTTATAGTACATTTAATAAAATCTCAAAAGAAAGGACAGAAACATGATCTTGTTACACACACACACACACACACACACACTCATACCTGTACAATCTCCACTGAGCATTATCTTCAAAACACAGAAAAATATGTTTTATATTTGTTGAGCAGAAGTAATCCACCCTGTATTGGAATTTTTATACAGTTGTAATAACTAAGCAATAAATAATAACCTTGAAAATGGTGTGACTCTACTTGTGTGTATCTGTGTGTGTATATTTTTGAAAGAAATATAAAGAACCTAGTTCACAAAAATACTAGCTGAGAAAAAAAGATATAATCTCACTAATATTTTTCACACTAATAAGTACTTTAATATCATGAATAAATTAATTCAAAAAAGATAACAATAGACTGAAATAAAGAGAAAATTACAGTGTTAATAAATGGTTTAAAATGATACCATTGCAGAACTAATAAGTAACAAATAGAATGACAAGCTGAAAATTAAACTACAGATACAGGGATAAAGTTTGAAAAATAATCAAAGTGAGTAAAATGGAAAAGATCAAATAATTATTGAGAAGATAACATATATAGGGCAATCATAGTACAAGATAAAATTATTGTTATTAGTTAAGTAACAACTCTAACAGATGGAACAAAAAAACTGCTGAAATACTTCAAGGATAATTTTCTGAAAAGAACCAAATGAAGAATATTTTTGGGAAGAGATAACCATATTTTAGAAATGTTAGATGTAAATGACAATACAACACGTTTACATTAAAACATTGAATAACAAGTATAAATAAGTTTTTAATTATCCAGGAATAAAACTAAATTCCCTTGAAAAGAAAAATTTAAACCATGTTGAAAGTTTTTCAAAGTTATAATCAAAACTAAAATTTAGCAGACAATGTCTACGTATTTCTAGAGGAATCACAGTATGCTCTAAATTCATTACACTCAGTAAGGATGTTGTTTTTTATATAAAGTATACAAAACAAAATAAAAACTAATGTAACTTCCATGAGTTTTAGAGACATATACTCCAATATGAGTTTCCTTTGGGAAACACCCCTAAACATACACACTGCACCAATTTAAAAACTAAGACAAGTAATAAACTTGAGCAGTATTAGAAAACCATCGTTAAAAAATGAAAAGTGAAATTTGAATCCAACTAAATAAGAATAAACCTGGAAGTTATGATCGCAAAATTGATTTTAATTGTAATCAATTACACTTTTTAAAAAATAATGTGATGTATAAAATTGGAAAGTGGGGAAAAGTAAGCAATCGCCATCACAATTTTCCTTTGAAGGAGTCAATCTATACTATGTAAATTAAAACATAGTCGGAAATACTGATGTCAGCAAAATGGAAGAATAGGAGGTTCCCTGCTCATAACACCACTACAGCAATAATTTCGCAGCCATCCATGAACAAAATTTCCTTTGTGGAAGCTTTGGAATTAAGATAGGAGGTTGCAAAACATTGGGGACATATAAAATAGAGGAGGTTATATTGAGAAAGTAAGTCTATACCTAGGCTACCAACTGTAGTCCTGACTATAGACCCAAAACAGTCCCATCTCATTGTGGATAGACCAATGAATGGGTGACTTACACACATGCTTTGAGAAACAGACCTGTTAAACTCAGTCCTGGATGCTGAAGCATACTGTAACCTGGCTCCAACCCCTCTCAATCATAACCTAGGAACAGCTTTGCCCACCTAGCAATGTGCTAGAATACATACTTGTCCATGTCCTTTGAAGGAGGTTCCCCAAACTTAGTCAAACTATAATACTTGATGAGGTCCTGTATCCCGTAACACTGTTCTAGCCCCTGCCAGCTAGAGCCTGTGTCTGGAATCAGTCCTGGTCACCTAGTGATATGGTTTGGCTCTGTGTCCCCACCCAAATATCACCTTCAATTGTAATCCCCATAATCCCCATGTGTCAAAGGAGAGACCAGATGGAGTTAAGCAGTCATGGGTACAGTTTTCCACATGCTGTTCCCATGATAGTGAGTGAGTCTCATGAGATCTGATGGTTTTAGAAAAGGCATTTTCCCTGCACTCACATGCCCTCCCACCTGCCACTATGTAAGAGATGGCTTTGTTTCTCCTTCATCTTCTGCCATAATTGTAAATTTTCTGAGGCCTCCCCAGCAATGGAGAACTGAGTCCATTAAAACTTTTTTCTCTATAAACTACCCAGTCTCTAGTATTTCTTCATGGCAGCATGAGAACAGACTAATAAGCCTGGAAAAACACCAGGAGACATGCTTATTTGTGTCACTAGAGGCAGACCCACATAACTTGGTATACCAGCAGATTCTTAAATGGCCAGGTAACCCAGATACAACCCTGCCCAGCTGCAGTCTAGGAGTATAGCTTTCCACACTCTGGGAGGCATGTCCATCTATATATCTAGAGGCAGTCCTGTCAATGTTAATCTCAGTCCAGATCCTAAAGCAGCCCTGTAACTTGATATTAGCCTCTCTCAGCTACAATCTGAAAGCAGTTCTGCATGGCCAGAATTCTGACTGGTGACCCAATAAGAAACCTCATAGAGATCAGACAGGATTCATGCCCACCCAGGCCTCTGGTAATATGTCCCCCAACCATGAATCCCATTGCAGACTACACAGAGGCCTTGTGACCCAGCTCCAATCCCACTCAACTGGGATGGTAGAGGCAATCCTATCAATCTGAGAGTCCATCAAGACATGATCTATAACTGCTAAAACCAGTCTGTAATGGTTAAAAGAAGTTTACTGCTTCAAACATCAATACAAGGCCATAAGAATTACAAAAATACAGGCAAACATGATACCACCAATAGAAACTAATAAAGCTCCCATAACTGACCACAAATAAATTGAGATCTATGAATTATCTGACAAAGATTCAAAATAATTACATTAAGGACACAGATAAACAGTTAAACAAAGTCTGAAGAAAAAACAATCCATAAAAAATAGAAGTCTAATAAAGAAATAGAAACCATTAAAGGAGATTCAAACAGAAATCTTGAATCTCTGAAGCTGAAGAATACAATAAAAGAACTGAAAAAAATTAATACAGATCTAGAACAGATTTTATTATGCAAAATAAAGAATTAGTATTCTTGAAAACTGGTCATTTAAAATTAGCCAATTGAAGAAATAAAAGGAAAAACAGTAAAGAAAATTTAGAGGATCCTAGGACACTATCAAGCACACAAATTATGCATTATGAAAGTTCCAGAACAATGAGAGAAAAAAGGGTAGAAAGCATATTTAAAGAAATAGTGACTGATAATATCCCAAATTTTGGGAGAGACATAGACATCAAGATTCATTAAGCTCAAAAGACTGTAAGCAAGATAAATTCAAGGAAGTTCATCCACAGACACATTAAAATCAGATTGACAAAGGACCAAAAAGAGAATTTTGAAAGCAGCAAATAAATAAGCAACCCATTACACACAAGGGAACCAGCATAAGATTATCAGAGTATTTCTCAGCAGAAACCTTGCAGGTCATCAAACAGTGGAATTACATATTCAACGTGTTGAAGGAAAAAAAAAATCTTGCCAACCAATATTATACCTAGCAAAGATGTCCTTCAGAAATGAAAGGAAGATAAAAATATCCCCAGACCAAACATAAAATCAAACAAAGAAAAAACTACACATGAACAAAAAACAATTAAAGGAGTTCATTATTATTGTACTTGCCTTATAATAAATGCCAAAAGAATTCTCAGGTTAGAATAAATAGACACTAAGTAACAATATAAAAGCATATGAAAATTAAAACTCCCTGGTAAAGTTAAATTGGTAAATTCAGAAAACTCTTCATACTAAAATAACTGAGCATGAATCACTTCCACCTCTAGTTTAAAATTTAAAAATCAAAAGCATTAAAAATAACTACAACTACAATAATTTTTAATAGATGCACAAATATAAAAAGAGGTAAAGTGTAACATCAGTATTATGAATTCTGGGTGGGAGATGCAAAAATGTAGAGTTTAATATGCAATTTAGTTAAGTTGTTACCAACTTGAAATACACATCTATAACAATAAAATATAAGGCTTATTTTAACCACAAAGAAATTTCTAGCAGACACACAAAATATAAATAGAAAAAAAATCAAAACAAACTACTAGAGAAAATCATCAAATCACAAAGAGAGGAAGAGAAAAAGAAAGGAACAAAGGAAGTACAAAACAGTCAGAATATTAACAGAATGGCAAAACTAAGTCCTTACCAATTAATTAAGTTTAAGTGAATTAAATTTTCCAATGAAAAAGTACAGAGTGACTGAATTAATATAAAAAAGTAACAATATGCTAAATACAACAGACTCACCTTGACTTGAAGAATACATACAGGCTAAAATGGAAAGAATATAAAGTATAGTCTATAAAAATAGTAACTGAGAGAGCAGGGTAAAAATACTTATTTCAGAGAAAAGAGACTTTTAGTCAATATCTGTCATGAAACAAATGATATCATTATATAACAATGAAACTATTTATTCATCAAGAGGATATAATGATTATAAATATATATGCACCAACAATAGATTAAGTATATAAATAAAATATTAACAGAACTTAAGCAAGCAGTAGACAGCAATGAAATAATAGTACAAGAGTTCACCACCCCTATTTCCATAATAGATAGATCATCCAGAAGGTTGATAAGAGCAGACTTTAATAACACTACCAAATTGAGCTAACAGACATACACTGAATATTTTACCCATAAACAGCTGTGCATAAAAGTTCTTTTCAACTGCACATGAAACATTCTTCAGGGTATTACCTATATTGGGCCACAAAACACATCTCAACAAATTTTAAGAGACAGAAATTATGTGCAGTATGTTTCTGACAACCATGACATGAAACCAAAAATCAACAAAAAGAGGAAAATTGGAAAATTTACAGAAGTGGGAATTAAATGACACACGCATAAACAACCAATGAACTAAAAAAAAAAAAAAAAAAAAAAAAAAAAAAAAAAAAAAAAAAAAAAAAAAAAAAAAAAAAAAAAAAAAAAAAAAAAGCATATCCAACCTCCTTGGACACAGCAAAAGCTGTTCCAAGAAGTTAGTTTATAGTGATAAATACTTACATTAAGAAAAATAATTCCAAATAAATAACCTAACTTTACATATCTAAGAACTAGGGGAAAAAAATCTTTTAAGGCGTAAATTAGCAGGTGAGAAGAGATAATGAAAATTAGAGTCACAAATAAAGACAAAAATGGAACTATAGAAGATTTTTTATTGCTAAATATATTCCAATAAAGCTGATAAAAATGCAAAAATAACAATTTTTAAAGTAATGTCTTTAAAGTAATATTTTCTACAATTTATGTTCATCTTAACTGAAAAAAAATTCGAAAATCATCAATTACTTCAATTTTCATTCAGTTTGTTTTCTTTACTTAAATAAAAATAGAATAAAATTTAATATTTCATTTAAATATATAATGCATATTTTACAATCATTTTTATGAAGACATTTGTCATTGTAAACAGATATATCTGTAGCACTCTCTTTTTCTTTCTGCATATGGACCTATAGTGATGTCTAGAAGGACAATTACCTGATTATATACAATATTTATTTTTATATGATGCCATATTAGTTTTGTATTGCTTAACTTCATTTTCATGAGCACATATTATATTTACTAGTGGGAGGAGGGTCAATATTAAGAGAATAAATCACATCATAGGTAATAAAGATCTTTTTCTTTTTTTATGAGAAGGAGATTCGCTCTTGTTGCCCAGGCTGGAGTGCAATGGCACATTCTCGGCTCACCGCAACCTCTGCCTCCTGGGTTCAAGCGATTCTCCTGTCTCAGCCTCCCAAGTAGCTGGGATTACAGGCATGAGCCACCACACCTGGCCTGGCAATAAAGATCTTTAGTTACACCGAGAAACTTGAAATTGGACTTAGTTTCTTCTATAACTACAAAATCCAAAAACTTTCCTGATAATTTCAAACCTGTCAGGAAACTGAAAAGACAAAAGAAAATTGTGTGTGTGTGTGTGTGTGTGTGTGTGTGTGTGTGTGTGTCAGAGAGAGAGAGAGAGAGAATATGAATAAATGAAAAAGATTTAATTGGTATATTCCTTGTAATTTTATTTTTTCTCCATCCAGACCTATTGTTAAAACTATTAACTATTAGCACCTTTCCTTCCACAAGATATTTTTTGTTAATGTCTCCTTCAAATCATGTCCTCCAATTCTAGTAACTAACACTTAGTAGTTTGTGACCTGCACATTTCCATTCACTTCTTAGAGAAAAGAATCTTTGCCACCCCATTAAGGTTACAGATTCAGGAGAAAAATCTTGTCATTAAATTCCATAAAGAAATCATCTAAGGTTCTGATTTTAAAATATGTTGTGGAATTCTACTAAGATATTTTGTAGGTGTGTGAGGTAAGCATAGTTTCAGAATAATGTAAATGGCTGTAATTATATATAAAGTCAAATAATCTTAATGTATGTGTGAACTTTGTAGCTACTCTGATTACATCCTTGCTCCAATTTATATAACTGCATTAATGATTCTCTTATTTATGCTTGTATACAGTCAGTACAATTCAACTTTATTTTGTATGACATTACCTCATATAATAAAATCTCTAGGGCACAGATGGAAGCATCTTTTGGATAATAAAACTCTTATTTTGTTCTAGTATGTAGCTAGTATGGAATGAGACCAGAGGATGTTCAATATTTCATGTGTTAAATAGCAAGCAGTTTTCATAGAGAAATTCCAGGGTAAATAGGTTTGCTACTGCCAAAGAAAAAGGCAGGCAGGCATTATTGGGAGGGAAAAAAACAGATAAGTGCCATGGTATGTTAATGTAATGAAAACTGATTACTGGAAAGAACACAAATATCATAGCTGAAATACAGTCCATCTCCAGTTTACACCATCCTTAAGGAGTCAGGGAACTCTAACACACATTTCAAAATGTAACACAGTTTTCAAAATGTAATGCTGAAAGCCCATATCCTCAGCAGTATCCAGAAAGCACTTAAAAAACAATTTTAATAAAGCATTGTTTTCATTGTTTTTGCATCGTTTGGCTTCATGAACTTTTGGGAGAACTGAACAAGTAAAGCTGTGCCCTGGCAGTTGAAAAATTGGCATGGAAAATAATTGGCATCCTGCTTCAAGGAGAGGGATTCGAGCCAAACAAAGGTAC
Source organism: Cebus imitator (assembly GCF_001604975.1). Lineage (NCBI taxonomy): Eukaryota > Metazoa > Chordata > Mammalia > Primates > Cebidae > Cebus > Cebus imitator. The sequence continues at coordinate 1,453,832 of NW_016107412.1, read as the reverse complement.
ATCCTATATTAATATGTAAGCTTAACAATCAGGCAAGTAAAACACTGCCAGACCTCCTGGTCAGAATACTAACATTTCTTCTTGACATGCTAGAGCTGGAGTTTAATGCCAAGAAATGCATTTATAATTAGAAAACAACTTAATTGTGATTTATATGTGTCTGACAGGCTGACACTTGATCTTTACTTGATCTCTTTACTGGCTTAAAGTTATTTTTATGTCCTGACAGATATAACTCAAATTGAAGGTTTTGCTTGTTGACTTTACACGCGGACAGTTATTTAGCTTTTCTACCCACACATCATACTCGCTCAATCGTTGTATTTTAACATTTCTATAACATAGAGCGAATTTCATTAAAATAATTTGACGACTGTTAACATGACAAAACTTGTTAAAAGAGTTTGCTTCAATAAATATAGTAAAAGTGCTAGATAAGCAATTTAAGTTTCTCAACAATTCCCTGATATATCTTATGGGGATCAGTGTTTTGAGTCCTCAGTTGAAAAATACATGATAAATGGCAATGAACGCAAAAAAATATGATTCAACATGCCTTGTGACTGTTGACAAAAATAGGAAAATAGTTTTAGTATAGAATTCCATTTCAAAACATAACTCAGAGAATGGCTGAAATAACCTTTCTTATATATTTCAGGGCTATTCTACTGAGTAAAGAAAGGCATGATTTATAAGGGGTAAAACTATGTCTACATCATTCAACCACACGATGAAGACTGATGACATCCACATAGCCAGTTCTGTTTGACAAATACGTATAGACAAGAGGTGCTAGTGATATGATTTAGATGCTTTGGGAAGCTACAACAATACTTTCAGAAATCTCATTTTTTATGAAATGCAAATGTGTATGTGTGGCGAGAAGAGACACAGAGACAAAGAAGGAGAACAAACCGTATTTGTTAAAATCAAGATATAGTACATTTTGAGGAGTCTCTAGAACTCAAGAGCAACGTATTTTGTTAAATGGAGCCCTGGTATTTATATAATATAACTCTCCCTATTTTTTAAACAGAAATTCAGACATATGACTTTGTAGTACTGGTATGTCTTTGCTTTCCCTCACTCATGCTTTGATGGAATTATGGTCGATTTTCCTCCCTCATGATCTGGTGCATCCTGAGTAAAGGAAGGTTTTCTTATGCTTGTTTTTTGAATATCAGTAACTTTTTCAGAAATATGTATTCACATTCAGCAGTCACTGAAAAAACTGTTAACACTAAGAAGTTCAGAAATAAAGTTCAATCTCACTGCCTCAATGTTAACCACTAAAATACTCAATAAAGTTTATGAACATTGAGAGAACTTTTCAATAAATTTCTGCTATGAATCTGATGACTGCCATTATGCATGCACTTGATGTTTTTCAAAAATTTTCTTTCAATAATTACTTTTAAAAAACTTAGCCTTAATTTTAATGTTTCAGAGCAATTAATTTTATTCTAGCCTGAAAAAGCAGAATTAAGAGAGCAGGCTTTTAAAATTATCAGTATTTTCATTTACTTTTTTTTTTTTTTTGAGACGTTGTTTCGCTCTTGTTACCCAGGCTGGAGTGCAATGGCGCGATCTTGGCTTACCACAACCTCCGCCTCCTGGGTTCAGGCAATCCTCCTGCCTCAGCCTCCTGAGTAGCTGGGATTACAGGCACGTGCCACCATGCCCAGCTAATTTTTTGTATTTTTAATAGAGACGGGGTTTCACGATGTTAACCAGGATGGTCTTGATCTCTTTACCTCGTGATCCACCCGCCTCGGCCTCCCAAAGTGCTGGGATTACAGGCATGAGCCACAGCGCCCGGCCTTTCATTTACTTTTTTTCTGCTTTTGTGAGTTCTTTTTAATAAAAAATTATGTGAAATTAAGATTTATACTTATCATTTAAAATTACATTCAATATAGAGTATTTTTTTCTTTTTTATTGCATTTTAGGTTTTGGGGTACATGTGAAGAACATGCAAGATTGTTGCATAGGTATACACGTGGCAGTGTGATTTGCTGCCTTCCTCCCCCTCACCTATACCTGGCATTTCTCCCCATGTCTTAAAAGAATTCTTAGAATCAAATCTTTTAGAAAAGGAAGACTTGTTTTCTTTTTCTATTTTTTTTTTTTTTTGGCAATGTGCTTTGTTACTTTCCTGAATGTGCATTATGTTAATTTTATAATTTTATGTGATGTTTAACTTATTGTGGCAAGAAAATCGTATGGAAACATCATGGAATAGCTACTTCTGAATTGCCACATAATGCCTGAGAGGAAACTAAGGGGTTTTTGGCATGATGAAGAAGTTAGTGTACTTCACAAAAGACTTTGATTGAGAAGGAAGTGAATACTGAAATACAAATGGAGATCCACTTCCCAGTGTTTGCTTCCTGGCTCAAGGATAGGTCAAAATGGAGAATGAAGCACATTTTGAATTTGTCAATTTGTCTCTACACAAAATTGCCTTTTCCATATTTTGACCAAAAATGCCAATGATGCTAATTAATTTATTGGCGGATATGGTCTAAATTCTACATGTAAGTGGGCAGGGAATAGCCAAAGCCTTATACAGACATTTATTATCTATTATATTAATATTCGTTATGAAGTCTGAAGAGAATTTAAGGTTTTCTGATACTTCCCAGTATAAAGTTTTGAATAGACAGAGAAAGACTCTTGCTGTGAGAAAGTTTACATTCAGCTGGATGTAGCAAAGTGTAATACAAATGGTAAGGAGAGTGAAAAGTAATCCATGAGTAAAACGAGACAGCACAGGGAATGAATGTAAAGATGTTTATGGTCTTTCACATGCAATCGTTTTGGAAGTCAAAATGACTGGCTATTGACTAAAATAATTAACTTCCTAAATGCTAGAGCCTCACCACATTCAATGTCTAAGAACCCGGTAAACAATTTGAAACACAATTTTCTCTGACTGCAGAAATGTATTTCTTAAGCTAATAACTGTGTAATGTTTACATCAAAAAAGCACATAATTTATTTTCTAAAAACCATTCAATATGATTTTATATTCTTATACTCATTACTTACCTTTACTGCATATTAAATATGGCACCAAAGAAAATCTAGTAATGTCTGAACATGTTATTTTTCCTAACTTGATTGTTGATATTACTGCTATTTAACTGTATCACTAATACCACCTGTACTTCACCTTGACATAATGCTTCAATGTAATTAAACCCAGAGTATCACAAGTGTTATCAACATGTTTTTACATATTTTTGCTCATTATTCTAAAGTTTAAAGAATGTGTAATATTATAGAAAAAGTTTTTTGGTCAATAATTAAAAATTCATGCGTGTGGCCACTAAATGACAGGTTCCTCGAGGTTCATTAAATCGTTGCTGAATGAGTAAATGAATGAATGATGAATAAAATAAGTTTTCTGTTACAACTTGAAGTTATCCATGTGCCTCCCTTATATTAGGACCTGATTCTTCTACATTTTCAAAGCTTTTTTCAGGGAGTAAGTTCTTTGAGGCAGAGAGGCGAAATGCATACCAATAATCTAGCAAAGTAATATCCAACAATCTACAACTAGGCAATTATGCCAAACTCAACATCCTTTTTAACACATGAAAACATTTTACTTTGTCTTGTGATTTGTTTAACAGTGCAGCTTTTCTTCTCCTTCCTCTTTTAATAGGAATTGCAAGGAAAGGAGACCTGTGCAAGGATATATTGTCACTGCTAATGAATAGAACTTGGCACATCTTTCCTTCCACTTGTATCCAATTACTTAGCCAAAACCCCTCCCTGCCAATACACTAATTGTTTTAGGTGACAGATCTGTGAATTTATCCCTGCCCAACCTGATTAACCCTTAAGGAAAATATAACAAAATTACATAAAACTAAGAGAGAGCAAACTAGATGCGGATGTTACACAGCATTTGAGTACGATATAACAGTCAAGGTATATGTAACTCACATGTACATTACCTCATTTACATTATAACCCACATCATTTATCCTATGCCACACCAATGTTTACTGTTGGAAATATAATTCTGTGTTGGGTTTATTGCTTAGAATTCTTGGCCTCAACTTCAAATGAGTGAATATCTCTAAAAGGTTTGTCATTGATTCACCTTGTAAAGATTTTACTAACTTCTCCTACTGATTCTTTTTAAATATGTGAAAAATGCATAAACTTTGTATGACCTTCATGACTCATAAACATGAAAACTAAATCAATTTGCTTGCTTTCTGCTATCTTTTAATCTAAGTAACATTGTCCTAATGAAACAAAACACAAATTTCACTTGTTTTAAATGAAATCTGCATTACTGCATTTAGAAACGTTACTTGGAGGTGTTTTTCTCATGTATACTGTAGCCTTAATATGTGTTTGTCTTATATTTTAATATATTTTCTACAATTATATTATTCTTTTATTAATATTTTATCTTCTTTTTCTCATTAAGGCTAATCCTCCTTTTTAAGTTTAGTTTTATTCTCTACACTCAAGAGTAACTCTGTCCTCCAAATCCGTACATTCCATTTAAAATCTGAAGAATCAATTATAATTTACCTGGAATTAAATTGAATAACTTAGGTGTTATAACACTGTACACCACACAATATACTCCAGGACATTGCTTTATCTGTTCCATGATAACTAACATACTAAAATTGTATTAGTTTTTTTATTCTCCTTACAAATTAAATTTGATTTAAGCCCGTGATGGAAAGGGCTATGGGAAGAGTGTGATTAAATAAATATGTATTGAGCATCCACATACATGTCTACCATTTTAAGCCTCATCAAATTCCAAAGGAGAACACTGATGTTCAGAATTTCCAAGAAAATTGTTCAAACTGAGGACTGCTAACCCATGGCAGAGTCAGGGCTTAAATATACTGCAGTCTGAAAGCCAAGCTCATACACTTTGTATGATCCAGTACTGAATGCTATGAATGTTCCCACCAAAACTCATGTTGAGACTTGATTTCTAAGGTGGCAGTGTTAAGTGAGGTTTTAGGAGGTGTCTGAATCATAAGTGCTCTGCTTTAATGAATTTATGGATTAATGGATTAAACTGTTAATAAATTAATGGTTTATCACGGACATAGAACTGGTGGCTTTTCAAGAAGAGAGAGCCATGAGCATGTTAACATGCTAGCACACTCAGCCCCCTTACCAAGTAATATCCTGCACTGCCTTGAGATTTTGCAAGAAGTCTTTCACCAATGGTGCCCCCTCCATCTTGGATTTCTCAACCTCCATAACTATAGAAAATGGATTTATTTATAAATTACTCAGTTTCAGTTATGCTGCTATATGTAATTGAAAACATACTAATACATTGACCCTGATCACAATACTGCTAATAAAATGTTTTTAGTGCTTTCCTGTGCTTCCAATATTTTACAAACTTCACATACATTTATTTCATTAAGACTTCAGAAATGTGTTGTAAATCTGAGGCATTAGGACTACTTTCAGCAGAGGCTAGATGAGGTCTTGCTGAAAATGCAATATTCAAGCTGAATCATAAAGCATTATTAGGATTTAGGCAAGTGAAGACTAAAGAAAACTGAAGGGTATTCCAGTGAGAAAATGCTATATAAAGTTATTTATGATCCATATGACATTGATATGGCCGAGTATAGACTTTTTTATTACCCTACATATTTTAATTAGCTGTTATCTATAAAATTAAACAAATTACAATGAATAATTTCGCTTTTCCTAAATTACGTGTTTTCCCTTTTATTATTAATATGTATACTAAAGACTGCATTGTTTCTATTAACATGTTCAGTTAAATTTATCGTAAAACTTAGCACATTTCACCTTCTTTCTTTAATGAGAAAAAACTGTACTTTCTGAATTTCAGCCCATCTTGGCCTTTATCATGCTGTTAAATCCTCACAAAACCTTTTTGTGTCTTCACCTCCTTACTATTGAGCCCTGGGATATGAACTGTTTGATTCAAGCCTTTGTAAGAAATGATGGCTTAATTATCTTATCTGCTTTCTTTTTATCTTCCCAACGTTTTTCCAAATCTCTTGGCTGTTCCCCTCTGTTCCTTTGTGAATAAATGAGAAGCTTTAATTTAGGCCATTTTTAATAACCCATGTGCCTACTGCTAAGTCGGCAATCATCTCCAGGTTGTTCTGCCCTTTCTCGCTTGGCTACGTTCCAGAATGTCTGACCTATCTCAGCTGGGATTTTTGATTCATTGGCCATCCATATACTAAAAGTAATAATGACTTTCTCATCATTGCTTTGGTCATGGGTGCACTAGTTTTTATTTAAAGTCATACTCTACTCCACAAATTATATTATTACACTGGTGTAAATGATTGCAGTTTTTGCTATTAATTCTAACAGGAAAAAAATGTGATTACTTTTGTACCAACCTAAATAGCTTGAAATCAAAATAAAGTTCACCGTAAATTCTTCCAAATTGAAGTCTTGATCTTTGAATATTTAATATTTGTCAAATATTTACAACTGGTCAAACTGACTTGTGTATTTCAGTTAATATCAGTTAATATTTATGACATGATTCTATGACTATATGAAGAGTATATCATCACTGGATCTGTGTTAGGATAAAATAAATGGTAGGATTGGGAGAGCAATTAAATACTGAGACAGAATTTAAAATGTTCATAGAGATTCTAAGACAATTGCCTAACAATCCGTGGTTAATAGATTCTCTAAATTTTGAAAATTTAACAAATTTTCAAAAATGTATTTTAGCTATTTAAACATATAAAGCAATATATATGGCATTAATTTTTTTTATAAAGTTTTAATAATATCTACCAATTTTTTGCTAAGAAGATTTTACTTAGTTTTCTCAGGAGTATTTACATGAATACTCTTTGTTTTTATGTTTTTCTGAGATGGAATTTTGTTCTTGTTGCCCAGGCTGGAGTGCAATGGTGCGATCTTGGCTCACTGCAACTGCTGCCTCCAGGTTCAAGCCATTCTCCTGCCTCAGCCTCTTGAGTAGCTGGGATTACAGGCCTGTGCCACCATACCCGGCTAATTTTTTTTTTTTTTGTATTTTTAGTAGTTATGGTGTTTCTCCATGTTGGTCAGGCTGGTCTTGAACTCCTGGCCTCAGGTGATCCATCTACCATGGCCTCTCAAAGTCCTGGAATTACAGGTGTAAGCCACCTCACCTGGCCTCTATTTGTGAAATTATAAAACATCATAAGATGATTTGTTTGGTTTTCTTAGACGTATTTATTTTTTTATTTCCCTAGGATTTGGGGGAACAGGTGGTATTTGGTTACATAAGTTTTTTATTGGTGATTTGTGAGATTTTGGTATACCCATTGCCTGAGCAGTATACAATGAGCCCAATTTGGAGGTTTTTATCCCCACCCCCTTCCCCACCTTTTCCCTAGAGTCTCCAAAGTCCATAGTATCCTTATGCCTTTGCATCCTTATAGCTTAGTTCCGACTTAGGAGTGAGTACATATGATGTTTGGTTTTCCATTCATTCTTAGCCATATATTTAATATTTGGAAATGTTTGTTTCATAATGTAGGTGTAGCCAAAATTTTAGCATATGACTGACACCACAAGCTTGATGTCATCATTATGAATACAAAATTGAAGAGAAAGGCCCAACACTGCTACATAAAATTGAACACCATAAAAACCCTAGAAGAAAACATAGGCAACACCATTCAGGACACAGGCATAGGCAAGGACTTCATGACTAAAACATGAAAAGCATTAGCAACAAAAACCAAAATAAAGAGATGGAATCTAAGTAAACTCCAGAGCTTCTGCACAGCAAAAGAAACCATCATTAGAGTGAAATGGCAACCAACAGAAAGGGAAAAAACTTTTGCAATCTACCCATCTGATAAAGGACTTATATCCAAAATCTACAAAGAACTAAAACAGATTTACAAGAAAAAAAAAATCCATTCAAAAGTGGGCAACAATTATGAACAGACACTTTTCAAAAGAAGACATATATGAGGCCAAAGACATGAAAAAATGCTCATCATCACTGGTCATTAGAGAAATGAAAATTAAAACTACATTGAGATACCATCTCATGCCACTTAGAATGGTGATCATTAAAAAATTTGGAGTCAACAGATGCTGGAAAGGATGTGGAGAAATAAGAACAGTTTTACCCTGTTGGTGGAAGACAGCATGGCAATTCCTCAAGGACCTAGAAATAGAAATTCCATTTGACCCAGCAATCCCATTACTGGGTATATACCCAAAGGATTATAAATCATTCTATTATAAGGACACATGCACATGGTATATTCATTGCAACATTGTTTACAATAGCAAAGACTTGTAATCAACCCATATGCCCATCGATGATAGACTGGACAAGGAAAATGTGGCACATATACACCATGGAATACTATGCAGCCATAAAAAAACGATGAGCTCATGTCCTTTGTAGGGATATGGATGAACCTGGAAACCATCATTCTCAGCAGACTGACACAAGAACAGAAAATCAAACACCACATGTTCTCACTCATAGGCTGGTGTTGAACAATGAGAACACATGGACAAAGGGAGGGGAGCATCACACACTGAGGTCTGTGGAGGGAAACTAGGGGAGGGACAGTGGGGGGTAGGGAGTTGGGGAGGGTTAACATGGGGAGAAATGCCAGATATAGGTGATGGAGATGGAGGCAGCAAACCACCTTGCCATGTATGTACCTATGCAACAATCTTGCATGTTTTTACATGTACCCCAGAAGCTAAAATGCAACTATACATATATATATATATATACATACATATATATATATATATATATAAAATAATTACAAATAACTGCTCCCATTTTTAAATAGAAATGACATGTTGAGTTTGTAGAAGAAACCTCTCATAAATCTCACTGACCCACTTCATGTATGTATTTACTAAATATGAGTCCAAAATACCTTATTTGTATTCCCCAAATTAAAAAAGCTCTGAAAAAAATCAAAAGTTTTTTCACTAAAATTGTTCTTAAATGCATTTGGAAGCAAAAGCTGAACTGAATGGACAGGTTTGCTAGAAAAAATATTAATGTGTTTGATGTGTAATGTCTGTCAGGGACCCAACATTGGGATTACATATTTTATTGGATGTGCATCATATTACATTTATAAAATGTTCAAGATTGAATTTTGAAACGTAACTGGCAGCAAATGTTTATGTTACAAGATGTTTGGGGTGTTGTTTTTATGGCCAGAAACCTGTGTGTCTGGAGGTGCTTTTGCCTGAGCTTTGCTTGGGCCCACTGGACTTCTTTTGCCCACTTGTCCTGGTAGGCTGTGCTTGGCTCACACTACCAGCCTGGGTCCCATGCCTGCCAAAGGTGATTCAGAGGTGGAATGGCAAGGGGTGTGTGAGCAAGCATGGGATCTGACCACTGCACACAGTCAGACATAAGAGCTGCTGCAGCAAGAATGGGCAGCTCCAGACGCCAGCACAGGCATTGGCTCTCTGTAAGGCTGTGGCCAAACCAGGGACACCATAAGCAGCTTCCACAGCTGGTACTGGGAACTGAGTTGCTCCCGGAAGCTTAGAGATGCCAGGAACTGCAGCATGCCAAAGAGGGAGTCACAACCCTGGCTCACGGAGCTCCCAGGTCTCAGCTCTCCAAATGACTGCAACTTTTCTTTCCTTCTCTTCACCCACAATGTGGTGAGCAAGGTGCATGTCTCAGCCCTATTTGTGTTACAGTTATTTTAGCCTCCTTCACTTCTACTGTGGTCCTGAGTTATCGTCCTGTGCTCAGGAAGAATGAGGTAGGCAGACAAGTGGAGAGTGAGCAAGATGAAAAGGAACTTTACTGTGTGATAAAACAGTTTAGAGGAAATTCACAAGGGGCGGCTCCTTTCTGCAGCCTGGGTGTCCTGATGAGTGTTCAGCTCCTAGCAGAGTGGAAACCCTGGAGTGGTAAACTCCTGTCTGCAGGCAGGGGATCCTGTTGTCTCTGCCGCTCTCAGCAGAGAAGAGACCCTGGAAAGGACAGCTCCTCTCTGCAGCTGGTCATCCTGATGTCTGCTGGTCTCTACAGATAGGAGGCCATGTAGTGGGTAGCTCCTCTCTGCAGCTGGTCATCTGGACATTTGCCCAGCTCTGGCTGAGCCCAGGGCTTTTATGGGCCTCAGAGTGGAGGAAGTGCATACCAATTGATCCATGGGTGGCCACGGGCAGGCCAGAGAAGGTACCACAAGTTTCCACTCTGGTCTGCAGGACCAGCAGCCCTGACCCCCAGCCTTCAGGATCTCCCTGTCTGCTGCCTGCTGCCTCCATGGTGCCCATGTAGATGGTAAGGGCTCCTGCAGGCCAGTTCCAAGCTATGCTCAGCCCCCAATCCACATATCTCTTATGTCCACTGCTTAAAGTTTGGAAGGGGCTGAGGCTGCAGGGGGCTGGCATGTCAGCACTGTCCTACAGTGTACACTCCAGCCAGGCTGTGACAGCACCCAGGCTTGGGCCTGACTTTGCTCCAAGATCAGAACTGGTGCCAACAGCAGGGAGAAACCAGGTAGTAGGAGCAGGCATTTTTGAGGTTGCAAGGGCAGGGGACACCTTCCCAGGCCTCCAAAGGTGCAGGGATGCCTGTTTCTGCAGCTGCAGTTTGGGCAGTTGCAGCTATGTGGGGCAGCTAGGGCTCTTCCCTGCTCTGTGGAGCAGGAGGCCCAGGTCTGCATCCATGATGTGGGTGGCTGCGGCCACACCCAGGAGGATGGGGCTCCTGCCTGCTCCTGGGCCCTGAGAGTCCCCAGAAGCCAGAGTCCACAGCTATGACTTGGGCAGCTGCAAAGGCACCTGGGGAGCTCCCATCCCAACTTAGAAGAGGTGGGGTCACTCCAGATGGGCTGCCACTGTCATCCTTTAGAGTAAAAGATTGTGAACTTATATGATTTCATAGCATCCTGCTTCAAAAATATTTTCTCCAATGTTCTGAAGCATGATGGGCTCAAATAAGCTTCCGCTCCACAGAATTTTTAAATAGCTCTGAGATGAATTCAAAAGAAAGCACAAATATACTATCTGAGGATCTTTATATTGCAAATCATTAGTGCTGATTGTGCTTATTGAAGTAAGAGAATAAAAAATATTTTAAAATGTTATTCTAATAATTAATTTTTTACTCTAAGAAATATGATCAGACTGCACATTCCAGAACATTAATGTGAATTTTTTTTTTTTTACTATGAGTGGTCTATAGTTATTTTTCTTTTCCTTTTCTTTTTTTCTTCTCTTTTTTATTTTTTTATTGCATTTTAGGTTTTGGAGTACATTTGAAGAACATGCAAGATAGTTGCTTAGGTACACACATGGCAGTGTGATTTGCTGCCTTCCTCCCCTTTACCTGTATCTGGCATTTCTCCCCATGGTATCTCTAATGTGAATTTTTAACCAAGAGCTCCTGGTACTTTCCTACGTTCACTGAGTGGTGTGGCATAGGCTATGTTCCTTTTCATACTTCTCAGTAGCAGAAGTCTGGATAGGCTTGGTTTAGGTATATTAAAATCAACTAATGGCAATTTATAGGGAAAACATATTCCCACCCACTTAGAGGGTACTTTTTCTTAGGCAAATATACTGTTTCAGGAATAGAAACCTTACATATTTCTTCTTTTCAGATTGGGATAGTTGAGATTCATGCACAATGATTAATATCTATGATTGGATTTAATTTAAATAGTATGATTCTAAGAAATACTTTGATAATGCTTTGTCATTTATCCACTGCCTGCTTATGTGACAGATGCTGATGTAAGTGATAAGGATGCAAAGATAAACTCAATGGTCACTAAACTCATAGCATGGAGGAAAAAGGCATGTGACAAACACTAACAGAAAACGCACACTTCAGATATAAGGACATGGGCCAGAGACTTCAGACATCAACACTTTTAGTGGAAAAAGCACATTATCACTTCTAACTCAGGAAGCAGTGCTGGACAGCCATCTCTAAAGAACAGAATACAGGATAGTCTGCATAGAATGCAATCAAAGACTACCTATATAAAGCTGATGGGGAAATATCCCAGTGATTGAGATTGAAATGAGTTTTTCATAGCTTCGAAATATGTTAAATATAATATGGTCATAAGTGCCTCTTGTATTAACATTTGCCCCTACTTTATAGCTTCTTTAATCATCAAGCCACACAGTTAATGCCCTGATATTTACTGATCTCTATGTATTGACTTTTGATCACTAACCCTGGCTTGTTCTTTTATTTTTTTTATTTTTTATTTTTTTTTTAAGACAGAGTCTCACTCTGTTGCCAGGCGCCACGCTGGAGTGCAGCGGCACAATCTCGGCTCACTGCAACCTCCGCTTCCCGGGTTCAAGCAATTCTCCTGCCTCAGCCTCCTGAGTAGCTGGGACTACAGATGCACACAACCACACCCAGCTAATTTTTATATTTTTTAGTAGAGACGGGGTTTCACCATGTTGGCTAGGATGGTCTCAATCTCTTGACCCTGTGATCCGCCCGCCTTGGCCTCCCAAAGTGCTGGGATTACAGGCTTGAGCCACCACGCCCGGCCCTCTGGCTTGTTCTTTAATTTTATCCCTAACAAATTGATATTGTTTGGATTCCAGTATTTCAATCTCTACCTCTAGGCTGATACCAGCTTCATTGAATGTTCATCTGATGGTCCTGTGCATTTTCTTACAAATTCTGTAGTCTATGGATGTGATATTTTTGGACCTTTGGACTATGTTACCACCTCTTGATATCTATATCATGTGAATAATCAAACATCACAAGAAATCCAGTGATAAGAACTGCTGTGACAGATCCTGGACCTTTTTCTAATGGCTTTGTATTATATAATCTCTTTAATTTTGTGCTGTTTTCTTTTTAAAGTGAATATTTCCTTCTTATACTTAAATCTGAAAAATGCTGATACAACCCTCTGAGGACTTTACTAGAGGAGGAATGTCAGAAATAATCTGCAGGTCAGAAGTGTGCACTTTCTGTTCAGTGCATGTTACATACCCATTGCCTCAGTACTGTGGGTTAAGTGCACATTGAGGTTACCTCTACATCCATATCACTCATATTAGAACATGGAAAATAAGCACTCAGTTATTTGCTGAATAACAAGAGTCATAAAACCAGTTTTTAAAAACATATACTATTGAAATTAAATGAAATCATAAATATAAACTAGTTCTAGAAATAAATTTCAGAGAATAAAAATCCTAAAAGATGTGACAGAATTTACAGGTGTTCCATTTCATTTAATAATGACTGAATCAGAAATATAATCTAAAATACTTACATCTTTTTTTTTTTTTTTTTCTTGAGACGTTGTTTCACTCTTGTTAACCAGGCTGGAGTGCAATGGCGCGATCTCGGCTCACCGCAACCTCCGCCTCCTGGGTTCAGGCAATTCTCCTGCCTCAGCCTCCTGAGTAGCTGGGATTACAGGCACGCGCCACCATGTCCAGCTAATTTTTTGTATTTTTAGTAGAGACGGGGTTTCACCATGTTGACCAGGATGGTCTCGATCTCTTGACCTCGTGATCCACCCGCCTCGGCCTCCCACAGTGCTGGGATTACAGGCTTGAGCCACCGCGCCCGGCCTAAAATACTTACATCTTAATCTAGTGCTCCCTTACAACATATTATTCATTATTTTATTTGACTGAAATACTGTTTTTTTTGTTGTTGTTGTTGTTTTGTTTTGACATACAAGTTCTGACTCTGTCACTCAGGCTGAAGTGCTGTGTCATGATCATAGCTCACTGAAACCTCGAATTCCTAGGATCAAGAGATTCTGTGCTTCGGCCTCCTGAGTACATAGGATTACAAGCATATGCCACCATGCGTGGCTAATTTTTGTTGTTGTTTTTAGAGATAGGGTCTTGCTATGCTCCCAGGATGGTTGCAAACTCCAGGTCTCAAGCAGTCCTCCCACCTTGGCCTCCCAAAATGTGGGGATTACAGGCATGAGTCAATGTGCCTCGCTGAATATCCTTTAAAGCTGAATTTCAAAAATAATTATTTCACTGTTAGCACGTACTTGTTATTCCTTATTCATTTTTACATTTTTAATTCGCAAATAAAAATTATGTAAATGAATAGGATATAATAGAATGATATATGTGTACACTGTAGAATGATTAAATCAAGTTAATTAACATATATTTTAATAGTGTGAGATATTTGACATTCATTCTCAGCCATTTTCAAATGTGCAATACACTAACTAGAGTTACACTGTTTGTGCAATAGATCTTGAAAATTTGATTCTCCTGTCTAATCAAAACCTTATATCCTCTGACTGGCATCTCTAATAACCACAATTTCATTCTCTAGTTCTATGAGTTAAAGTGTTTCAGAGTCAAAGCGTAGGTGTGATCATTCAGTATTTGCCTTTCTGTGCCTAGCTTGTTTCAGTTAGCATAAAGACTTCCAGGTTTATCCATTTTTTGCAAATGACAATTTCCTTCTTTTCGAAGGCTAAATTGTATTCCATATGTGTATGTGTGTATATATATACACACATATATATATATATTCCGTGTGTGTGTGTGTGTGTGTGTGTGTATGCTTTGTTGTCTTTGTCAATTCATTCATTGATAGACACTTCTGTTGATTCCATTTCTCTGCTATTGTGAAAGGTGCAGCGATGAACATGGGTGCTACTCCTTGTTTGTGTAGCTGTTATGAAACTATTTTAAATCCATCATTTGTCCCTTCATATAGTGCTCTAATTTGCACATCTGGACTTAGGCCCTGATAATGATGATGTCCAATGAGTTGCAATCACATGTCTTAGCTCCAGTATATTTTTAGAGTTTAAATTTTGGTATTCTGTAGAATTCCACCTCTTATATTGCATGCGAGCTCTTCATCGATAGCATGCTACCAGCATGGCAACATTACGTAGCCACCAGATGCATATATAATCTTCACATTGATATCCTTTAATAAACTATATAGTTATCTATATTTAAGTAATAACAATTTTATCCTACTTAATTTTGTTTTATAAATATTTTTGATAAAATAATTATATACATATGTGTGCATAACTATATAATTTACAAAGAATAACATCTGTGTGGTGAATGCCATGACATTATTCCATGCATTTTAATTTCAGAATAGAATAGCTTATTTGAAAACAATAACTACTAAAGTATTTCATATACATGGGATAAGAAAAGAAAATGATAGGGCCACAATGAGATAATTCCTTTTTATAGAATTTTGCTCTTAGGTTTAAAAGAGATATATACACATAATTTTATGTATCCTGTGATATTAATATGGTAGTTAAATCGGCATAGCCACAGGTTAGTAGTGTATTATTATTCCTCAGGGTAAAGTGCTCTTTGTATTATCTTCTAGCTGTGTCTCAACTGAATTCATATCACCACATTTGCTTTTTATTACTCTCCGTTGCCTTCTCATTTTTCTTGTGTAGGAAGAAATATGAAGCTGCTTCTGTTTGTAAAGACGCCTTAATAACTCTCATTTATATGTCTTACTTTCTCTCAAATTAATATTCATAAATCCCAAATCTATTAATAGTTCATTTCCATTACAATGAGCATAATCCTTTCATATTTGTCCTTCTCACCCACACTTTTTATATCTCCTTTTGCCCTCTCACTCCCTGTGTATACTTGTCCCTAGAAACAGAGTATAAATTACTTCTTATAGGAATTCATTTTCTTTCTGAAAACTTTCTTCAAACATTTGTCTCTTTTTCCATAAAACTTTTTAGTTAAAATTCATCTGATTTTATACGTGAATGTAACTAAAAATTAATTGCCAAACTCTAGAATACTGCTTTATAGCTCATTTCCTTCCCTGGCCTTGTTCTAGTTCTCAATCAGGTAGTTTCATTTGTTCAGTCAAATACAGAGAAGCTAACATTTATTGAGCAACAGCAGTGTTCCTAATGTACTTTGATATAAGTGTATCTACTTTACAAAGAAAGGTTAAGTAATTTGAAACCTCAGATAGGTTAAGTAATTTGTTCAGGTTCACATAACCAATAAATTTGCCATGCTGATTATGGCACATTCATTAGACGAACTTGAACAAATTACTTAATAATTTTTAATAGAAAGGTGTAGTATTACTTGCTCTTTTCTTTTTTATGTAAAGATCTCAGGTTTTTTTTCTGTTCCAACTAATGTAATTTTCCAACCTTTTGTCTAAACTGCTTATGGTCTTCAGCATCTATTACCGTTCACGAATGCATACAATAAACTATGACAACTCAGACTAATCATGCAACTCTAGCTATGATCTGATCAGTGCTGAGCAGAAATAGTTTGTTTCTTTGCTAGTTTGGAATAATATACGTCTAAATGTTTGTATGCATCTATGTGTGTGTTTAAAATTATTCTTTCCTTTCCTTGTTCCACTGAATTTTTTTTTAAATGCAACTTTTATTTTAGATTCAGGGTACATGTAGAGATTAGTTTCGTGGGTGTATTGTGCTGTGCTAAGCATTGTGGTACAACTGATTCTACCACCCAGGTAGTAGCATAATACACAATAAGTAATTTTTCAGCCCTTGCCCCCTCTCACTCCTTCCATTCTAATTGTCCCCTTTGCCTACATTCCCATCTTTATGTCCATGCATACCCAGTGCTTAGCTCAGATGTATAAGTAAGGGCATGCAGTATTTGTTTTCCTGTTCCTGCATTCGTTAGCTTATGACAACGGCTTCTAGCTCCATCCGTGTTTCTGCAAAACACATGCTTTCATTCTTTTATGGCTGCATAGTATTCCGTGGTGTATATGTATAACATTTTCTTTTTCCAATCAACCACTGATGGCCAGTTGGATTGCTTCAATGTCTTTGCTGTTGTAAACAGTGCTTTGATAAACATATGAGTGCATATATTTTTGGTAGAACAATTTAGTTTTCTTTGGGTGTATACCCAGGAATGGAATGTCTGGGTCGAATGGTAGTTCCGTTTTAAGTTCTTTGAGAAATCAAACTGCTTTCCACAGTGGCTCAACTAATTTACATTCCCACCAACTCTATTGAAAATTTGAAGTGGATTTTATCAGCACTGTCTAATATATTGATTATTTGTGGGCAGACTGAAAACACTATTTATTTAGATGAACCTTAGAGGTAATTGAATATCCTAGGTACTTCTATCACATGAATGATTATTAAGGCAATTTCTCCTGGTATTTTTCATACAGAATTGATTTATTCAGCACAATAGGTAATCTTCTTTTTAATGGCATATTTTAATTTAAGTACCCTGTTCCAATAATTGAATTTAATACTCACCAATCTGATTCATTTATTTTATAGTATTCATTGAGAAATCTGTTTCCCTTCTCTTTAATCTAGAGAAATACAATCATAGAAATAACTGTCCTTATAATGTCATTCTTTTTTAAAGACTTTGAAATTCAGTCTCCCTTGTAATGTGCATCTCCTGGTCTTTTGGAGTAACAGATATACAGGATCGAAGTAAAGGCAGATGTATTGATAGGCTGCTAGCTAGATTAATCAAGAAAAAAAGAAAATTCAAATAAGCACAATCAGAAATGATAAAGGTGACATTACAACTCATCCACAGAAACATAAAAGATTATCAGGTGCTACTATGAGAATGGCACACGGACAAACTAGAATACCTAGAGGAAATCAATAAATTCCTGGAAACATACAACCTCCCAAGATGAACCAGGAAGAAATAGAAACCCTGAGCAGACCAATAGCGAGTAGTAAAATTGAATCTGTAATTTAAAATTTTCTCAAGCCAAAAAGATCCAGGACCAGATGGATTCACAGCCATACTAGGCATCAAAGGAACGTACTTCATAAAAATAAAACCATGTATGACAAATCCACAACCAACATCATAGAGAATGGAGAAAAGTTTAAAGTATTCCCTCAAAGAACTGGAACAACACAAGGATTCCCACCTTTACCATTCCTATTAAACATAGCACAGGAAGTGCAAGCCAGAGTGTTCAGGTAAGAGAAGGAAATAGAAGGCATGCAAACCTGAAAAGAGTAAGTCAAATTATTTCTGTTCACTGACTATATGGTCTTATACTTTAAAAACCCTAAAGATTCATCCAAAAGACTCCTAAATCTATTAAAATTCTAAAAATACATACACAAATACTCTTTGTCATTGCTTCTCTCAGGAAGTGAGATTTAGTGTACGTCTTTCAGGGCAGTGCATAGAGTTGCTTGTTAAGAACATTTTTAGTTAACTCTAGGAGTAACCCTGACAAGACTGGCTACAACGATGTTAAGTTATATACCTTTCAAGTAGTTTGGGATTCAATTTGATCAGAAAGAACTCAATATATAACAACTTCTAAAGAATCTTCAGAGATGGCACATCAATAATGATTATGTCATAGTTATATGCCTATATATAATGCAGAACTTTTATAGGAATATAAGATTTAAACAATGCACACAGATTATCATAGACAAATTCAGTAAAAATACAAGTATTGGGATTAGATTCCGTAAGTTTTTCTAGAGAACATTTGACTCAATTACATTTTCTTATGTAGATGAAATTATAGAAAATTAAAATAATTTGAAAGTTTAGAGCATATGTTGCTGAATGTCTGAAAATAACATTAAAGTTCAGCAATATAAAACTTCACGCTCCTTCAAATTATTTGTCAATAGGAGGGAGGAGAGGATTTATGGAAAAATAATTTTATTTTAGCTGAGGAGGTATGAGTAGTTTTTATGCCCATTTGATCATAGTCAGCTGGTATGGCTTACATGTGGCTTTTCCCTGCCAAAACTCAGGCTAAAATTTGACCCCCCGTGCAGCATTGTCGGGATGCAGGGTCCAGTGGCAGTTGCTTTGGTCCTAGTGGCTGATCATTCATGAATAGATTCAGGCCCTCCCAAGGGGTTGAGTGAATTCTGATTCTTTCAGGAATGGCTTAGTTCCCGTAAAAGTAGGTCATTTAAAACAATCTGGCTTCATTGATTTTTCTTCTTGCTTTCTCTCTCATCATATGTGCCAGTGGGACATGCTCATTGTTCTCTTACTTTCTGATATGAGCTGAAGCAGTATGAGGCCATTGCCAGATGCAGTTGCCCAGTCTTGAACTGTCTAGCCACCTGAATTATGAACCAAATAAACCTCTTGTCTTTATACATTATGCAGCCTCAGACATTATGTTATAGTTACACAAAATGAACTAAGACAACAGCCATTTTTGAAAGAATACAAACAAAATTTTACCAATTATAGTAACTATATACCTATTATAGTAGAAACACCTAAAGTATTCCACTTATTTTCTAACATCTGATATTATTATCATCAATGATCCTCAAGATATGCTTAGGCTATATTTTTCATTAAATGTTTTATCCTGTTTTAACCTTTTATAGATAGTTTAAGTTATAATAATGTTCTGCCATTAATTTTATGGTGGTAGTGTTTTCCTATAGATGATTAACAGCTAGCTTTGAAAAGGGCCTCTAATTTTTAAGATTTATTTCTATAAAATATATTTGACTGAATGTTGTTCGACAAAGCATGCAAGTGAGCCATTCATTATTTTAATCATAAAATAAGAGCCAGAAGAGATAATAGCTGCCATTTATGTTTAGAAAGGACCTAAGTGTTCGAAGTGCAAATATTGTGGGAGAAGAAAAGGGAAATTTAAAGTTGTATTTGTCAAACTTCATTATTTTTGATGGGCTATTTCAGAGTCAGGTTTAAAGTCAAAATTAAATGTCCAATCGAACTACCAGTCATAAGTAAAGCAGTGAAGTTGTTAAGAGAGGCTGTAGTGCAGGATGTAACTAAGTTTCAAGTGACAATTCATTAGCTATAATAAGTTTAATTATATCAAAAATATAGCAGTAGTGTTTGAATACTGGCCCAATTGGACTTACTCTGTTAAATAAGTGATCATATTTAAAGCTCTCCTTGAAAAAGTCTCTTTAAAAATCCATCATGCCATGTAGATCAGTGCAAATCTAGAGATGAATTTTCAAAGGAGTTGGTAGCTCTCAGAAAATCTAAAAAATGAGGGTTTTATATATTTCTTAATATAATTGAGGATATTTAGCCATATAGGAATAGCTTATCTGTGATACTTTCAGACACATGATACCTTTGGCATATATGGTGTAAACATATCAGAAAGAAAAACCTGATAGTCCACAGGACCAGTGACCATAATAATAATAGCAGATACAAGTGACAGTAAAGGGTGTGAAGTAGAAAGCAGGATGAAGTAGAGAAGCGACAATTGAAATAAAAAGTCTAAATAGGTGAACTCATTTTTCAAAGATTGTGTTTCATTATTTATGTTCATAAAAAAAGTCACATATAAAATTGTTGAAGGGAACCTTAATATGATATTCAACTCTAAGACAAACATAAAGCAAAATAAAATAAATAGGGTAAAATATGGAGATGCTACAGAAAAACGCAGGGAAACTTATATCAAGAATAGATGTGTTGTTTATTGTTATATAACAAATTATTCTAAAACTTAATGGTATAAGCAAACATTATATCATATTGTCTGTGGGTCAGAAATCTAATGTTGGGTGAGTTTGCGTCAAAGTTTTCAGGAGGCTGCAGTCAGGTGAGACTATGGCTGCAGTCTCATCTGAAGATTTGACTGGTGGCAGTGGTGGGAAGGATGCTTCCAAACTCATTCAAATGATTGGTCTCAGTCTCTGGCCATGTGTTTCTCCACTGCACTACTTTGTATCTAACAAGAGCCAAACCATATCACAATGTGATCATTTAGACTAAGAGAAAAATCAAAGCTAGAGAAAGGAAAAGAACCTTGTAATGTGGATTGCATATGAGAGAATAATAAATATTAAATTAGAAAAATAAACAGAACACAAAGTAAAGTCAATTAATGATGTAATGTTTAAAGAACTTGGCTTAAGGAGAGAAGAAAATTCAGTTAATCTGAAGTAACCAATTAGGAATAATCTCACTCTATACTTCAGTGATCAAGGATAAAGAATTTGGGCAGAACAATATTACACATGGCTAATGAAACAAGGCTTGCAATTGGAAGACAGTGAATTAGAAACTATAGTAGTACAAAGTGAATATGATCAAGATTTCTGTGAAGATTTTGATGGATAAGAAGCTTTTCTCAAAAAATGTAAGTCGATAAAACACAGAATTATACATGGAAAAAAGTTTGAGGAATCATATTCTACTTCAGCCATGAACTCAGTAATGATGATGTTCTAGGAATAGTTTTGAATATTTTAGTTCATTTATTAAATTAGAACATTAATTCAAAGAATGTTATTATTAAAAGTATTGTTTTTTTTTCATCCTAACACCCATTATTACCACAGTAAATTTAATTTATGGCAATTATTAAAAACCTAACTGCTTTGCTAACGACTGTTTCAGGATTGTAGATATGGTCAATTTTTGGAGAATAATTTGTGAGAAGTCGACTAGTAATCTAGAAGAGACAGAGAGTGGTGAGAAAGACAAGATGCATCTTTTTTCTTGGACTTTGTCATGTTTGCAAATAATTCTTTAGAACAGCTATAAGCATCTTCTTCTTAGCACAAGAATGAAGTCAAAATCAAAGATGGCAATTCTTTTGTAATTATTAATGATACAGGAAAACTTTCAGAATACTCATCCTAGGATTAAAACGTCTCATGAGTCCTCAATTTTGTGAAAAACTAGAATTTTTATTTAATAGTCATTTATTCATTTCTTTTCTTTTTTCAGTTACTTGAATGAAGAACATTGAATGGCATCCAGACATATAAACAGTTTTTCTCTTTCCTTATAAGGCAGAAAAGTCATGTTACATCCCTTTAACCTCTAAATAGAATAAAAAATGCAAAAATAGAAAGACAGTAGGTTGATGGTAAATTAACAACTTGGCATATGTGGCAAATATCTACTTACTGCCAAATATTTACCCAAAGAAAAACATTATTTGCTGTCAAAGTTTATTAGAGCTTGCACTGAACAAGGAAGAGGTCTCATAGGAATATTTCTTGTTTGACAAGAAATGAACACAATGTCATTTTGCTTTCTCTTTGTGGAAAGATGAAAATAAACATGTATTTAAGTAATTGTGAGATCTTTAAAGTTCAAACATTCTGCCTATCAAAAATGAATTGTGGGATATAACATAGCATCAGGTAACAACTGTGGCTACCCACCAATGTTTCCTTGGTATTACTATCAGAGGCAAAAGACTGAGCTGGGGGAATATCAGGCAGCTAATTTTTATTGCAATGTGATTTAGGGATGAGAATAACCAGTGTGCTTTCAGAGCTTCCATGGTATAGTGTTGTGCACTGGGATTCAGCAAACTGTGATCTCTCCAAATATTAGTGAACCCTATATTTGCTGTTGTGTTGGTGATTGTTTACTTTTGGCTTACTTTAAACCATTCAACCAAATTGCTATTTGTTGTTTACTGTGTGAAAATTGTTGCAATAAATGCATCCTAATTCTAGGCATTTCACATTTTTCTGCTCTATATTTCACAGGATCTTGACATTATCAAGATCATTCTTATTTGACATTATCTAATAGAGGCACTCATTATTTTTACAATGATGTTGCACATTTATATATAGGATATGGCAATGGCAGTTAGAATTTAACTTTAAATCTTTTATTTTCAAGAAGATATGTGTTCATTTTTGATAGGCAGAATGTTTGAACTTTAAAGATCTCACAATTACTTAAATACATGTTTATTTTCATCTTTCCACGAAGATAAAGCAAAATGACATTGTGTTCATTTCTTGTCAAACAAGAAATATTCCTATGAGACCTCTTCCTTGTTCAGTGCAAGCTCTAATAGGGATAAATGTCATGGTCATTAATAATACTATACCGGACATTTTTATATATTACAATATTACAATTAATTCACTGTTCATACTCCTTCTTGACCAAATATATACTAGACTAGCAAACAAGGTACCAAAAAATCTAGTTGATTTCTAAAGTTGGCCCCTCTAATAGCTATATCTTAATACCTAGTCCAATCATTTGTCCCTTAGCTCAACAGTGTGATGGAGGGTCCAGAGTTTCAGTTAGGCAGGGAGCTGAAAGATCTACTGCACAGCATGGTGACTAACTATAATTAATAATAATGCATTTTATACCTGAAAATTGCTGAAGAAATAAGTCTTTAATGTTCTCACACGCACACAGAAAAATAAGTATATGAGGTGATATGTGTTAGTTTGTTTTAATTATTTCACAGTGTATACTTATATAAAAACATCAAGTTATACAATGCAATTATACATGTTTTTTAATTTGTCAATTACATCTTAATAAAGCGGAGGGGGGAAACGGGTATGACAAATATTAATAAAGTGAAATGGAAACAAACAAAAAATAGTACAGCACACACTGCAAACGGCTGTCTTCATCCATGCTCCCCAAGGCTCATGTAGCCCAAATTATAATGTAGATTATTCTATGCTTTTGGATTATACCTGTGTACATGGCACCTGTGGTCTATCAGTAGTCTTTAGTTGCTGAGGACTATGCATAGCATATACACTGTCTCTAAGGCACCTAGACTACTTTTTCTTGAATTAGTAGCATGTTTGGAGAAATGACCTCATTCCACCTTGGTTGAATAGCTGCCTTCTCTTACTCCTCCCCGACTCCCACCTCAGTCTTGTCCTACAGATAGCCAGTGACCTTTCCACTACTTTTTGTTTGAGAAAGTTAAAACTCTAAGTGCTTCATCAGATCACTTTCTACATCTTTGACCAACTTTGAATCCTATTTTCATCGCATTTTTACCACACCATCTTTCTATTCACTCTCCAGAATTGCAAATCAGGCTTCTTTGTACAGAAAATATGCCACTTTTCTCCAAACCTCTCCCAGTAAAACTGTTCTTTATATTTTTATCACCATCAGTGTATCACAGAGGCAATAAAGATTAGTGGAAAAAACTTAAACTTAGATTTTGGCAACAGCCTATGTAGCAATCAGTGTTATTATCTGTACTACTAATGATCATTAGCAAAATTCTGCCATGCAGAACTGTGTTGTCTTTGTGGATATATAAGATACAAAAGAATACATACATACTAACGTATGGTGAGTGTTCCCAACTATCATCCTCTCCAAAGGTTAGAGAGGTCACGGGAGGCATGGCGTGGAATAAAATAGTAAAATTTTAGTAGAAACATGAAATTGGAACTAAGGGTGAATCAAATAAATGAAAGCCTATTGACCATGATAACTTCAAAATGCATTGTCAGGTGGCTTCAGAGTTTCCACAATACATTCATGAATGCTCTACTGAGTTGAATAGTGGATTCATGAGACATTACACCAATGACTGAGGTTCTTATAATAAGAAGGAAAATTTGACACAGACACAGGGAAATGCCATGTGACAAATAAGACAGCGACTGGAATTCTGAAGCTACAAACCAAAGAATGCCAAAGCAGCTACCATACCACCAATAGAAAGAGACTAAGAAGGATCTTATACTAGAGGTTTGAGGGGGCACAGCCTTGTCAACATTTATGATTTCAAATTTTTAGCCTCCAGATAAATGAGGGAATAAATTTCTCTGGTTAAAACTTCTTGGTCATTACAGCATCCTTGAGAATGTAATATGTGTTAATAATAAGTATTTTGAGTAATTATATATTAAAGAGTACACAATATGTGTAGAGAAAAGGAGTTAACATTCCAAAATTTAAAAAGTGAGCTTATACCTCAAATGCACCATTTAGTACTTTCTCTTGGAGCAAGCTGTTTATTCAATTCAAATCAAAGATCCTCATGTGAAATGGGAATAAAGTTGTATTTTCTTCACATAATTTTAGCATGACGAAATAAGATAATGGGTTTAAATCAATGTCACAGTGTCTGGCATATTATAAACCCCCTATATATGCATTCAAAAGATAATGAGTCTATAAGAGTGATCCCAAAGTTCAGAGTGACACTTAACCATTTGATACGTGTCAGAACAACCATTTGATCTCTTTGTTCTCCTTCACAGAACCACTAGCACCTCTCACATAAGCACACTGCTTGAAACAGTGACACAGTTTTACCTGGGGTCAAGCCAACAGCCAGCAATGGCTAGATGTCTACAAGTCTCTAACAATACTCCATCTGCTTGAAAATTGGAACTTATGTAAAATATTACACATAAATGGGCTTGGAAGGTAAGTGAAAAACATTATTTTAACTCTTTTTCCCCTCTGCAGTAACTTGCTACCATTAAAGTCAAGAGGCTTATATTTTCTAACCTGTATATCTGTTTAATGAACATATTGCCTTAAAACTAATCAACTTCCACTAAGTTGCCAAACAGGCAAGAAGATCTAAGAAAAATCAGAAAGAACTTTTCAATGACCATCAGAGCTCTGGCTGACTTCAGTGGTTGTTAATATGTCTAGTAATCACCTGGAAAGTTTGTTTTAAAGAAAGATTATTCAGCTACAATGCTCAAGAGTTTATGATTTAAAAGGTCAGAAATCTGAGATTTTAACAGGTCCCTCATGTGACACTGTTGCAGGTGGCCCGGGAGTCATATTTTAAGAAACACTGGCCTTCATAAATATGACCAGCAAAAGTCTGATAGGTTTGTTTTAGTATTCTTGAGACTTATTTGAATATATAAACATCTAAAGCCACTGATTTCATTTTCAAGTACTTGGATCAAAATTCTGCATAAAAATATCTCACATCCCATTCTTTCATTGCTATCTCCCATTCCACTCAACTAGGATGTAAGGAAAAAAAGAAAAAAAAACCCTCAAATTGTTATTCATGTAGTAACTTAGCTAAAGTATAATTTTGAAAATAAGCCCTTGAACCCAGGTTTTTACTTATAGCTGCTGGGCAATCTCAGGATTTGCTCTAGCTTCTGAAGCACTATTTTAAGGGTGGCTCTCAACCAGTGCAGCATTATAATTGTGTGTAGAACGTTAAAATTTTACATCTCTGATCAACTAAATTGTTATTTTTGGTTGCATTCATAGAGCAGAGGGATTCCTGAATTAAATCTAATGTGCAGACCAGATTGAGAACCACTGCTTGATCTGAACAGATTTATCAATGGCTGTATGACCAAGACCTCTGCCTGACAATAAGGAGAAAACTGCTGTTTCTGAACGCTCTGGAACTCCCAGACATGATGAACTCAAGAAGTGTCACAGAGCATTTGTATATGTATAAGACTTTAGATAACAATGTTCTCATATAATATGCATTCCAAGTTTCAGAAGTAAACTATTTGAAAATAAAAAAGTGGCCTAGTACAGAAGCCTGAGAAGAAGAAAACACTATAGTTCTCTTTACCAGCTTAACATCCTAAGAAGAATAAAAGCATATGGAGAATAAGATAAATTTTAATGGAACTTTAGTCTGCCTGAGACGTTGTCTCTAAAAGAGTAAAGTTCACAAATGGGAATATTCCATAAAAAAAGTCATATTCCATATGTTTAATTTTAAAAACAGACTATGTTTGGTTTAGAATAAATTGTTCTTATTAAAGAATCAACATTACACAAATCAGTGGGACCCAGGACTATAAATTATTTTTGTCCCTAAGTTTTACTAAATATTGTCATCCTCAGAAAGATTAAACAGTTAAGCCTATCTTGATTAAAAATCACCCCAAAACCCCCTATTCCAACACACATACATTCATGAACTTATCTGAACATAAGTTAATCATAAATAAACTACCGTAACACTTTCCAGGTAAAAAGAATGAGATAATAATTGATTTTGTCCCCACAAATAAGATTAAACAAGATGTGGGGCAGCTGCGTTCAGGAAGAACTATTAAATATCTGAGCCCCAGTAAACTCAATCCAGTGAAATCTAATAAAAACAAGTGGTTATATTTAAGAAAGTTTGGAATAAAGTGTCAACTTCTTTAATTATTTTAGAAGTTACTCTTTCACATAACGTTAGTCTTCACCTTAAATGTGCATTCATTATTTTTAATAAATAAGAAAAGAGAAGAGAAATTATAAGTGTTTGTTTCACATAGCAAAAAACGGGTTGCCTGCAGTGTTCATTTATTTCTTTTAATTACAAGAAAAATAGACCTATTCACCTATTTATCTCAGAAAATACTAGAGATGGATAACTGCAGAGAAACACTCTGAAAATAAAAGCCAAAAGTTAAATTTTCAAAGAAAACCTATGTATGTACTACATGTAATTTAAGCCAACATATATTTACTTAAAATTATAAAGCTACCAGAGAATAAATTATTTAGGGGTATTTATACATTTCTATATGAAATATTTTGGCATAATGAAAGATTATCTTTCAATCTCTCTCCATATATTTGCTCAGGATTATTTCTGACTGATGGTGATGCTTTGACTCATCATTAATTATTTTACTACAACTAACTTCCTAAGAAGCTTTAATGGTCATCGTTGTGGCCTTATGATAAAGATGGTACAAACCATGATTTCGTCATCAACAAACAGCCTTGCATCATGTTAGAGATATTTAGATTATGAGATTTTGCTACTGGGAGCCACTAAGGATCTGTAGCTAGCAGGAATAAAGAACAATCACAGGAGCAAGTAATCAATCTCTGATAGGCCAGATGTACGAAACAAATACAGTCTATAAAACATAATCTTTGACATCTCATTTCAAAAAAAACTCCATGAAAGAGAATCAATTTATCATTCATTCCTAGGCACACAGAGCTCACAGTGAGGTACCAAACCAAGGTCTCAAAGGATGAACTTGTCACTTTGGAAATGTTCTAAGACCACTCCACAAATTATAAAAGCTACCAACCATCAAAGAAAAAAATGAACCAATTTTCCGAAGTGATGAATCCCATAAGTTACAACAATTTTGTGGGCAGCTATGTCTCAAATAAATGGTAAATTTGACATTTTAGGTGTTACAAGTGCTGCAAACTCTGAAATGAATTGATACACTTTTTTTTAAAAGGGTGATATTTTTTTATATATCTGTACGTTCTCACTGCAGACATTTTAGTAATGTTTAAAATTATGGTATATATTATCCCTAACAAGATCAAAGTATTTGTCAGCTTATAATGGAGCTAACAAATTGATGAGCTCTACCTAAATAAGGATTGCCTTGTGAAATACAGTTGGGTAAGTTGTTAAAGGACTAAATGTGATTAAGTAGCTTCTACAAAGCAAATAATCTTCCCATATGTCCTCTGCAAATTACCTTGAGGTGATACATGTATACACACACACACACGTGTATATATATATATGTATATGTATAAGCAGTTTATATATATACGTGTGTGTATATATATATATATATACACACGTATATATATATGTGTGTGTGTATATATATGTGTGTGTATATATATATATATATATATGTTGACTCTACTGATATAAGTTAAAGAATAATTTAATCTATTGGGCAATCTACCTGTTAGCTGAGTGATCATCTGCCCATTTCAGGCAATAAGTAGATTTGGAAACTGCATATTAATGAATAAATTAAAATACCATTACTTTCAGTTTTCTTTAAATGAAATGATTAGAGAAAAAGACACTAACAAATGTTATCAAAAATTTTATATAAGATTTAGAATTCAAAGTAAATTATCTTAGAAGATAAAATCATTATATAATAGAAATCATGATTATCTTAAATTTTTGAAATATTTTTATTACTTAAATTATTCACAAATATTTTCCCTTATCAATTCATGTTTTATAATTTAATTTATTCATGATATATATTTTACTGTCCTAATGAAATCACAGCTGTGAGAAATCTTATTGTTTATTAAAGGAGACTTAGCAACTCCCAGATATATACTTGATTTTATATTATAATTAGATTTGCAAACGGAAAATTGATTAAAAGGCTGATTTATATTCTATATACAAGCATGCTTCATTTTTACAAATTGAAGGCTTGTGGTAACCTTGTGTGAACAACTCTATCAGTACTATTTTTTTTTCCAACAGCATGTGCTCCCTTCATGTCACAGTGTCACACTGTGGTAATTCTCACAATATTTCAAAAGTTGATCATTATTATTATATCTGTTATGATAGCCTGTGATCACTGATCTTTAATGTTACTATTGTAATTGTTTTGGGGGCATCACAAACCACCTCCACATAAGACAGTGAACTTAATCGATAAATTCTGTGTGTGTTCTGACTTCTCCAGTGACTGGCTGTTCCTCCTCTCTTCTTCCCCATTTACTAAGACACAACAATATTGACACTGGGTCAATTAATTACCTTACAGTGGCCCCCTAGCATTCAAGTCACTCACTGTAAATCCAAAGCTATAAATAATTAAGCTTAATGAAGAAGATATATTTAAAGACAAAATAGGACAAAATCTAGTTCTCTTGTATCAAATAGCTAAGCTGTAAATACTAAGGAGTTTCTCGAAGGAAATTCAAAATGTTATTCTAGTAAACACATAAATGATAAGAAAATGAAACAGTCTTATTGCTGATATGGAAGAAGTTTGAAAGATCTGGATGAACGATCAAACCAGGTGCAACATTCCTTTAAGTCAAAGCTGCATCCAGAAAAGAGCTCTAATTCTCTTCAATTCTGTAAAAAACTCAAAGGGGTGAGGAAGCTGAGAGAAAAAAAGCTTGAAGCTAGCAGGGGTTGGTTCATGAGGCTTAAGGAAAGAAACTGTCTTCATAACATAAAAGTGCAAGGTGAAGCAGCAAGGGCTGATATGAAGCTGCAGCAGGTTATCCAGAAAAATCTAGCTAAGATTGATTGATGAAGGTAGCTGCACTAAGCAGATATTCAATGTAAATGAAGGAATCTTCCATTAAAAGAAATTATCATCTAGGACTTTTATAGCTAGAAAGGAGAAGTCAATGCTTGACTTCATACCTTCAAAAAATAGCCTGACTCTCTTCATAGAAACTAATATAGCTTGTGACTTCAAATTAAAGCCAATGTTCACTTATCATTCAGAAAATCCTAGGGCCCTTAAAAATTTGGCTAAATCTACTCTGCTTGTGCTTTATAAATATAACAATAAAGCCTGGAGGACAGCACATCCTTCTGCAGCATGGTTTACTGAATTCTTTCAAACCACTATTGAGACCTACTTCTCAGTTTTTTTTTTTTTGTTTGTTTGTTTTTTTTTTTTTTTTTTTTTTTTTTTTNACTGCTTACAATGTTTCTAGTACCTCAAGACCTCTGATGTGGATGTACAAGGAGGTAAATGTTATTTTCATAACTGCCAATATAAAATCCATTCTGCAGCCCATAAATCAAGGAGTAATTTCTATGTTTAAGATTTATTATTAAAAAATACATTTTATCAGACCATAGCTGCCATAGATAGTGGTTCTTAAAATGAATCTTGGCAATGTACCTTGAAAATCTTCTGGAAAGGACTAAATATTCTAGATGCCATTAAGAACATTCATGATTTATAGGAAGAGGTCAAAATGTCAACAGCAACAGAATTTAGGAAAAACTTGATTCCAACTTCATGGATGGCATTGAGCCATTCAAAATTTCAATGGAGGAAGTAACTGCAGATGTGTTAGAAATAGCAAGGGAACTAGAATTAGAAGTAGAGCAGGAAGATGTGATTGAATTGCTACACTCTTATGTAACACTTAAACAGATGATGAGGTGTTTCTTATGGATGAACAAAGAAAGTAGTTTCTTGAGATGGAAAATAATCTTGGTGAAGGTACAGTAACATCTTTAAAATGATAACAAAGGACTTAGAATATTACATGTATTTAGTTGATAAAGCAGCAGCAGAGTTTGAGAAGATTGACTAACTTTGAAAGAAGTCCTGTTTTGGTTAAAACACTATCATACATTGCATAATACAGAGAAATCTTTTTTGAAAGGAAGAATCAATCAATGCAGGAAATGTTACTTTCCCTGAATTTATGAAATGGCCACTGGCACTCTAGTCTTTAGCAACTACCCTTATCAGCGAGCTGCCATCAACATCAAGGTAATACCTTCCAATGACAAAAAGATTACAAATCATTGAAGGCTCAGGTGATCATTAACATTTCCAGCCATGATATATTTTTTAAATTAAAAAAGCTTTCAAGATATATGCTATGATACAACTAATAGACTAAATTTTAGTATAAACATAATTTTTATATGTATTGGGGAAAAATCTGTGTCACCTCTTTATAGCAATATTCACTTTATTGTGGTCTGGAAACCTACATACAATACCTTCACAGTAGACTTTTTTTCCCAAATATTTTATTGCCTAATGAGAATAGCTACCTATAGAATAAAGTGACAATTATCCAATTTCCACAATACAATTTAAAAATACAAGTTCCATGGTATTGGCCCATGGTTATGATGCATGTTATTTTTAAGCTATTTACTTGCTAAAGAACATCTCTCTGATGAATTATTTCCTTGAGGTAAATGTATCATTGGAATTTTGAATAACACAATTCTTGCACAATTAAACAATGAATATCTGAAAGAAACAAATAACATATTAGTACTTATTAATTATATGAGTGTGTATGCACATATAAACTAGTTTGGGTAAAATATAAATATTTTAAAAATTCAATCACTTAGAGTTTGGAAGAGAAGCATTGAAGAGAATATCTATAGTTTGCCCAATAGCCAAAACACTTTATCCTATCACCAGCCCTTCCTCAATGGCATTCAATGTTAATAGTTTCCTGTGAATTATACTAACAATTTTCTAAGCACTAAGTAAGAAGCCAACATATTGATGGCATTTGTTTGTTATGTGAGAGATAAAATCCAATAAGATTTAGAAGTTCTCTCTTAAAGATCTAATAATCAAGCAACTTCAGGGAAAATTATTTACAAAGTGTTTACCATCTAGAAATACTTTGTTTCCTTATCACATGTACATAGTACTTTTTCCTGTTATTTACAAATATAAATATGCAGATATTCCACAAGAAGAGAGTCAGAACCTATACGACTTAATCAGCCAAGAACTGTCCTCCATTTCTGTTTACCATATAAGGCTTATTCCACTGTTTCAACTTTGAGGAGATTAAAGAGAGCCTCAAGACTTTGGAACCACAGTTATGAAACTATTCAAACTTTCTGGGATTTTTGTATTCTTCCCTAAAATGGATATGATAATGGTACTTACATCACAGTGATGCTGTGAGAATAGGTGAAATTATGTATTTATTTATATTTTTTCTTCAACTTTTAAATTCTGGGGCACGTGTGAAGGATGTGCAGGTTTGTTACATAGGTAAACGTGTGCCATGGTGGTTTTCTGCACAGATGAACCCATTACTCAGGTATTAAGCACAGCATCCATTAGATATTCTCCTTGATGCTCTCTCTCCCCGTACCTCGCTCAACAGGTGCCAGTGTGTATTGTTCCCCCCAAGTGTCCATGTGTTCTCATAGTTCAGTTCCCACTTATACATGAGAACATGCAGTGTTTGGTTGAAATTGTTTATTTATAATTCTTCACCAACATATTATTTTATTTGGAATATAAATACTGCTTTGATTATAAAGCTATATCCTAGCATCAAAACACCAAGTGATGATTATGAAAAGCAAACATTATAAAATGTTGACATTTGACAATTGCAATAAATGGGTCTCTGATTCAAAACTGTAGATTCAAATTTAGATAAACAACTTCACACATGTTAGAATACAAGGTAAAGCACAGACCATGTACTGGGGTGTGTGTGTGTGTGTGTGTGTGTGTGTGTGTGCATGTATGTGTGTGTGTGTGTTAGTCTTTATTCAGGAATAATGATGGCATTCCTTAGAAACAGTAGTAATAATTCATCCTTTTCTCAAAGTATATATTTTGTGTAAGCTCAAAGCATTTTACTTGTAATATCTCAAAAATGTTTTAACAAAAATTTCTGGTAAATATTACTAACTCAAGCTTACACATCAGGGAGTTGAGGCTTACCCAGTTTAATTGACTTTTTAAATGATACACATTTAGAAAGTGACAAAGATTTGATTCAAGCTAAGAGCTATCTGGTTCTTAAAGACATTCGTTATTCAATAAACATGAAATCACACAATAATAACAGCATTTAGTAAAATAAATTGTAAAAGAATGTCATTGGAGTAGAGAGGTAGGCATTATTAATATAATATAATATAATATAATATAATAAAAATCTTTCTTAAAAACCCTAAAACTGAATATTGGCTTACTTTCTTAAGGTAAAATATTCAATGTATATTAAATATATTAATATTTTATTGTAAGATATAGCTCATAATGGAATTAATATTGCTACATTATATATAACCAACATGAAAACTAATATATAATTCTATATAACCATTGACAAATCTTAACATATTGATCTTAATTTTATAGCTATAGTTTTATTTTAATTTTTTAATTTTAATTTTAATTTTTTATGAGTGTTAGTAGTGAATATTATAATGTCTTGAAGAAAAGTGTGCACATAATTGTGACCATTATTATTTCTTAATATTAACATTTTTCCATATTAGCTTCAAATCTCATAAAATGTAGAAGAAAAAAATAGAGATTCAGCTAAAGTTTCACTTCCTCCCTATCTACACTATGATCACTACCTCACTAAAGTTTAGTGTGAAGTAGAATCTATGTAAGTTTAGGACAAATTAAAATCCTGATTCAATATTTTTACACCCAGAGCCCTTATAAAATACCTTGCATACCACACCCATCATTACCATCATCAAAAACAGCTAAAATAAAATGTGCACTGTGACTATTTCCACAAACTACAATTTCCTTGGCTTCTTTAAGCCTCAGAGTTAAGATTGCTGAGGATGATAATCAAAGCTGCCAAGGAGATGAGCGCCAGATTTGGCTTCTATAGCC
The DNA here is from genome assembly GCF_001604975.1 of Cebus imitator. NCBI lineage: Eukaryota > Metazoa > Chordata > Mammalia > Primates > Cebidae > Cebus > Cebus imitator. The sequence continues at coordinate 1,420,017 of NW_016107412.1, read as the reverse complement.
CTGTGGCTCTGACATGGTGATTCACAAATCTGTCTGCATAAAAGAATTTTCAGAGGAGTTTTTAGTAATTTTGATGCCTCCCCACTCCACTGCTATAAGCATATCAGTTATATTATGTGGTCTAACTAAATGTGCCTGCCAGAAAACTACAACAAATACCATTCCTGATGGAGAAATTTAGAACCATTCTTCTAACAATTGAGAAAAACAAAAATGCTTACTATTGCCACTTTGTTTAAAGCCCTAAAGCTGGTTCTTGCCAAAGTAGTAAGAAAAGCAGTAAAGTGCAGGAAAGAAGCAACAAACTTTAATTTTCATGAAGGTTTAAAAAAACTTGTTCAAAATAATATATTTTTAGTTGGAATGAAAACTGGCTTCTTATCTCACAGATTAAAATTAGATATAATAATCAAAATTTTTAATGATGGACCTAAATCGGAAGAAAATATATTCAATGATACATTTTCACATAAGGAGTGCGAGAAAAGTGCATACTAGAGTCTAGAAATATGTATGTTAATTGGCATATATAAAGGAAAACTCTTAGTCTTTAATGGGATAAAACATAGAATTTTTTAAACATATTTATTTAACATTTGATTGACTTCCTGTTGATGCCAAACAAATTAAATTATGCCATCAATACTTGAAGGAAGTTATATCTAAAGGAACAAAATATTCCTGGAGGCTCTCTCCAAGAATATTTTATATCTGAGATAAAATTTCCCCTGAGGTTTCAGATGGATATACACAGGCAGGTTGAATTTAAGCACAGCATTGACTTCCAACATCTTTTCTGACTTTTAAAGGGCACTTGCAAAATGAGGGAGTAAGGTCTCTATGATCTGTGGTGGTTTCACATGCCTTTGATACTTCTTGTTTTCCTCTAGGGTAAAAGGAGAACATAGTTCAGCAGCTTCATATCAGGGGTCTTTTGAGGAATTACTCAGCAGGGCCAGTAGGAATTAAAGAGGAAGGACAGGCAGACCTGTTCTTCTCTGAAATAATGAATGTAAGGAAGTTCTTTTACCTCTTCTCTGCTTTAAGGCATAAGAATAAGGTTTCTACAGAGTTTCTCAGAAGAAATATTTAGTTCATTTTCTATTTGATTTCCAAGTTGTGAATGTTAGGTAAATAGTTTAGTCTGTGCTTTTCTTTTTTTAATTAGTAATTTAGGAGCTTTGCACATATGAAGATATAGAAATAGCATGAAGTTCCTCACTCTTGACTTATCAAAAAGATCTTTTGTTTTTTGCTCTTCTAGATCTTGTCTCCTAAATTTGCAATCCTGATGCAAAGAATTCAAAGTTAATCTGCTAAGTGGGACATCATAATTAACACTGTAAATCATCAGTAGTTATACATGATACTGTCTACTTCAAAAAACAGTGTACCTGGTATCTATTCAATATCATAAATGGATTAGGCTGTACCTCAATATTTAAAGATTATACTGAATTAGAGAATAAATTGAAATCATATTCAATCAATTGGTGGGAATTTTGACATATCTGTCTTAAAGCCAATGTCTTAAATATCAAAAATATGTTTTTGTTTATAAGTGTTTTCTGAAAAGTGTTTCGAAGTAATGGGTAGGAGTATTCCCATTTAAAATTTAAATATCACATATAGTGCAGTAGTAATGTATATTTGAAAATACCAGGATTGCCTAAATGTAAGTGTCACGAGGGCAGATTTCTTTTCTGTTTTGTTCCCAGCTATATTGTCAGAGTCCAGAATGGTGCCTGGTTCCTAAGAGTGTTCATATGATAGATGCCTAAGCCTGAATTATTTAATACAGAATTCATATGATAGTGTTTTTCTTTAGTATGAAACAATAGCTTAAAAACAATAAGAGAAAGGACGTCATCTTTTTTTAGTCATATATTTAAGAAATGGACATTTAAGAATATCACATTTCCGAGTATTGTGAATAGATACAATGAGCAATTATTTTTATCCTGGAGCTAAAATAATTAAAGTTTGCTTCATATAGCCTGGCACAGTTTCTCACTGTTACCTTTTAAAGTAATGTTATAGGAGCCACTTTTTAAAGAATTTTTCCCTGTAGTCTCATAAAGTCAGAAAATGGGGGCTTCCCCACAGTTTTGTTTTAACTATTTTTAAGGAGGCAGAAAGGGATTTGGAAAACTCCTTACTTAAAAACCGGTGCAAAACTTAATTTCTCTTCAAGGCTTTAAAGGGTAATGAATAAAAGTAAATTTATCACCACTGCCCACACCCCAATGACTAGACTTCCACGTAAGCAATCTAATGAGAAATCTCATTCTTTCCAATAATATGTTATATTTATATTTCAAAAACTTTCCTTACACTATTTTACTTAAAATGAATAATGGATGTAAAATAGATTAAGAATCTGCTATTCAGTGATTATACTTAGTTTTCCATTTTATTTCTTTACGGTCAAAATTTGATGCAAAGTCCACAAAAAGTGCCATTCAGAACAGACATGTCTTCTACTTAATTAAAAATATAGCAACCCAAAGATCTCTTGTTGCAGTCTTGGCAGTTAGTTTCACAAGAAGACAAAGACATTGGAAAGTGAATTAGTATCATGTACTATCTCCATAGCCATGAACTGTCAGTTTATATGTTTAACCAGAGTATGAGGTTCAGAGCATTGCTGTCCAAAATCAACATGCCAAGTTGATTTTATTTCTAATCTAGCTCAATTAGATACAAGGAAACCCACAGTAACCAAGATGCAAGTGATGCTGTCAGAGGAATTTCCTCTGATGTATTTTGTCTTTCTGAGTTGGAGTTTCAGACCTCAGAGAAAGTGTTTTTTTTCCCCTGGACCAAACCTTATCTTCCTATAATGTAATCATCCAGGGAAAACTGAAGCTAACAGCCACTCTCTTGAATTTATTCTGGCTTATATTCAAAAACAATCTATTGCTCTTAAAAAGTACTTAAGCTTTACTTGATGAAAGCTTTTGGACGGTCAAAATAAACATGTTTCAAATATTGCCTCCAAATAAAAGTAAAAACAATTTCAGGACTTCTATAAATAGACATTCTATTGCTTTCCAAAGAAAAGAACTTTTAGAATACATTTTTAATGAATCCTTTTAATGAATGATTATGATGAATGTATACATTCTTAGACCCTAAGTATCCTAAAATCTAATTTAGTTCAATTTGGAGAATTTCCTCCAGGTGACATGAAAGAGATAAATCATGTCTTCAGTTCATACTTTATACTTGGGCAGGAGGTATCTTGAAGTAAATATGACTGTCTAAAAATGATTCACCTTTATATTTATATATTCACCAATAAAAAAATACTTCCAGGTAAAAGGAAAGAGTAATGTATAGTATGGATTCCAGAATTTTTATATACTATCAAACTTCATTATATTATAGAAATTCATTATTCTTTACAATCTGGACAGGAAATTATTTTAAAATACAATGTTACATGTAATAACAAACATACCACTTTCAGGGTATTTTTCAATCACAACTTTCTTCAGCTATCAGTTAATAAAATTGATTATCAGTTTTTCATATTCACAAATTCTAAAAGGAAACAACAAACATTAAATTATCAAAATGATTTTCTTTGTGATAATTTTATATAATTTTTATAAGTGGATAATGTGTTAGTTATAGTCCTTATTGGTGGGAAATTATTTTATGTTTCAGCTTAATTTATTGCTTGGAGATAAGTTATTTATAACTAAAAAAATACATAGAATGGGGAATTTAGTTAATTTATTATGTTCCAGTGAAGTAGCATCAAGAAATTTATGACTTATGATTTTATGTGCCTCAAAATGATACAACTGCACAGTCAAGTCAGTTTTACTATAATCAGGTATCAGAATAACAAGAAAACAGTGTGAAAGGATGTTCCAGTACTCTTTTTATTTATTATTTTTGGTAGGTAGTAAACTTATATCTATAAAATTACCTTTGTTAGATTAAATAGTTTATACAGGAGATAAATTAAGTCCATGGGGATAATTTCAAAAGAAAAGGCTATCAATGCCAATTACTAAGAGAGACACATTAAATCAAATAACCAAATGAATTCACATTCCACTTTATACTAGGATTTGGATGAGGAAAGCCAAACACAAAGTAACACTGACTTTTCCAACTTCACTTAAAATAAAATATCAAATGAAGATAAAAACATAGAGTCATCATGGGCTGAACACTAAGGCGTGTGTGTGTGTGTGTGTGTGTGTGTGCGCGCGCGCACGCGCGCGGCCTGTGTATATGTTTCTGACTTTCATCAATAGTTCTTAGACATATTTAATCCCTCAGGACCAGATTCTCAAGAGTCTAACTCTTCTCCATCGCTACAAGTCAGTGTTGAGACAGTGTTTAAAATCTCCAAACACAGTTTCAAGAGAGAAACAGGCTTTAACGAGAAGATGTGGGACTACAAAGAGACATGCTGAAGTGATTAGCCAAAATATTTGAAATGTCTTGAAAGTAATAGTTTTCTTAGTGTAATATGAATTTAAAATAAATATGATTCTATGTGCTCTAAGAACTAAAACCAAATTCTTATTTGCATATCAATTGAGTTATTTTTCTATTTTTCATATCACTGTTTAAAAATACACATTGAAATGAGTCTGGTTTCTGTTACATATCTGGCTTAAAATGAAGTATTTATCACATAATTTTATGTAAAATATCACCTCTAATTCTCTATTTCCTTCATTCTGTTTCTTTGTCCTAATAGTTTTAATAATCACACATCTAATATTCATTTGTTAATTTACTCTCTTCTCTTAAAGATTGTCAATCCTTTGAAAGCAGAGATTTTGTTTAACTGACAGCTTTATTGCCAGCAACCGATACAATAAATGAATGACTTATCTTGAAAATTAAATACTAAAATAACCAAAAAACAAGTTGTTGATTTTTGGGCTATCAGTGGTAGAATGTATTAAACTGGCAGATATCCTATTCCTAGGAATATTTCATACTTGCAGGGGCTTCAAGAAGGATGAAGAAAAACAAACTTGAGTTTGAGTGCTTGACTGTCACATGAAATCTTGATAGAGGTCATTTGAAAAAAAAAAAAGAATAAATTTTACCTCAGTATAATACTGCCACATCAAAATCATGCTGTATGAAGCAAATAATATTAGCATGAAAAAGACTATTTTATAACTACTCCACTGGGAACAAGACAGAGGTTTAGAATACACAGAATTTTGCTGGCTTTAGTTGTAAACAGATTAGCTGGATGAAAACAGAATCTAGTAGAAAGGAAAATAAAAGAAGACAGGAAGGAGAGAAATAATAATAAGAGAAGGGTCATTCCTGATACTCCACAGTGGTAGAGAACAAGTAGTAAACATAGTACTCAATATGAAAATAACACAATTTTAAGATGATGGCAAATTCATCTGGACACCAAATATGTTCATATTTGTGTAACTGTAAGACAGACATAGAGTTATTTCTGGAAATTGGCTTTGCTTCTCACTATTCCATACATCCTGAAGCTTGACAGTAGGGTTCTAAGGGAAAAAACTCCGAGAACGCAACAAGGGCCAAGTTCCTACACACGGGAAGATAGAAATCTTAAGAACATGATAGGGATAAATAAAATGTGAATACATTTTTTTCTCTTCCTGGCTGGTAAGGCTGCATCCAGTTATGCTTTCCTTATTAAATTTTCAACAGTGTAGCGTATGTGAGAGAGATGGTTAACTTCACCTAAAAATACCCAACAAAATAGCAAATACACATACACAATCTCTCTCACTGTTTCTGTCTCTCTCTCTCTCCCCCTGCCCCCAACTTAATGTAATAAGAAGCTATTTTCAGAATAAATAATTCAATGACTTACATTCATTAGCATTGTTTTTGAATATCACAAACATAGCGGCAGATTATTTTACCAAAAGTTAATGGCAGTTAACTTTTAAGTAGTTCAAAGACCTACATAAATGAGACATTTCATTTATAGATAACAATAAGAAAATATTAATCCTCTAAGGGCAGGAGACTGATCTATTTCATTTTATTTTATTTAAAAAAATAATTTTCCACCATCCAGAGAAACACTTCTTAAGTTGACTTGTAAATTTGTAGAGCTAAAAGACTTTTTGGCTTTCTCATTACATGTCTAATATTTGCATGAAGAGAAATATCAAACTCCCGTTTTTATAGTTTGCACCAGAAAACGCAGCTAAGAATTATTAGCTATTTTGCAATAACTTAGTTGCCTTAAGAATGGTCTAGTTATTGGTCAGGTGCTGTGTCTCATGCCTGTAATCCTAGTACTTTGGGAGGCCAAAGTGGGCAGATCATTTGAGGTCAGGAATTTGAGACCACCCTGGTCATCATGGTAAAACCACATCTCTACTAAAAAATACAAAAATTAGACAGGTGTGGTGGGACGTGTCTGTAATCCTAGCCACACAGGAGGCTGAGGCAGGAGAACTGCTAACCCCGGAGGAGGAGTTTTCAGTGAGTGAAGACCGGGGGAGCCTGGGCAACAGAGTGAGACTCCATCTGAATAAAAGAAAGAATGATCTAGCTAATATTTTTGCAAGGTTTCCTTTCTCTCTGTTTACTTTGGAGAAACAGATTTTGAAAGGAAATTCACAGGCTTTTGACATTTCTGTCCACATTTCTAATATAACTGGAAACTGTGGGTATTAAATTGTGAGGTTTGTGTGTACACAAACATAAATCTTGAATAAGGCTCTTTTAAATGTCTGTTCTTTTAAATATTACAGATGTTCTTTTTATTGCATGTGTTAGTTTGGGACAGCAAAGAACTAACAAAATTCCCTAGGGACCACACAAGAAAGAAAGGACAGAGCTCAGCCAAGAGCACTACTTGCTTTTGACTGAAAGGAATCAGACAACTAGAGTTAAGCAGAAAGTCAATTGAGGCACTGCTTCCTCTGCACTTCTAGATTGAATCAAATTCTGTTGAAACATCTAAAACTGATATATAAAAAGTCTCTAATGTTCTAAACTCCTTGGATCTTTTTGGAGCACATCACATCAACATATACTTGCAATTATTAATGAAGTCACATGAAAATTTCCATGATGAAGAGATGCCATTTAAAAAGATACACACTTACAGTACTTATTTTGTATAGATTTATATAAACAAATTTGATACAGATACAATGTTAAATTTTTCAGTTTTTATTCTAAGTGATTACATCACTTTCGCACCCTAAATTAACTGATTCGTATGCAAATTCATTAAAATGAAATTCTCTCATTCTATTGACATCATTTTAACAATACAATAAGAAAATATTATGAAGAAAATTGTAAAAATTTAAAACTAGGTCAAAAGAGAAATGCGATGTGATTTTAAATTAAATGAAAATAAATTATAAACTATTCTCACTTAGACTTAATCAAGAAGAAATACATTTTTTGAAAATTAATAGATGTTTCATTTGAATATTCACAATGCTTACCATGCAATGCTATTAAAAACTGATGGATTTCATGTGCAAAAAAAAAGGCTGGCCTTTTCTTTTTTGTGTTTCATAGTATTAGTCCTTCCTTCAGTTAAATAGTTAACTACAGGAAAAGAAAATAAAACTACATATATTCCAGGCAAAATGATAACTTATTTCTATTTGGCAATAAAATTCAAATAATTTGTATATAAAATTTCCAACGAAATATCATATTCTGCTCTCCCACATCAAGGTTTGGTATTCAAGCATTCCCTCTGGGAAATTTTGCTCATGTCACTGAATCTAAAGACTGTCCACAATTAGTATTTTTTAAATAGCTTTGTTGAGTCTTAATTGTCATACAGTATACATCACATTTGTAAAGCATACCATTTGGTGAGCTTAATGTATGTAAACATGAAACAACGATTACAATCAAGATAAAGGACACACGTATCACCCCTAGAAGTTTTTCTCGGGCTGTGTTAAACCTTTTCCTCCTCCTGCTCCTCTCTGCTTTTGCCATTCTAGACTTTCAATAACCTCCTCTCTGTCACGTTAGATTAGTTTGTGATTTCCAGAATCATACATTTGTGGGCTCATAGAGCATGTACTGTTACTTTTGTCTGAGTTTATTCACGCAGCCTATTTTTTATATTTATCCATGTGGTTGGGTATATCACTATTTCCTTTCCCTGAATTATGAATATTCCAATGCACTGATGTACGATAAATAATGTACATACATATATATTTTGGTGGACCTTTTAGTTGTTATTATTTTGCTACCATTACAAATAAAACTAGTGTGAACATTCATGTATAAATCTTAGCCTACACATATGCTTTTATTTTCTTAAGTAAATACTTAGGATGGATTAGCATGGTGGGCATAAGTTTAATGATTTTAAGAAACTGCTCAGCTGATTTCCAAAACAATTCTATAATTTTATTAGTTTTAGATATTCAAATAGATGTGTGGTGGTATATCATTATGGTTTTAATTTGTATTTCCCTAATGATGTTCAGTCTCTTTTCATGTCATTATTTTTTATCAGTATACCTTTGGGGGTTAGGTGCTTGCTCATTATTTTTTTAAGTGGGTTATTTTATTATTTAGTTTTGAGTTTTTGTATATTCTAAGTAGATACATGTCTTTTATCAGATGTGTTATTTGGAAAAAAAAAATTTCTCCCAGACTCTAGTTTGACTTAAATTATTTTACTGTATTGTGAGAATACAATTAGAAATTGGTCTGTCTTGTTAAATGTTCCATGAAGTGCTTTTGACACACACAATGTGTTATTAATGATGTCTCCACTAAGCCACATATATTAGCATAATAATATTACAGAGCAAAACCAACTTATGTTTAATATGCATCAGTGACCTGACTCATTGAAGAATTGATGACTCTCAAAATGTAAGAACTTCCTGTTTTTACTATTTAACACAGTTAATCGGTAGCAAAGTAAAACTGCAGAATAATGAACCTTGCTGTGAGACAGAACTTTGTGCATTATTAGTTCTCCTAATCATGTATAACTATGTGTACTTTCCTCAAGCGCTTAGAAGGGGAGGTAACTGTTTTACAGATTGTTGGGGGATTGAATAGTATAGTAATACACTATATAAGTAATTAGCACATTTTAGGTGCTTCCTTATTATCATTACAATAGTTATGAGGAAATTAAAAATTCAATCTTTCCCCAAACGTTCACACACAACAAAATACTGCATATAAGAAACTAAAGGTCAGAAAGATGTAAATTGTTAAGTATTCTGCATAGCTAATTGTACAGATCAAGCATAATCTATATATACAAAATTAGGGTAGTATCGAGGCTCCCTAACTCTCTCTGCATATGAAAAAGAAGCCTGATAAACCCACACATGCAAAAGTCTTCCTGATCTATATTATGACTACTTGAAAACTCTCAAGAACTCCAAGAATTCTGAGATGATACATTATCTCTAAAAATGTAGGCCATAAAAGTGATTCTTAAAATTTGAGAGGCAGATATGAGGGACAATAAGCTTTTTAATATATTAAATATATTGAATCAACAGTTCTTACATTCTTTAAGGAGAATGTGATAATAAATAATCACTTTTATTTATTGTAGGAATTACCCTAAAATCTGAAACACCATTTATATATGAGAGGGCAAAGTACTTCATTACCAAATATCACAGCACCCCTAATATCTTGAAATAAAATTAGAGACACTTTAGTCATTGAGAAAAAGTCACATAATTTTACGCTTTTACTTATTAAATGATAAAGTAAAAAAACATATTATAGAAATATTATGCTTTCAACACTGTTTAGATTGAGATAATACATTTCTTAGATAAATGTGCCATATACTCAGATATTGCACAGAGATCACGTGCATCTCTGACTTTTAAAGTGAGAAAACCACTTTAATGAACTTAGATGATACAATAGGTGACTATGAATCCTAGCAAATAATTTCAAAATAAAATAATATTCCTCATCATCACATGAGTGTGGATGAAGATGTAGCTGTAATGGCTTTGCATAGAGTGCAAAAGAGGAAAGCTGATATAACTCTACACATACTTGTTTAAGAAGTATGATTAAGTCTCTAGGATTCCAAAAATATTCTAAATTATAAGATTTATAATTTATAAACTCAATGAGTTTAATGTCCAGTTTGGCAAGTAAAAACAAAGCAAAAAGATAAATGTAAATAAAATATAAAATTTAATAAAGAATATAACTGTGCCATAGTGCTTAAGTCTACAGATTGCAATTTCTACTTAACAGATGATACTATGTGGGATTTTTGTTGGTTATTATGAGAATGGGAAAAGCATTAGAGAAGAGGAAGGCTTTGAGGTCCTATGTGCTGCACAGCTTATTGAGATGACATTTCTTTTAGGCCCCATGTTTGACCTTCCCAGATCCTTATGAGGTTAAGGACACAATAACAAAACACAAGAATTCATTAGATGGATAGAGTATAAAACATCACTTGGGATACCATTTGTCTTTATCCATCAAAAATATTTATTATTTTTCAGCTTTATACAGAATATACAGTGGTAGGCCTGGCACATGTCATCATCCAAACTGATTATAATTTTTTTGACTTTGGTGCTTGCAACTATCTACATAAGATATATTGCAACTCATCTAGACTCAAAGTTGCTCTCTTTCTCTGAAAAATTACACCTCCGATAATTCAGTCTTTAACGAAATGCATTAACTCCTGCTTAATTGTATATATAGATAATATAAAGATTTTGCATCACATTCCAAAGGATAAGCAAGTCAAAAAAAGAAGGGGTCGTATTAGGGAAAAAAAAAAGATCAAAAAAAAGGAAACCCTATCCCATGTTGGAAATGAGTGTTTCTTTTGACACTGGTGCACTATAGTAAATAGACGATATGGTTGAAAATATATTATCAATGTTCTAAACAAAATTCAAAAGGCAATTGAAAATTAGGAGCTTTTGTTATGTCTGTTATGCCAGACCATCATGTCTAGTCTATTCAGATCATTAGACAATCTGGAAAAGATTGGGATACACTTTAGAGGAAATGCTGAGAAAAAAAAATAGGCAAATTCTAGCTTCTAACATACACTATCTTAGTACATGACTCAGTAGCCTTGTAAGCAAGGTCACTGTATTGGGAGAGAATATTCTCGCCTTCACACCTACTTTAGTGTTAAAGCAACTCAGTGTGTAGGATTCAGATCTAGTGATGTCTCCTGAGATTATTACAGTTTCTGTGTCTGATCAATAGAGGATGGTAAGGAAGGTGTGGTCTTTTCTTCTTCTAGCCTACCAAATTTTTGAGAAGAAAACTTAAATGAAAGAGTGACATACTCAGAGAGAGGTGTTTTTGTATATAAGATAGGTATATGCCAAGGGAAGAATATGGTCGCTTCCCTTCATACACTCTTGAGAATTCTGAAAGCCTCATCAAAGTAAATTTGGTAATTTATTATTGTCAAAAAGAGGGGCACTCTGAATTCTAGCTTTTTTAGCAGTCATAAGTTCTTACGTGTTATACACATCATCTTATCTGAGAATTTAGCTCATAAGTCAACTAAAACACATATTTGTAGCATGGACAAGTAGTTTTGAAGAAGATTGTAGAATGTGCCTCATTTTTTTTTTTTTACAGTCAGCAGTGTTCAAAATCAGACTTTATCACAGTGTAAAGTGTTGGTCACTACTGTACCCCAATCGAGGTCATAAATCACATAGAGACTGACTTCAGATGTAAAGGTCTACGGGAACAAAGAATGTCATATCAAAGAATAAAGGAGGCAGAGGGCGTAGTTCTTAATGAAATACATTTTTATTTATATGATCATGAGGACTTTCTGAGTTACACAACACATGACACTTCTTGTTCGCTACCCCTCATATATACAGCACTGGACACTACTTTAGTAAGAGAATTCAGAGAAAGCATTGGCAGCACCAAAAGACTGAGCATTTTTCATTCAAGTGAGACCAAATAATGCACAGGTAGACTAATTACATAATTGGATTTATTTATTTCTCCTCCCTAGCTAACCGGAATATAGAGGCTTATGTTGTAGGTTGGATTAGTTACAGTTTAAGTAGAAGAAATTTTTCTTTCTCAGTAGATCCAACATTTAATTTCGTCAATAAATTAGTGTGCTCTAACTATAAAAATAATGTGAAGTCATTTCCTTGAAGATGAGAAAAAATATTTTAAAATTGAAAACTATGGAAAAAATCAGTGAAGAAGAGATAAAAGAAGAAACACAGTATCTAGTAAAGTTAAAAAAAAAAAGTCAAACAATTTCTCAGAAGTCAAAAGAAAAGAGTGAAGAGTAAACCAATAATTAAACAAAAAACATTGAGATGCATGGAGGATTGATCTGGAATACTCCATCACTGAATTAGAGAAAATAATGGGGAAAAATACTTATTGAGAATGGAAAAATAACTTCCTTTTTTTTTTGAGATGGAGTTTCACTCTTGTTGCCAGGCTGCAGTGCAATGGCCTGATCTTGGCTCACTGCAACCTCTGCCTCCCAGGTTCAAGCAACTCTCCCGCCTCAGCCTCCCTAGTAGCTGGAATTATAGGAACCCATCTCCATGCCCAGCTAATTTTTTGTATTTTGAGTTGAGATGGGGTTTCACCATGTTGGCCAGGCTGGTCTCTAACTCCTGACCTCAAGTGATCCGCCCCCATTGGCCTCCCAAAGTGCTGGGATTACAGGGATGAGCCATTGCACTTGGCCCACCACACCTATTTTTAAAAGATATTTTCCCTCCATTTAAAGGAAATCACATTTTAAAAATTTCATTTCCAGCCCGCCTGAATGAGAATTGTGACATAACATCTCCTGGAACTTTCAAACGTAATGACAAAGAAATATAGAAGATTGTGAGGGAAAATCATCCAAAGATATTGGAATTAGATGGACACTTAAACTATCTACATTATTAGACACTGGGATATATTAGATGGCCCTCAGCTTAAAAAGTTTCAGCTTAAAATTTTTATTCCAGCAAATATGCTATAGGTGTTCATAGCAGAAAGGAATTTTAAAAATACAAGAACAAGAAATTTTTTTTTTTTAATTCTAAGAAGTATACATATAGGCCAAATAAATACTCAGATTTTTAAAAAATATGAAATATGTATTAAAATGCCATGAAAATGAGAAATTTAACCCTAAATGTTTGTGTGATTACCTTATTTGAATGTACTATTTATTAAGCATTTGCTAAGTGTCATTTAGCTAAATATTATGTATTTAATTTGTAAAGCATTTTTGAGGTAAGTCCTAGCCCCAACTACTATCTCCAAATTCTCACTGATGATTTAAAGATGCTAATAAAGTAACTCGTCTTTGAGCAGAATAACCTGCTTGGTTACTGTCTATGTGTTTGTGGTGTGGGGATACATGCAAAAAGTATATAAATATTATTTAAAAATTTAAAACAGTAAAATTTTAATTCCAGATTAAATTAACAAATACAGAAAAACAGTTGGGTAGGTAAACATTCTCTATTCCTCATTTTACAAAATAGGGAGTAAAAATTTCCTGGATTACATAAAATACAATGATTCATACTTATGACAGGTAAAACTGTTACAGAATTTCTGAATGATTTATACAACAGTTGTAAACAAGTGATGAAATTAAAGTTTGCTCTTGATGGGGTTCTTAGAACATGACTACATGAAGAAGAAAATCAGTTATTAAATTCCAGACAAGTTACATTGTGACAAGTCAAACATTTCTCTCACTATAGCCTTGCTTGTCTAATCATGTGATCTCTGGAAAAGCAACATTCATGCAGTCTGTAATCTCTTTGCTTGCTGTTTACAAGGAGACACTTATAATAAATTATCAATTAATTTCTTGATAACTTTTATAAGCACATATATATGACATGATCATTTTAGTTATTTGAATTCAGTGTTTTTGTTTCGCGTCTGTTGTTCCATAGAACATGGCCCATCTCACCCATCTAGCTGCAGAGACAAGACTGATGAAATGGACAAGAAAGTGCATTCATAAAGCAATACATTGTTCAGTGCAATTAGAAGACAAGAGGTTTGTAATATCTGATTACTTATAGAGTATACATGATGAGGGGTAAAACACACTTCAGTTTAGCAAGGCTTTAAGATGTGCAGGGAAGAATTTAGCAGTCAGTCTGGAAGTAAGCCTTAAGTGAAATCATGGATAGAGACATTCTAGAAATTATTTTATGAACCACCTAAGCCAAAACAAAAGTAATGTGGGCTAGTCAGACTTAGAAGTAGAGGATATAGCACAGGAAAGAAGAGATACCAAATTAAGAGGTAATTCAGGTTGACCTGAAAGTGGAACTTCGAATTTGAAACATTTTGTAGTTCAAAGACCGGGTATTTGATTGTATATACTTGTAACGAGCACAATGTTGAAAGAGATTTTTATTTCTGTGTTAAAAATTTAGTTACCCCTATGGCCACCTAGAAAGAAACCAAAGTTCATAAAGACATAAAAATGGCATGTGAATGAAAGAAATGTGTTTATTACAGAGCATTACAAAAATGGGAGAGAGAGAATTAGCCATAGCAAGCATCTTCTGCTTGCTTAATGTTCTTTGGGATTGCATGTAGTAAGAAATAGTGAATGTTAAATATTCTAAAACACTCTGGAAGCCTGCCTTACCAGCACTGATTAAAAGAAGTGAATACCAAATGTAACCAACAGATTTCCTTTTCATTTATCTGCTACTGAGAATACTAAGTATTTTCTTATCTCCATCACTCTCAGAAGTTCTCTTGCAACGTGCCTGTTTCTACATATACATCACTCTGACAGCAGAATCAAGAATAAAAATTCAGATAAGAAAACATGATGTGCATTATTTTATCTTTTAAATATAGGACATACATAAAAATAGATATTTAAAGACAGCTTCTTAGAATGAACAATAAAAATAATCACAGTATATCCTCATTTTACCTTGATAAGAGTAGAATAAAGGCACATATTGATCATTTGGACTGTGGCTATTCATAATTCCTCTTCTAAAAGTCAATCATGAAGGGCCTATCTATAATAAATCTGAGATTTACTGCCTCAGAGATTATGATTCTACAGATTATTCATAGCATGCTATCACTCAGGCAGTGGGAAGAATGGTCTAAACACTTAGGTAGAAGACTTTTGAAGTCATAGCAATTCTTGACCTGAATATCTAGGTGAGCCTTCATTGTCCTGCACTCAGAAAAATACCTCAATGACAAGGGATAAGTTTAATATTTGAAAAAAATAATTTTACCATGATGGTATTTTCACACCTTCTGTTCTCTGAATAACAGCTTAGGAAAGAGGATTTTGCCCCGTTTGCACTGCCTCATTTGTCAGAAGCCAGCAAAATTCTTTTAGTAATTTAAGTATATGATGCCAACTAATAATATTCCTAAAAGAGGCAAAAAATTTTCCTCTGCAAAATGTTATTTTGCTTAACTTGGGATATTTTTATTGCCTTTCTGCTTTCGTTATTTTGGGAACCAAAGAAACAATAGTTCTTATTATTTTGATGGATATATCACTGAAAAAGACAAGCTGAATCAGTCGAGATTTTTTGTTGTTGTTGTTGTTAGGTTTTTTTTTTTCTGCCATACACATTAATCTACTTTTCTTTTAAAATTCGTATGACTATTGGTGATAATATAATTGAAAATAGCTAACGGTACCTAAGGTTTTTTTTTTTTTTTTTTTTTTTTTTAGATGGATTTTTTTTTTGTTGCCAAGGCTGGAGTGCAGTGGCACAATTTCAGCTCACCACAACCTCCACCTCCCAGGTTCAAGCAATTCTCCTGCCTCAGCCTCCCGACTAGCTGGGACTACAGATGCACACAACCACGCTTGGCTAGGTTTTGTATTTTTACTAGAGATGGGGTTTCACTATGTTGACTAGGCTGGTCTTGAACACCTGACCTCGTGATCTGCCCACCTCAACCTCCCAAAGTGCTGAGATTACAGGTGTGAGCCACCATGTCCGGGGATATTTTTAAAGAAACAAAATAGGTAAATATAAATGTAAATTAGTTATTTTTATTTAACTTTCAATTTTATTTTACTATATTCAATTAGAAACATGCATTAAAAGTATAATCATAAAACATTCACATCTAATTTTGCCTCCTTCAAAAACTAGAGGAGAAACAGCTGAGACATACTAGTTTGAAAAGATTCCAAATTCTTCTGCCCGGCTGTTGATTTTTCTGAAAGTTCTGGTGAGAATGTAAGAATAAAAACATGACTAACATAATGAACTACAATGCTTCTTCCTTAATTTATTACCAAGATTAAGGTGCAACTAATTTCCTAATTTCCTAGCCAAAAAAAAAAAAAAAAAAAAAAGCTTAGCTCCATGAACTGGATTTTTACTTATAATGTGAATGCCAAGCCATGCCAATAAGACTTTTTTTAAAAAATGTTTCTTGTCATTAAGATTTTCTAAAAGCCAGGGCCTTGAAGATTGACATTTACTTTCCAGATTTTAATATTTCTGCCCTTTCTTCCTTCCTTCCTTTCGGTCAACACTCAGGCAGAACAATATTGGTAACACGAGTCTCTTCAAAGAGAAAACAGTCACAAATAAGTAAACTGGCATATCCAAATGCTTTTGTTGTTAAATGCAGCATTTTCTCCTTATAATATGCAAAGTAAAAAAAAAGTGAAACAGTGTTTCTACTATTAAAATCTCAGGTAATACCTCAATTCAAGTCAATATTAGGTGCTTTTTTACGACTCCAATAAGCACTTATACATTGAGAATAAAGAGCCATACACATATTTTTAATAGGACTATTTTGGTGTCTTAGTGTAACCCAAATTCAGATTTTAGATTTCATTTTTACAAATATTGATTACTTCATACTTTCCCATAGCCTTGCTCCTGTGGCTGTTGGATTTGGACAAATGTTTCTACATGAGTTACATTGTGTATATCAATTGCTGCATTGATCAATTGTTGCCACATGATGTGTCCCAAGAAAGTCTTTGTTGGATGGCAAATAAATTAAGCAAAACAAACATTTTTATTCTGCTTCAAACAATTGATACTGTACTTGAGTAAACCAGCAAATAGTGGACATCTCTATGCAAGTGGCTTTTCAATAAAAGGAAAAAACAATCACAAAGTAATTGCAACACATAGACGATAGTCATAACTTGAATCCAAAACCCAACAATCTACTTATGATTCTCTTTGGAGATAGATACAGCTCTTAGCTTTTAAACTGTTGATATGAAATTTTAAAGACATACTTGAATATTAAATAAAACATATCATACCTTATTTGCCAGTCTTTAGGATGGTATTCTGAAACATGACAATGCAAATTCCTGTAAATAAAAAGAACATATGACTAAGGCATTTTCCAATTGGATTGAAATAACAATTATGTAGTTATCTAAAAGAAAACTATTGGGAACTACTAAATATTTTTTAACTTCCGGTGTTGATATATTTAATAGCTTGTCTTATATGTTCTTACAGCCAGAAACAAATGTAACATATGTGTATACTATTGGAAATGTTAATTCTACTTAAATTTTGTATTCACAAATTTTTTTTTTTATCTTCAAGTGTTTTCAGATTCAGATACTAAATCATTCTGGAAACTAATTCTTCGAATGTCACAAGTAGTATGGAAATAATGCATAAGGCATATTGTGTTTAGATTTGACATGCTAGATGTTTTACCTAAAACTGAGCAGTAATATAACTGAATATATTTGATGATTACAACTGAATAAGAAAATAGCTTATTACAAAAAAAAATCCTTCTTTATCCTTGTATAATATCGTATGGATATCCCCTGCAAATCTTATGTTGAGATGTAATCCCCAGTGTTGAAGGTGGGCCTGATGGGAGGTATTTGGGTCATGAGGGCAGATTCTTCATGGCTTGGTGCTGTCCTGGTGACAGTTAGTTCTTGCAATGCTTGTTTAAAAGTGTGTGACACCGCTCACTCCCACTCTCTTTTGCTCCCACTCTTGCCATGTGAGATGCCTGCTCTTTTTTCACCTTCTACTATGATTGGAAGCTTCCTGAGACCTCTGCAGGAGCAGATGCTGGCACTATGCTTCCTGTACAGACTGTAGAAGTGTGAGACAATTAAACCTCTTTTTTAATAAATTAGCCAGTCTCAGGTATTTATTTATAGCAATGCAAGAAAAACCTAATATATTGTGAAAATGTTTAATATGTTCATTTATTTAAAATGGAAGAATATTTCACATCATAATATTTTGAAGAATATAAAATAAAGTTTTGGATAAAATAATACAATAATAAATTTGGGTTATTTTCATATCTGAAAAAACTATAATTTATTCTGTTGGCTTTGAGACAAGATATCTAAGTTAGTATTTGAGAGAAGATAATTAAGGTATATTTCAGAATGATAATCACATTATATTTTTTTTATATTTCACAGACTTTTCAGCAACTTTCACTTCTCTCAATCAATAAGATAAAGATATAATCCATTGTATCATTGTTTCTATCCAATATATACCTAGTTCAGTATTGTCCTAAGTAGTATTTATTTACTGCCTAGAAGAAGGCAGCCTCCTATGAGTGCACTTTCCTTTTTAAAATGTAGTTCCAAGAAAAACAGCACAAGAAGCATTTTGTATCCTGAATATATAGATGATATGTAGGAATGAAGCATAAAAGATTCTAATACTAACCATAGCTTCAGTGTTTCATGCCCATTTAAAAAATATACAAAACCAGTAAATGAAAAGAGATGTATATTTGTTAATACTAAGTGTTTTAATATAAAAGCAAAATGTATATTTTGTAATAAGAGATAAAAGTACAAAATCATAGAAGAGGAAATAAACTTGAAGACCATGGAGAGTGAATTCCATATTTTTCTGGAAGATAGAGGCTTGCTTAAGGTCATGAACAAATCTATAATGAGCCTGGAAATAGAAGCTATCATAAGAGTAAGATTCCCATTTTTAAAAAATTATTATTACATGAAAAGAAAGGCAGCTGTATGACGTTCTTGTAAATAATTCATTTGCTGAACTTAGAATATTTATTTGTGGAAATTAGATGAATAGAAAGTGGGTGTAAGTTATATCCTAATACATTAAGATGATGCAAATATCTGATGCTGAAGTCGTTTATCTTTAAGATATTTTTAATGTGTTCATTTTTATCTAAATATTTCAAATTTTATTATTTACCACAATGATACAAAAATAATTATCTAAACAGTGCTATATTTCTTTTTCAGCTGTTTGTAAGGATGAGAAAAATAGATTTATAAAGTTTATAAACTATCACAGGAATGATTTTATTTTTACTTCGTAATCATGATTAAAGATGACATCTTTCTATTTGTATTATTCTTAGATCTACAAAGGAATGGCACATTTTTCAAATATGTATTTCAATAGAAAATAGACAATTTTTAGAGTTGCTTAAAATTTGCTGTGCATGCCATAATAAAGTGCAGTTTTAGAAATAAGACACTTAGCCAAAGCCTCCCTAAAATGTTTCTCAACTGTAACAATTAGTATTCTTTATGTGATTATGCAATTAATTGTAAAAAAAAAATTAAAACATATAAACCCACAATAGATTTACTGTGTTTCTGTCACTAATTGCTTAAATATTTTACTTATTTATTTAAGGAACATTCATATTTATTGATCACTACATATCAGGTGCATCTGGCACTTTTCTAGGCACCTGGAATATATCAATCAACAATTTTCCAAAAGTCTTTTACTTTGGCTCTTACTTGGAAACAATATCCATGAAATAAACAATGTGCAACACAACTAAAACAAGTAAGTTATATATAATATTCAAATGTGATCATTTTAAGGGGAAAAATTGTCACTGTGAAAAAAAGAAGGTTGTGAGTAGGGTGACTGGCATTTACAGTTTTGAATAGAGTGGACCGAAGCAGATATGAGCAAAGTCTTAAATAATCCTTCAGGATTTTATCTATAGTTTAGGATAAAGTTTGTTAGTATTTAGTTAAGGTGCTAACTGAATAAGTGATAAAAACGAAACTTGTTTGCATGTTAAAAGGAAGAAATTAATTTCACTCCATTACTTTTACAAATAAAATATCCAAGTACTTTGCATTCTACAGATTTCTTCAGGAATGGCTTTGGCATTAAAAGCATTGCTGTGGTTTTTTTTTTTTTTTTTTTTTTTTTTTTTACCACATATCACCAAGATCTATTCCAATTTGCTTAAACAAAAAGTGTACATATGACAATAGATAAATGGCAACAATACCATTGTTCTAGATATGAATTTCACTAGATATGAATTTCACTACTAGGAGCATAGTGTGGAAATTAACCTTAAGTGACTCAGTTTATCTCAGTCTCAATGTAGTGAAGTTGTCACAAAATATTTTAGTTTCAGAATAAGCAAGCCAATCTACCAAGAAGCTCTTCCCTTTATCTTGTAATTAGGGTGTTTTTGTAGTATTAGTCACCGTGTAATTTTCAGACTGCTTTAGGAATTAATTATTAAAAGATGCAGCACTATATTTTCACATCTACTAGGATATCTTTTGTGCTCTAGGCCTTGTGATAACAATAACCAAGTGAATATTAAAATAGAACAAAGCAGCCAGGCATGGTGGCTCATGTCTGTCATCCCAGCACTTTGGAAGGCCGAGGAAGGTGGATCACTTGAGCTCAGGAGTTAAAGACCAGTCTGGGAAACACAGATCCCCATCCCCAGAAAAAAATACAAAAAGTAGCCTGATGATGTGGTAGCATCTGTATGCCAGCTACTCGGGAGGTTGGGGTAGAAGGATCACTTGAGCCTTGGAGGTGGAGGTTGCAGTAAGCTGAAATCTGCCACTGCATTCCAGCCTGAGTGACAGAGTGAGACTCTGTCTCAAAAATAAATAAATGAATAAAATAAAATAGGACAAAGCCAGTGCATTAAGGTTACAGTTTTCTGGAATTGTTTGACTGGTACAATTTTATTACAGAACCTCATCAACCAGTGTCAACTCTCTCTGAAATATATGCAGTACTGCTTTTGACCATAGATTTTAGTGTTTATAAGAGACAGAGAATTTTATCATCTGGTGGCAATGTACATGCTAATAATACGATTTTTTCAAGAATGTGCCTTATATTTGGCAACTGACATACACACATATATTTATTTCATGACCATATTATTTTAGAGACTTACTCCCATCTTAAATAAATGCCATTTTTTTTTCTAACATCTAGTCAATGTAACTTACCTGGCACCTACATAGACAAGTCTTACACAGTCCTTATATGACTTATATTATAATCCATTACTTCTGTAGAAAATCTTCACTGAAAATGACTTGATAATGATTGCGAACTTATGGTTAAGATTCCTATTGCCTTTTCTAATAAATCAGTTTGATTTATTAGAAATATTTGTAGTCATTTATTTCAAAAGTTCTAAGGATAAGCTGTATAAAACATATTTAGGAGAGAACCTAATATGGAATGGATTCATTTTTTCTCATTGAAAAATTACAATATTATAATTATGCATATGAAGATCTTCTAAGTATTTATTAAGAAAATTTACCAAATATTCATATTGATAAATTTCAGTTCAAATGATTTCTTTTTGCAATATCATAGGATTCATTCTTCCAAAAGCTCGTAAAATCACAGCTTCAAATTCACCAACAGTTTAATGTAACTGAAACAAGCAAACAATTGACTATATCATTTATATTTAAGGAATGAATTTTATTTTATACCTTGATACTGAGTCATTGGACTTAAATCAATAAGCTTTATACCTACTTTCATATATTATCATGTTGGGTAAGAAACAAGTGTGGATGCACATTTCATTATCCTATTTGAAAGAGCTGATACACCACTGATATTGTTTGGCTCTCTGTCCCCACCCAAATCTCATGTTGAATTGTAATCCTCAATGTTGTGGGAGGGGCCTGGTGGGAGGTGACTGAATTATGGGTCAGATTTCTCCCTTGTTATTCTCGTGATAATTTCTCAGGAGATCTGGTTGTTGGAAAGTGTGCAGCACTTCCTCCTTTGTTCTCTCTCTCTCCTGTCACCATGTTAAGACATGCTTGCTTTCCCTTGCCCTTCTGACATGACTGAAAGGTTCCTGAGGCTTCCCCAGCCATGCTTTCTGTACAGCCTGTATAACTGTGAGTCAATTAACCCTCTTTTATTGATAAATTGCCTGGTATCAAGTAGTTCTTCATACCAATGTGCAAATGGACTAATATAACAGCAAACCAGGAGATATATCATTTCTGGGTGAAGCATCAGTGACCTTACTGAGGATCTATAATCCCCCCTCACCCAAATAGTTATAATCTGTTGTAGATAAATAAATTCTTACAATGTCTGCCCCTTGGCTGCATTTTCTCATTAACTGTTTATCTCAGTCATTTGAGAGGGAGGGAAAGAGCATGGGCTTTAAAGACAGCCATACATATGCAGCTTTGTGATATACTTTCAGCAGTCACTGGACCTTGTGTACTTGCGTAAGCTGCTTCATCTCCTCTGGTTATAGTTTCTTTCCTAATTAGGGGGATTATCATCACAATGTACATACTATAGTACCTGGCCTATTTAACAAGTAATGGCTTTTATCCTTGATTCATCAAATTATATTTTGTTCTTTAGTTGGCCAAATATTTATGACTATTTTCATTACCTTTCCCTTCCTCAATGCAGAAAAGAGTGCTCTTTATAAAGACGATGATTGGAGGTATGAAGGAGGAGACAGATGAAGTACAAAAGAAAAAAAGGGATACCAAGCCAATAAAATAAACACTATCATGTTCCTTTGAATGGGAAGTGGCTACACCACTAAACAATTGAATATGTGACTTTTATGAACATACAATTTCAAATTTTATAATATTCCACGTGTTTAGTCTTAGCAAAGCATTATTATCTTTAAAGTAAGCTGAAGCTATTATTTAAATTCACAGGTTAATAAAATGTATCAAATTTATTTTGAAGAACATTCAGACTTCCAAAGTATAATAGCTAAGAATTTGATGATCACTTTGTTTCCCATTATAATGTTTTCCTATATAGGCTATATATAATATTGTAACTACAAAAACAAAATGAAATCTGAAAAATAAAAATAAAAACAAGAAATAAAACCTATTTTGTGCCATCATATTTTTGGAAGCATTAAAGAGCACTAAGTATAATTAAGCTGCAATCCAGAATTAGAAACAATTTAATAATAGTTTTATTCAAAAATAAAAGTTATTGTAGATATGACCATGACATTCCCTGACACCTGATTTAATGCACTGTGCTGATTTCCTAAAACAGCTCAGAGGAATCAAGCCATTTTTATACAAACACAATATTCGATATGTCTTCATTTTATGGCAGTGTTTCAACAGTTATTTAAATGGGAGAGTTCATTTGTCAAGGGAATATGAAGAGCATGGTTCCCTCCCACAACAATAAAACAACAGGCTGCCAAGCCAAGGTGTATAATTGGTAATGCTGAGCCATTTATTCTGAGTTCACTCTAGACAGTGACATTATTACTATTATGGCAGAAATAACAACTGCCTTTTGAAATCAAATGTTCTCACTGTTTTAGTTAGGATGTTGTCCTATTCCTTTTAACATGATACTGACGCCCTCAGTTTATTGCTTTTATGACATTTTATATATGTCAATGAAATAATATCATGGTCTAAAACTAAACAAAGATCCAAACCAAATCAAACCAAACAAAGTAAAACCAAAAATCATTGCTTTTTTTCTCTCTCTTCTTTTTAACTTCAGCTTTGTAAAGTCACTATATATTCTGCCGTGGAAGTATATTTAATGTCATTTTCTTATTATTATTATATTTTAAATCTTAAGACTAAATTTTAGCCTATTTATGTAAGGTTGTACTTTAAACAATACCTCCAATAGATTTTCATATTCCATCTAACTATGCAAATAGCACAGGCTACCTAATTACAATTTATGTATTTGAAAGTGGTAGCTTATGCCTATCTTAAATATTTTCCCTCCTAGGTCAACCTGGTTTGAGTTCGATGACATGAAGATTAAAAAAAAATTTCATCTTGAGACAAAATGTACATAATATGATAGTAAATGGTTTGTAACTATTTCAGTTACAGCTTCTACTACGCTGCATTTACAATGATGCATTTACATAGAGCATAATGGACAGAAATGTAAAGAGAGAGATCTTTTGTCTCTCTGTGACATCATAGTGAACCATGACATTTAGATGCCTTAAAATAAGGAAAGACTGGAAATAAAGTACCAGTCAGGCCAATGAACAAACAAAGCTAGATTTTTTTTTTTCCAGCTGCCCCACTCTTTACCACATCACTTCAGTACATCCCACCTCCATAGCTCTAGTCAGTTTCTATGTGCCATTTGAGGTATCACAGCTTACCATCAGAAGGACAAGAGGTAAAGTGTGGAGAAAAGGCAAGAAGGTGGGCATGAAAAAAATACAAAAAGGACGAGGATAAAATATAAGAGAAATAAAAATTGTATTTTAAAAATAGCTTTGTTCCTTGAGCATCTGCTCTGTGTCATGCATTTTCGATATTACCTATTCTGGCTCTGGCCACACAACTACACTATGAAACAGACATGACTATTCCTCCTTCAAACTCATATAAGAAAACTAGTATTCCGAGAAGTTGTCTGAGGTTCCACACCTAATAAATAAATGACAGAGCAAAGATTTTGTCTCAAAGTCCAGATTCTTTCCTCAGTTGCACAGTGCCATATTATAAAGATGTTGATACACTAAATAGAATAATAATATCAAAAGTATTTCTTTCTTTTTCTCTCCAACAAGGATTAAAAAATAATAATTATGTCAGAAGTTGGACACAGGCTTTAATCCTTTAAATTCCTTTATTATTTTATCATCATAAACACATACAGGCAACACTGTATTTATTCCACTGAAATGTATAAAACCCTGGTATAGCCAATGAATTTATTCGATAAATTACGAGATGACTTCAGCTAATGGAGTTTCCAAATATGCTGTCAAAGAAATAGAATCATGCAATTATAATTTTTTTTTCATATTTTTCTTCATTTCTAATGTGACAAGTTAATTATTTGATCTCTATATCACTATAAAAGCTTTGTAACAGTTCAGATGATGTGAGATTATTTGCAAACAATATAAGAAATGCCAGCTCCTAGAACAGTTATAGGAATCCCAAGAAGGCAAGGCTTTTCAAGGAAAGTAGGTCACAAAAGAGAACATTGCTATAATCCTTAGAAAGCTGGATAGAGTGTTGTCTTCTCCAATGTTAATATGAGGTTCAAAGCTTCCCGATGGAAAGGAACGGGGTGGAGATCTCTAAGTCATGCAGAACTATTCCATCAAAACAGAACTGTTGCATGCATGTCATGAATACAAAATTTTCTCCCTCTTAACATTTGCTTTTCAATATGATAAGCCACTTTTAATGCAGCAGATTAACCGATTTACTTTCTAAATATGGTCAGATTTACTTTCTAAATATATTCAGATTAAGTTAAATTGGTTAATCTCATTTGGCCTCACATCTGGTATCAATGTACAATTCAAAGGTTTACATAGAGGAAACTATAGTAAAGACCAAGGAGGAAAAGGTAAAACCTTTCTCTCACCCTCCCATCAGACTGAGCTTCCTTCAGGCATTAAACTGCCACAGAAAGCTGTATCTGATATTCCCTAAGAAACAAGGGAGAGAAATTAAAAGGGGCCGGTTCTGAAATTTCCCAGGTGGAAAAGAATCCAATGTCCACTTTGTAATTAAATAACTCGAGAATATTATTCAGGTCACTGAAAGTCTGCACAATATTGACCTGGATATGCAAAGAACCATCATGAGTAGAGGACGCAGATGACTATTCTCTCTGAATATTCTCTTTCAAACACAATTCTCTTTAAAATAAATATAACTCAGAAATCAATTAGATTATTTTTTATTTTCTTTCTACCTTAACTTAAATTGCAACAATTTAAATATATTTGCAATCCAGGTCTGGTAGTAATTTTACCAGGCTCACATTAAAATGAAAAATAAATTCCCAAATAAATGCAGGCATACGTACATACACTTTGATGATTTTAAATTTCATTTTTTTCTATGTTTAATTTCAGAATTTAGACTCGAGGATTTATGTGATTATTGTGTGAAATGATGTGTGTAAAACAATTAGCTCAGTGCCAGGCTCTAAACTAATTCCTAGGGGTAATATTCCTCCAACATCTCCATGTCAGTTTGCTTGAGAAATAAGCTGAAGGAGAGAGTGTGCAAAGATTCTGCAAATTCACAAGATAAAGGATGTTCATTTATAAAGGTACACCCTAGTATATAACATGAGACAGCAGGTACACAGGAATCCACGACTGGATGTTGAATATTATGTTATCAGATATGCTAAGAAATGTTTAAAAGCCCACCATCAGTCCCTCTCTAGGAATTTCTGTTTTCTCATAATACTTAAGTCTTTACATGCAGACATCATGTTAATATGCAGAGATCAAATTACCCTAATAATTATTGTCTCCTCAGAACCTGGCATACTGCCTGGAAAATAGGAAGTATCCAGTAAAAGTGAGTTTAATTGCAATAATTGGCCACAAACCTAATGGATCCACATTTTCTGCTTTTTCGTGCACCATCACTCTGCATTTTCTTTTCATGGCAAGAGTCACAGAGAAAAGGAAAGAGATGATTCTTTTCCATGAGTGTACAGTGGTAAGTCATTGATGACTCAGCAATAATTCAAATATATATTTTTTTCTGAGGAAACAGGTAGTAATTACTGAACAAGAAAGCAAAATTAGTGATAGGAATAAATATATGACACACTAAATATATTCCAGGTATGCTTCTAACAGAGTAACTAAAAAATATTTGATTGATAATCAGATATAACCATGCATATATTTCTTTTTATTATATTCTCCAAAACGTATTGAAAAGAAACTGAATCAGAAACAACCCTTCCTCTGGATACATGATAAATTACCCCTCCAAATACTACAGCATTTTTACTGTTGACAATTATTATTTTCACAATGCACAATTATTATTTTCAATATGTTTTAGAGAAATTATTATTTCTACAAAACGTATTGAAAAGAAACTGAATCAGAAACAACCCTTCCTCTGGATACATGATAAATTACCCCTCCAAATACTACAGCATTTTTACTGTTGACAGTTATTATTTTCACAATGCACTGTCACGTGATGAAGACATCACGTACTGAACTTAGTATGTATGCAGTCTTTATCTGTGTTTTCACTCTATGCTCTCCTGGCCTCTGCCCTTTGATTCACATGAATCCTCATTATTGTTGTGGTTGTTGCTATTATTACTGTTAAGTCTCCCTGGGAACACTCATTTCTATAGATATGGTGTTCTCCAAGAAAATGTGAAATTCATCCTCTTTGCTCCCCAAATTGTCTCTTAAATCAGTTTATGTCTGCAAGCACAATAATAAACCAATGAGATATATGTGTGATATTGCAATGTTATGATTTAGGGATAATTACTTCTTGCACTGCAACCTGTTTAAATTCCTAATGACAGATTGACAATAATTTTAAGAAATTTTTATCAATACATCATATCCCACGAATGCTGGGCTTTCTCAATGAAAGAACTGGACAACCCTAAATTAGGCCTAAGAAGTCAAGAACCCTGGCCCTTCTTTCTGAAGAAGTCTGCTGTTACATAGCTGAGATACTCAGACAGGATTTTCTGCTGTGAGAAACCCAATCCAGAACTTCTCAGAAACACACAGGCTACAGAGACACTGTTACAGGATTCTCAGGGAGGCACTTCGCCAGCTGAAAACCTCTGTGGCCAGTGGTGCTTTTCGCCTGAGTTTTGCTCTGGCCCGCTGGGCTGATTCTGCCCACTCACCCTGGCAGGCTGTGCTCAGTTCTTGCTACCTGCTTGGAGCCCATGCCTGCAAAGGTGGGTGAACCTGGCCCAGAGTGGCAAGGGGTATGTGAGCGAGGGTGGGGTTCAGTCACTGTGCATAGCCAGTACATTGGCTGCAGCATGGCAGGCAACTCCAGGTATGGGCACAGTCGCCAGCTCCCTGAGAGACTGCAACTGGACCAGGTCGTACCACAACGAGCCATGGCCACGGCTCTTATCTCCTCTCTCCCCTCCTTGTCACCTGCAACATGGCAGGCAAGTGGTATGTTTTCGCTCATTTCCTGTTACAGTTACAACTCTTTTAGCCCTATCATTTACCAGACCCAGAGTTCTTGTCCTTCATTCAGGAAGAAAGAGGTACACAGATAAGTGGAGCTTTAATGAGCAATGGAACAGCCCAGAGGAGACCCACAGTGGGCCACTCATTGCTGTAGCCAGCATGTCCTGCTTAGTATTCAGCTCTCAGCAGAAAGGGGAGCTCCTCTCTGCTGGGCAGGTCATCCCAATGAGTGTTCAGCCCTCAGCAGAGAGGGTAGTTAGCTCCTCTTTGCAGCTGGTCACCCCATCATCTCTTCAGCTCTCAGCAGAAAGGGTAGCTCCTCTCTGCTAGGCAGGTTGTCCTGACGAGTACCCAGCTTTCAGCAGAGAGGGTAGTTTCTGCAGCTGGTTTTCCTGTCATCTCCTCCAGCCTGGCTGAGTCCAGGGATGATATGGGCTTCAGAAGGGAGAAAGTGTGTGTTGATTGGTCCATGCACTGCCATGGACAGGCCCAGAAAATGCACAAGTTCCCACTCCAGTCTGCAGACCCACAGCCCAGTCCCAGGCTCCAGGTCCTCCCCAGCTTGAAGGTGGGGCTTCACCGGGACGCCACCTTCTTCTGAGGAGCCTGTCAGTCTCCTACCTCTGTTCGTGGCACCCAGGCTATTCATGTCAAGAGGTGCCTGCAGGCCAGTGCAGAGCTGTCCTCAGCCCTCCCCTCAGCCTCCCTCCCATGCTTGCTTTCACCCAAAGTCTGGAGTGGTCCGAGGTGGCATGAGGCTGCCTCAAGCATGTGCATCCCTGGCCAAATTTTAACAGTACTTGGGACCGGCCTCAACTTTGCTCTGCATTGGAGCAGGCCTGACCGTGGGGAGAAGCCAGACAGTAGCCGAAGTCAGGTCTGAGCTTGTGGGGGAAGGGAGGCCCTCCCAGAGGCTGAGAGCCCAGATTCCCAGGTCCATAGCTGCAGCTGCCCAAGCTGTATCTGGGTGGGTGGGCTCCTGACTGATCCTGGCTCCCAAGAACACCTGATGTATGGGTCGCAGCAGCAGCTTAGGCAGCTGTGGTTGCTCCTAGGGAGCTCCCATTGCTCTGTGGAGCGCAGCACCACCTTCGCCCAACTCTCCCCACTTGGGGGCGCTTCTCTGCTCACCCCTCTATGCTGGAACATGCAGCTGCTGCTCCATCAGGTGACTCAGCCCGCCCCATCATGGCAGCTGCCAGGGAGGTAGTCTCCAGGGGGCTCTCAGGGGCAGGCTCTGGGGACTGCCCTTCTCTTCTCCCCGTTTTCCCTGTGGTGCCTTCAGCTGGGTGCTTTCAGGCTCCCAAGACACAGCGGGGAGCAAGGTTGAGGCCATCGGAGAGGCTCCAGGCCTGGGAGAGGGTCCTGCCTGGCTCTGTGAGGGTGGGGGTAGCACAGTTAGCTGCTTGAGGGATGAGGGCACAGGGTTCCCACTGCTGCCACTAATGCTGCCACAGTTGCTCCTGCTGCCACTACTGTCACCTTCTCACTGCAATCGGCTTGATGCTCCAGATGGCCTGCTACTGCCATCGATACCACCAATACCTTTTTCTGTCATCAAGGAACCATCTCTGCTGCACCAACTGGGGAGAGTTATTATATTCCTGAGCAAAAGACTCCATTCACTCGTCATTTACTTAAGTTCTGAAGGAAAGGAGAAAATGGAATTACAAGTGTGTATATATATTATATATATATATACACACACACACACATATATATTTCCTCATATTTGAGTGTCTGTGTTAGCTGTTTAGTGATCTGCTTTGTTTAAAAAGAGAGATATTTTCTTAGTTTCATCATGAACAGTAATAAATCATTTTTTGATTAAATTAAGATAGACATCATCATTAGAAATCTAGTCCTAACCCTCAGGATTGAGAATAGTATTTAATCCACTTCCTTTCTGTGTACAATATATTAATCCCCATCAGATCACCTAACCACAATGAAAATTTGCCTGACTACTCCTTCATTTTACCAAAATTCTTTTGATAATACCTACTACAACATTTTCAACTAATTTTGATCCTTTGTATGCAGAATAGGGTATGCAAAAGAATACGTTTTTGTTAAATGCTCGTTCAGCAAATCAGTGAACTATTAACTATTTGTTGAATAAATAAATAAATGAACAAACAACACAGCAGTATCAGCAGAAATAGGATTTGATATTGTATCTCAATAAAATGGGACTGCATCATGTGGTCAGGTTTCACCAGACTTCACTGTGCAGAGGCAATTGAGATGTGACAGTGGAAATCATAATTATTACAGTCTGAATCAGCAGCAAGGAAAAAGAAAGCACAAAGACATATTGGAGGTGAGATTAGTGCTTGGGTATCAGGGAGGGACCAGTTGACAAGAATGGAATGAAAATAATTATATAATCTGGAAAGGATCAAGTAAAATATCTGCCTTGGTACCTAATTTTTAAGACTTTGGGTTTCACTCATAGTTGTTATGGCAGCCCCATTCTGAGGCAGATCACACAAGTCTTCAGATACAGTTTCACTGGCTAAGCACAGATTTCACAGAAGGAGTTCAATTCTTACTATAATTACTCTGGAAGGAAGACACATCTTTAACAAAGCTAAACCTCCATTAGCCTTGTATCAATTGGGGCAATTTTTAAAAATAAGTTTTAGAAATTCTAAAATGATACTGACTTAAGGAAATTAATTGATGAATATAAATTAAAAGTTGAGACTTGGCTGGACATACAGGTGCAAAGGATGATATCAGGACTTTGTCATTCTACTCTCCTTTGAGAAAATATTAACTGTGAAAAGAGTTAGAAAAGATAAAAAATATTGGAGTTATTATATATGAACTTTAAAATCTTCTCCACAAAATTATAATGCAGCTATAGTTTATAACTCCATTTTTTCAGGTGGAGAAAAATTAGACACAGAAAAATAGAAATAGTTAAGTCAGTTTAGTTTACCTAACTTAACCAGATTGCACAGCTTGAACCAGGGCACTGTTCTGACTTACACAATAATTAGACCGGCCAGAAGTGAATTATAGAGGTTGTTACAAACCCCTATGTATTATTTTCAACTCAAGTATCCTAACTGATTAAATGGAGATCGTGAAAAAAAGAACAATGGTAAAATAAATTAGAGAAAATGTGGTTATAGGAAATAACACACAAGAATGATGATGATATTCCTGGCTGCAGGGATATTTACCTTCAGACATCAGCTACCACTCCTTCAGTGAGAAAATTTTAACCCCTTCCTCCTCTCACTACCTCTCACACTTGCACCTCTCAATATTCTGTGCTTCACTCTGTGTATTTTCTCATGGAGAAAAGAGAGGTCACAGGACAAAAATAATCCAGCCTACAATATTCTGTGGTATTACAGCTAAGAATAAGCAATCAGGAGAGGAAATTTTGAGTTTTGGAGTCAGAGAAGAGGAAATGCACTAATAGCCAGAAGAAAAAAAAAAAAAAAAAAAAGAAGATACCAATGAGCCAGAGCCTGAAGAATGCTTTAGGATATTTAGTAAATGAGGTCTCAAAAAAGATTCAGGAAAGTTGCTTGAGGAAAAAATGGGCATCAGCCAATAAACTGCTTTTAATAATCCATATGATGGGTATAAAAAAGCATAATTCAAATGCAATAAATGAGAGATACCTAGAGAAACACACACTGAACTTTTCTAATACTTTAATTGCAATATTTAAAAACAATGAGTTAAAAAAAATGTTCATTGCAGCACTGTTTACAATAGCAAGGACCTGGAACCAACCCAAATGCCCATCGACGATAGACTGGATAGGGAAAATGTGGCACATATACACCATGGAATATTATGCAGCCATCAAAAACGATGAGTTTGGGTCCTTTGTGGGGACATGGATGAACCTGGAAACCATCATTCTCAGCAAACTGACAGAGGAGCAGAAGATCAAACACCGCATGTTCTCACTCATAGGCGGGTGTTGAACGATGAGAGCACATGGACAAAGGGAGGGGAGCACTACACACTGGGGTCAGTTGGGGGGACATAGTGGAGGGACGGTGGGGGGTGGGGAGCTGGGGGGGGATAGCAGGGGGAGAAAGCCACATGTAGGTGATGGGGAGGAAGGCAGCAAATCACACTGCCATGTGTGTTCCTATGCAACAATTTTGCATGTTCTTCACATGTACCCCCAAACCTAAAATACAATAAAATAAATGGGAAAAAAAAAAATTCCTTTTAACTCTTCGCCAAATGTTTTCAGATTTTGCTCTGTTAAGCATTGATATGCTTTGGCTTTGTGTCTCTACCCAAATCTCATCCCGAATAGTAATCCCCAGGTGTCAAGGGAGGGACCAGGTGGGAGGGGACTGGATCATGGGGGGTGGTTTCTTCCCTGCTGTTCTTCTGATAGTGAGGGAGCTCTCATGAGATCTGCTTGTTTCCCCTGCACTCTCTCTCTCTTGCCACCTTGTGAAGATGTGCCTTGTTTCCCCTTCACCTTCTACCATGATTATACGTTTCCTGAAACCTCCCAGCCATATAGAACTGTGAGTCAATTAAACCTCCTTTCTTTATAAATTACCCAGGCTCAGGTAGTATTTTTATAGCAACGTAAAAACAGACTAATAAAAACATCCATTGGCTTTTAACTGTAGCCAGCCACATTATTGTTATTATTATTTCTATTTGTGTAAATGTGGAGAAATGACATGATATGTAAATAGGTTTCAATAACATTAACTTTCTTAAGTTTTTATTGTAGACTTGTTGATTCCGTTTTGTGTGTGATAATACAGTGAGTACCATTCCATAGTAGCCAGATTTTAAAGATTTTTCATATTTATATTTATAAATAAATGCTAATTAAGTTAAATAAGTATTTACCAGTGATATAAAGTTAAAAATTTTATATAGCTTTATGAATGTATTTGATGTAGTTTGGCTCTGTGTTCCCACCCAAATATCATGTTGAATTATAATCCCCAGTGTTGGAGGGCCTTGGTGCAAGGTGACTGGGTCATGGGGGCAGATTTGCCTTCTGTTGTGCTCATGATAGTGAGTGAGCTCTTATGCCATCTGGTTGTTTAAAAGAGTGGCAATTTCTCTTGCTCTCTCCTGCTCCACCATGTGAAGATATGTCTGTTCCCCCTTTTGCCTTCCACCATGATTGTCGGTTCCCTGAGACCTTGACATCCATGCTACCTGGACAGCCTGCAAAATTGTGAGCCAATTAACCCTCTTTTCTTAATAAATGACCCAGTCTCAGGAAGTTCATTATAGCCATGTGAGAATGGACTAGTACAGAAAATTGATACCAGAGAAGTGGGACATCACTATAAAGATACCTGAAAATATGAAAGTAACTTTGGAATTGGGTAACAGACAAGGTTGAAAAAGTTTGAAAGGCTCAGAAAAAGACAGGAAGATGAGAGAATGTTTGGAACCTTCTAGAGACTTGCTAAATTGTTGTGACCAAAATACTAAATGGAATATGGACAATGAAGTCCAGGCTGAGGATGTCAGATGGAAATGAGGAACTTACTGGGAACTGGAGTAAAAGTCACTCTTACTATGCTTTAGAAAAGACACTGTTGGCATTGTGTCCCTGCTCAAGATGCAACCTGGCTGCTTCTGAAAGCGTATACTCATCTGCATAAAAAAAGAAATGACCTGAAATTTGAATTTGTATGTAAAAGGAAAGCAGAGCATAAAGTTTGAAAAATTTGCAACCTGGCCATGTGGTAGAAAAGAAAAACCTGCTTTCTGGGGATGAATTTAAGTTAGTTGCAGAAATTTGCTTAAGTAAAGAGAAGGCTAATGATAATAGCCAAGGCAATCAGGAAAATATCTCAAAAGCCTTTCAGAGACATTTGTGGTGACCCCTCCCATCACAGGCCCTGTGGGTTAGGAGGAAACAATGGTTTTGTGGGTCAGGCCAAGGACTCTTCTGCTCTGTGCAGCCTCAGGACTTGGCACCCTGCATTATAGCCGCTCCAGGTCCAGCCATGACTAAAAGTAATAAGGAATAGCTTGGGTCATTGAGAGGGTGCAAACCCCAAGCATTGTCAGCTTCCATGTGGTGTTAAGCCTTTATATTTGCAGAGGGAAAGATTTGAGTCTTGGGAGCCTCTGCCTAAATTTCAGAGGATGTATGAAAACACCTGGATGTCCAGGAAGAAGTTTGTGGCACGGGCAGAACCCTTGAGGAGAAACTTTACCAGGGTAATGCAAAGGGAAAATACGTGGTCGGAGCCCACACACAGAGTTCCCACTGGGGCACTGCCTGCAGAAACTATAAGAAGAGGGTCCATAGTCCTAAAGGCCCCAGAATGGTAGATCCACCAACATCCTGTACCATATTCTTGAAAAACCTGCAGGCACTCAATGCCAGCCCATGAAAGCAGCTGTGGGGCTTGTACCCTTCAGAGTCACAAGGACAGAGCTGCCCAGGTCTTTGGGAGCCCACCCCTTCCATCAGTGTGGCTTGGATGTGAGAGACAGTCAAAGAATATTATTTTGGAGCTTTGAGATTTAAAGACTTCCCTGCTGAGCTCTGGACTTGCATGGGGCCTGCAGCCCCTCTGTTTTGGCCAATTTCTCACTTTTGAAATGGAAACATTTACCCAGTGCCTGTACCCTCACTATATCTTGGAAGTAACTATCTTGTCTTTGATTATACAGGCTCACAGTCAGTAGAGACTTGCCTCATCTCACATAAGACTTTAGACTGTTAACTTGTGAGTTAACGCTAAAATGATTTAAGATTTTGGGGGACTGTTTGGAAGGCATGATTGTGTTTTGAAATGTGAGAAGGACATAAGATTTGAGAGTGGCCAGAGACAGAATGATTTGGCTCTGTTTTCCCATTCAAATCTCAAGTTGAATTTTAATTTCCAGTGTTGGAGGAGGGGCCTTGAGGGAAGCGATTCGATCACGAGGACAGATTTCTCTTTATTGTTCTCATAACAGTGAGTAAGCTCTATGAGATCTCATTGTTTAAAAGAGTGTGGCACTTCTTTGTTTGCTCTCTCTCTTTTCCTGCTCCAGTCATGCAGGACATGCCAGTTTCCCCTTCACCTTATGCACTCATTGTAAGTTTCCTAAGACCTCCTAACCATGCTTCCTGTACAGTTGGCAGAAATTTGAGTCAATTAAATCTCTTTTCTTCATAAATTACCCAGTCTCAAGTAGTTCTTTATATCAATGCAAGAATGGACTAATACTAGGTGTATTACCGAATTTAAAAAGAATTGCTTTTTATGTAAGCATATGTAATTCAATAAGTTTAGAGAAAGAAAAATGTTTGCTCATTATCATAATAATGAACCATTTGAGGCAATTAAGACCATTAGACAGTTTTCAAATACATAAATAATGGGAGTGGGGTAAATTGTTATGTTTGTAAACTTAACCTAATTCTATCTACTGTCCTAGCTTGCCTGTCTGCACAGTATTTCCTTCCCATCATTTGAATAAATTGAGCTCCTAACTTCCTGACATTGTGCAACATTTGAAATTGAACAACACTCTGTTGTGGGTTTGTCTTATTTTGGTTTGGCCTGGTGTTGTGTGTGTGTCTATGTGTATATATACATATGTGTGTGTTTGTGTATGTGAGAGAGACAGATACATATAGATAATGAGTGAGAATATGTGTAATCAGACAAAGAATCTAGGCAGCTGAGTAGAGGCACTGACAAGAGTGAAATATCCTATCTTTGATATGATTTCTATATAAGCTATAGAGTTTTTATCAGTTTCTTTTGAATGATCTTGCTTGTAACCATCGCTAAAAAGTGCTATTAAGTAATAAGCATTTTGGGGGAAAAGATTTGCTGCTTAAACATCTCTATAGTCTAGAAAGCCAAATGCTATGCGAGGGATGAGATTTATTGTGGGCCCTGCCTTACTTTTGTCTAATGAATCCAGCTTATAATTATTCTCAGCAGTTCATCATTTTACATTGACTATATTAATTAGCCAACTTTATAATCACACTGATCTGGGATGGAATCTGAGTGGGAAAGTTGCAAATTATTGGAAAGAAAGACTGTCTCACTATCTTTTGTAACAGTTTTATATTAAAATATGAGAAATTAATGAAGAAAACTGAGGAGGCGGTGTCCCATGCTGTTCACAGCAGTCCTAAATTAGGGAGTGAAACAAAAAATTATTAAATAACATATGGTCAATGTCAGCTTTGTGAAGCACTTATGTCACCTTTTTTCCACTAATCACAGTTCTAAGTGTATTCAGAAATTTTTGAATATTCCATTTATCTAAGAAGCCTTCCGAAATATTGAGTGTAACATTTGATTTACATAACATTGTGTGAATGTTATGTAAATACTTGAATTTGTTTTGCAATGATAGGTTAGTTTGAAATTATTTCGTTCAAAATGACCAGAAAATTGTTTTAATCCCCATCTCAGTCAGTCACTAAAACTTCATCTGAGATTGGCCTTACTGTTACATATAATCAAGATCAAAGTTACTAGTTTTCCATGGAACCTCAACACATGTGGAATAGTTGGCCTCATCCTGGAAACTAATCGTGCTCCTTAGTTTTCCACTCTGGACACTAGGCAAAGTATTAAACCTCCTCTCAAATCCTCATTCCTTTGAAAAATGGCAATAACTAAGTCCACTTCATAGTTTCATGCTGAAAACAGCATTAGATAGTCTACATAAGGCTTCTATTAAGATATTTGTAGAATACTTGGCTTTTTCCAGATTAGTTGGAATAACTAAAACCCTTTTTTCAGATTATTTGGGATAACTAAAACCCTTTGTTGCCATATGCCAGTGGCAACAAAGATTTGCTTGACATTCATGTTATTTGCTCACAGATGCTAAGTCTTATTCTTTTCCACCAGTTGTATTCACTCAAGGAGCAGTCCTTATCTGGGACATGCCATTCTCATGGCAAAGCAGTAAAATCAAAGATAGAATCTTATGATTAGTTCCTTCTTTGTGGTATATGCCACTTTTGGCCCTGTATCACTGGTGAAACCTAGACATTTAGACGTGTGTCACAGGCATAATCATCAAATTACTCAAAATAAGATAGTCATAGTATCTACCACAATGCTCAATTACTTATTATCATTGGTATTGCTAAGAAGTAGTATATACATAAAAGAACTACTAAAACGTTTACCATTCTGGAACTCATGGGGTATACAGAATAAATTAGAGTGCTGTCATGAACTTTGTGTCTAAGATCTGATGATAACGTGTGCCATATGATAACCCACTACACAACTTCATTTTTCAGTCAAGATAATAGGTATGTGAATATTAGATACTAATGATGCAAATATGCCTAAGGAAAAAAAATCCTCAAATTTATTTGGAATATGAGAGTCCATGAGACAGAAGAGGGCATTCATGGCTATGAATGTTATATGAATCTCTGAAATTTTCGCCTGGGGAGGGAAAAATAATTCATTCCTTCATTATTCATTCTCTACATATAAAATGAGAATTCATAACATGTAAAACAGAGGCATCCAGAAAAATTTCCATCTTCATAGGGTGATGGATAGGTGTGCACGGTTGCTAGGGTTTACATAAAGCGTTAATACTGAAATAATATGCAGAAAATGTATAATTTGAATCAGTTTTATAAATCAAGTATATTACAAAGACAAGCTCCTTCCAAATCAAGCAAGAAACATTCCTCTTTAAACTGGAGTTTTCTGTATTAAGAATATTTCATTCCCATTCTGTAACATTATACACACACACACACACACACACACACACACTTTAATTTCTGGGGTACATGTGCAGAACGTGCAGGTTTGTTACATAGGTATACATGTGCCATGGTGGTTTGCTGCATCCATCACCCCGTCATCTACATTAGGTATTTCTCCTAATGCTATCATCCCTGTCCCCCTGCCCTAAATAAATATTCAAAGTGTGAGAATTTGTATCCATTAACTATCTTAACTATCTGGATATTATATTTTTTTCTTTTCTTTTTTCTTTTTTAATACAGAGTATTGTTTTGTCGCTCAGGCCAGAGTGCAGTGGTGCAATCTTGGCTCACTGCAACACTTACCTCTGGGGTTCAAGCAATTATCCTGCCTTAGCCTCCCAAGTAGCTGGGACTGCAGGTGCATGTCACCGTGCCTGGCTAATTTTTGTATTTTTAGTAGAGATGGAGTTTCACCATGTTGGCCAGGCTGGTTTAGAACTCCTGACCTTGTGATCTGCCTGCCTCAGCCTCCCAAAGTGTTGAGATTACAGAAGTGAGTCACCACACCCAGCCAAGATTACCTATTTTTTATTTACCTGAAAATATTTGTTCTCTCCCCAAGGTGAATATACATAGTCACTACAGTTTTGACTCTATCAGCTTCTACTTTTAGTAAAACTTAAATGCATTAGGCGACTAGAGCAACAGCAGAGTTCTAGTTCATATATATTATTTAGATTTGGCATAATATCATTCCTCAGCTGATACCTGTCTGAATAGGCATATCTACCAAATCTATTGTTTTTCCTAAGTATATAACCAGTTTAACAGGGTAATTTGTTTAAAACAAAATTTTTTTAGTGTTTCTATTTTTAAAGCAGTGTATTTTTAACAGGGTAATTTGTTTAAAACAAAAATTTTTTAGTGTTTCTATTTTTAAAGCAGTGTATTATGAAATTTCCAAGGCATGCTGCAGATGGAAGAGTGTTGAAAAGCATTGATCAGAAACAAGTCATCCAGGAATGAAACTGTGTATGACACATGTCTCATCAGACCTTATACACAAAGTTCATGATACTATCTTATTATATGGAATATATTTCAGAAGAACATTCTTCTATTCTAAGGAGCTTAGAATCCATCATTACACATCTTATAATTTGATATCACCATTTATGTCATATCTCCCCTCCTCCAAAGATGTAATGATATTTTAAACTCCATTCATAAAAATTAAGCTGGCATTTTCCAAATTGGAAGAAGATTAAATTTGGTAATTTGACTTGAATACAGAGTGCCATGACCCCTGATTCTTGCTATTTCTAGCAAAAGGGAAGGGATGATTCTTGTGATTTTTTACAAGTGATGAAAATGGCAGATGGCTTGCCTGCTGGTATGTAGTGCTTACTATCACACAGGAGAGTCCCAATAGAAAGATTATCATGTATGCTGGACATAATAAACAGAAAACAAGAAAGAGAGTAAGGGTAGAGTGAGCTTTTCTTTTAATCAGGCAATTAGAAATTTAGAAGGCATGCTGCAATGGAAGAGTGTTGAATAGCATTGATCAGAAACAATGCCTATAGTATTGAACAAGAGTAATAGTTAGACCATAAAATGCATTTGGCTAGAAAATATGTATTGTATAATCAAATAGTTAGATTTACATGGTACATTATTTTTTCTGTGTTTACTAGACATGAAATATATCAATTTAGAGGATTTAGCCCATAGTCTCTTTGTCAGAAAAATATGAAGAAGAGCTCTAGAGGAGACTCTATATTCCTAAAACCAGAGAAATTAATTGTGCAAAGAACATAGCTGAAGTCTGAACAAACAGACAAACATTTCTGCTAATAAAATGTTGAGGACAGCCTGTCATTGCTGGATGACTTCATTAAGGGACTCCTTCCTCATACCACCATTATTATGAAGATTACAAAAAAAAAAAAACATATTCAAATATAGTACATCATAATACAGCAGTGCACTCATTTACTGACTGTGCTATGATTATCACCTTTTTACTTTCCACATCTAACTCAAGACCATATAGAGCATACAGCTCAAGTAAAACAGATCTGGGAAGGCTAGAAACTGTGCTCTGTGTCTTGAACACTCGATGCAACTAAGCCTGCATCTAAAAGACAATGGACACCAAAACTTAATGTGAAGAACCAAGGCTAGAGGTGGTCTCCAGAAATTTCTAGATAATTTAAATTCAAGTCCCTTTTGGATACAATAAAAATGGGGAAGGTTCTCTGTGAATATGACTGAATCTATGTTTCCGTGACAAATTCATGCACTAAGGCATATTCAATGGCTTAAACAATAAAGGAGGGGGAAATATTTTTACTCCTATGTATTGGTAGAGGTTATCAATACTAATTATCTTTTACACATTTCTATGAGATCAGTTATATATGTATTACTTTTTCTAAAATCGATATTTAAAATTTCTCTAACTTATGATAGCGATTTTTCTTCCTGATTTTATTCAAAACTTTTCTCCCTATCCATACTTCAAGTTTTTGGTAATATTCCAAATGATAACTATGCAAAGTGCATCTTTTCTTACTTTTCTAGCTTTTGAAGGGCTTTATTTTGAGAAATTACCACGATACACTTCTATTAATTTTACTTCAACTTTTCCAGCCTTTTCAACTATCTTTGATTGGAAGATGATGAAATCACATTACTCTGAAATTAAACAGGGAAATCAGATATGCCAAGTCCCTTCTGGGATAGAATGTAGTATATGGGGAACCAGAAGTTATAGGAAAAAAAAGCAAGCATAGTCAAAATTACAGGATTTTTTTTGGGGGGGTGGGTTCTTAAAAAGCACCTTAAAACAGAGAATAATTCTCATTAAAAAATATTGTTCCATGGAATTATAGAATGTTAAATAGACTAAACTATAATATCTGAGCCAACACTATCATTTAAGAGATGAGATAACTTTGTCTCAGAAAAAGGAGCAGTGCCTTTGTGAAACACATGGTTAATTTGTGCAGTACTAAAATGAAACTTCAGTTTCCTGATTACACACTGTTATTAATATGGTAATTGCACTAACAACAGCATGAGCCATATTAAACATTTGTTTCTAATTGCATGTAGATACACTGTTTCCTTGTATCCCAATATTAATTATTCTTTTTAAAATAAAAAGGCAAAACAAAGAAATCTACTTGTATATATATATAAGTATATAGAAAGTATATATTTTTTCTCCTTAATAGTCACCTTTACAAATACAGATGCTCCTCAACATATGATGGGGTCATGTTCATATAAACCTATTTTAAGTTAAAAATATATTAAGTGAAAAACACATTTAATATACTTAACATACGAATCATCATAGCTGAGCCTAACAAACTTTAAACGTGATCAGAATACTTAGATTAGACTGGCTGCCAGGGTATCATATTGCACATCCTAATTTAGGAAAAGATCAAAGTTCAAAAATTTAAGTACAGTTTTCATTAAATGCTATTGCTTTCGCACCATAGTAAAGTCAAAAAATCTTAGATTACAGTAAGTAGGAGGCTGTCTGCATAATCGTTTCAGTGTTAATCTTTTGTTCTATTTTACACATTCAGGTTCCTTGAATACTCCTATTTTTGGATCCCATTCTTGAAATTGTTAGCTTCAATATATAAATCAGTCATCTAATATTATTTAAGTATCCCTTGTGTAGTCACAGTTACCCTATAATATATGATTTCTGTTCTCATTTTATAGGTAGGAACATTATATAAAGCAAGATCAACAATAAATATTCTTGAGTATCATGTAACCAGCAAAAGGGATAATGTTTGCTCGATCTCTGTTAGCCTGAAATAATTTTGCCCACTTTCTGTACCTGATTTATTTTCAGCTGTTCTTTAGGAATAATTTCAAGCCATAGTGGCTTCAAGGTACTTCCTCTGAACCCCAAAATAGAAAGCCACATGTATAATATCTCTCTATGTGTCTCAAAGTACCTCACATATATCTCCTTTGCTTTGGATACATTACCCTTACTGTACAGTTCTCTATTGAATTTTTTGGTGTTTTCCTGTTTCTGTTTTGATTTATAGTAAATAATAAATCCTTGCTAAATGACTTGGCCATAACTTTGACTTTAGACTGCAGAACTTGTCTACATTTCTCCACTTGTATTGTCCTTCAAATATATGTAACCCAACAGATTTGAGTT
Source organism: Cebus imitator (assembly GCF_001604975.1). Lineage (NCBI taxonomy): Eukaryota > Metazoa > Chordata > Mammalia > Primates > Cebidae > Cebus > Cebus imitator. The sequence goes on along the minus strand of NW_016107412.1, from coordinate 1,377,943 downwards.
TTAACATTACTTTCATATGAAATATAAACTATGATTTTCTTCCAGAAAACCAAGCAAGATTACAAACTTAATACAACCTTCCCATTTGGAGATACCACTGAAATGCTCATAAATTCTATCAAGTTTGGGGAAAAAAAAAAACAAAGTCCCTGTAATATTTTAGAATTCATTCTGCACCTTGTCATTACTGGGACTATTTTCATCGTTGTCTTTTATAAGTGAAAAAATAGCCCTCATTCTTCAGAAGCATAACAAGGGAGAAATGTATTTATTCTTCCATCTAATCCATGATTAATAAAGATTGATACTCCTCTTATTTATGAATTGAATAATTTTAGTACCCATACTTTTTAATCTTCTCTATGCTTGTTCCAATTTTTATATCATTCATTACTTCGGAAAGACATGACAATAAAAAACAAAGTAAAAATTTATTCAGTGTTTGTATATATTAGCCTATCAAGACATGTGTGACTGTGGCATTACTAAGAAGCATTTCATGCAAATTAGCATGAGCCTTGGTCTTCTCAAAGAAATTATTCCCCAAAGCCTTTTATTTTTTCAACCATAGACACCAAATTATTGAACCCACAGAATACATAAAGTCATCACTAACAAGTATGAATTGAAAATTGTGAATTTCTACTTTGGAAACAAATTTGATGAATAAGAATCATAGAGTAGAAAAGTGCTTCTACTGTCTTTTAGTAATTATGCAGTTTTACCAGAATGGAATATACAGAACTATTTCTCAAACAAGAGATAGTTGAAAACTGCCAAACAGATTTGAGGCTTCATCTTGGCTTTGCCAATTTAATGATGAATTATTTGGATACAATAACAAACAGTCTTTTGACTGGTGACTATCATATCAATAAAAAAGCCTTACAATCATACTGCCTGCCACTGGAACCCCATACATCTCATTAGTGGATCTGTGACATTTTCTTTTCTGTTATGATCCTCATTCTATGTGTGTGTAGTATAAACTTTAATGGAACTGATGTTACAAGTGATGCCCTGTTTACGCTTCTAAGATGTGATAAAAGATTCCCATTCATAACCTGGAAGAGTTAAATACTTGTGTCTTACCACTCTCAAATTTATTTGCTGTTTAGAGTTGAATTTTTCAACATTATGTAGAAGCTTGTCCAAATTTCATACTTTTGGCTTAAGTGTATCTTTGCTTCCTGAATTTATAGCCTCAATATATACCCTCATAAACTTTTATTATTATTTTTTAAATTGTTAACTTTTAAGTTCAGGTGTACATGTGAAGGTTTTTTGTATAGATAAACTCACATCATGAGGGTTTGTTGTACAGATTATGTTGTCACCCAGGTACTCAGCCTATTAGCCATTAGGTTTTTTTTTTTTTTTTTTTTTTTTTTTTTTTTTTTTTTTTTTTTTTTTTTTTTTCCTGGTCCTCTCCCTCCTCCTATCCTCCCTGCTCTGGTAAGACCAAGTGTCTGTTGTTCTCCACTTTGTGTCCATGTGTTCTCAAAATTTAGTTTCCACTTATAAGTGAGAACGTGTAGTATTTGGTTTTCTGTTACTGCATGAGTTTGCTAAAGATAATCACCTCTAGCTCCATCCATGTTCTGGTAAAAGACCTGATCTCATTCCTTTTTTTTTTTTAATGGCTGCATAGTATTCCAGAATGTTTATGTACCACATTTTCTTCATTCAGCCTACTACTGTATTACTCCATTCTAGCAGTGTTACTAAAAGAACTACCTCAGACTGGGTAATTTATACAGAAAATAGTTTTAGTTAACTCAAAGTTCCACAGACTGTACAGGTAGCGTGTCTGGGGAGGCCTCAGGAAACTAACAATCACTGCAGAAGGCAAAGGGGAGGCAAGCACCGCCCTCACGTGGTGGAGCAGGAGAGAAAGGGAGTGAGGCGAGAAGAAGTGAAAAACACTTTCAAACAGCCAGGTCTTGTGAAAACTCACTCATTATCATGAGAACAGCAAAAAGAAAATCCTATCCCATAATTACCTCCCACCAGGCCCCTCCTCCAACACATAAGTATTATAATTCAACATGAGATTTGTGTGGGAAAACAGAGCCAAACAATATCATTCCGCCCTGGACCCTCCCAAATCTCATGTCCTTATCATTTTTAAAACATGACCATGCCTTCCCAACAGTTCCCCAGAGTGTTAACTCATTCCAGCATTAACTCAAAAGCCCAAGTCCAAAGTCTCACCTGAGACAAGGCAAATCCCTTCCACCTATGAGCCTGTAAAATTAAAAACAAGTTAGCTATTTCAAAGATAATATGTGGGCACAGGCATTGGGTAAATGCTCCTATTCCAAAAAGGAGAAATTAGTCAAAACAAGGGGACTACGGGCCCTAGCAATTCCAAAACCCAGAAAGGCAGTCATTAAATATCGAAGCCTAAAATATTTTACAGGCTCATAGGTGGAAAGGGGTTGCTTTGTCTCAAATGAGATTTTGGGCTTCGACTCTTGAGTTAATGCTGGAAAGAGTTAAAACTTTGGAAAATTATTGGAAAGGCATGATTGTGTTTTATAATGTGAGAAGGACATGAGATTTGAGAGGGGCCAGAGATGGAATGATATGGTTTGGCTCTATGTTCCCACCTAAATCTCATGTTGAATTATAATACCTACAATCTTTTTTGAAACCACGTCTCACATCCAGGCAAGGGATGGACTCCCAAGGACAGAGCACCTGGGAAAGAAAAAAAAAAAGGCGTTTATGAGTTCCGCTGCAGCAGACTTAAACGTACCTGTTCAGCAGCTCTGAATGAACAACGGAGCTCACAGCTCAGCACTTGAGCTCCTCTAAAGAACAGACTGACTCCTCAAGCAGCTCCCTGACCCACGTATATTCAAAGAGTTACTCATAAAAGAGAGCTCAGACTGACATCTGGTGGGTATCCTTCTGGGACAAAGATTGCAGAAGAAGAAACTGGCAGCAACCCTTACTGTTCTGCAGCTGCTGCAGGTCATCCCCAGGCAAGCAGGGCCTGGAGTGGACCTCAGCAGTCCCACAGCAGAGGGGCCAGACTGTTAGAAGGAAAACTAAGAAACAGAAAGAAATGACTTCATCAACAAACTAGATGTCCACTCAGAGACCCAATCTGAAAGTCAACAACTACAAAGACGACAGGTGGATAAATCCACAAAGATGGGAAGAAACCAGCGCAAAAAGGATGAAAACACCCGAAACCAGAACACCTCTCCTCCTACAAGGGATCACAACTCCTCTCCAGCTTAGTCTTGACTTCTAATTTGATTGTGCTGTAGTGAAAGAGAGTGGTTGTTATAATTTTAGGTGTTTTACATTTGCTTAATAGAATTTTGTGTCCAATTATGTAATCGATTTTACAGTGTGTGACATGGTAGTAAGAAAAATGTATATTTTGTTGATTTCGGGTGTGAAGTTGTATAGATTTCTAACAGATTCATTTACTCTAATGCTAAGTTCAGGTCCTGAATATCTTTTTGAATTTTCTGCCTTGATGATCTGTCTAAAACTGACAGTGAAGTGTTGAAATCTGCCACCATTATTGTGGGAAAGTCTAAGTCTCTTTGAAGGTCTCTAAGAACACGTTTTATGAATCTGAGTGCTCCTGTATTGGCTGCATATATATTTAGAAGAGTCAGATCTTCTTGCTGAATTAAAACATTTAATAGCATTTTTTTATGTAATAGCATTTTTTTTGTCTTTTTTGATTTTTGTTGGTTTAAAGTCTGTTTTGTCTGAAATTTAGAATTTCAAGCTTACATTTTTTTTTTCCATTTGCTTGGTACATATTTTTTCATTCCTTTTCTTTGGGCCTATGGGTATCTTGAAGATAGCACACCAATAGCTATTGGTTCTTTATCTGGCTTGCCACTCTGTCCCTTTTAATTGGGGCACTTATCCCATTTACATTCAAGGTTAGTATTGTTACATGTGAATGTGATTCTGTCCCCATGATGTTAGCTGGATATTATGCAGACTTGTTTATGTGGCTGCTTTATAATATCACCAGTCTGTGTACTTATGTGTGTTCTTGTAGAGGCTTGTTAACAGTCTTTTTTTTTTTTTTTTTTTTTTTTTTNAGCTGGTTATTTTACATACTAGTTGATGCCGTTTCTTCATAGTGTAATTGGTCTTTATATTTGTGTGTTTTTGCAGTGGCTTGTACTGGATTTTTTTTTCCATATTTAATGCTTCCTTCAGGAGCTCTTATAAGGCAGGGCTGGTGGTAACAAAGTATCTCAGTGTTTCCTTGTTTAAAAAGATCTTATTTCTCCTTTGCTTATGGAGCTTAGTTTGGCTGGATAAAATATTCTAGGCTAAAATTTCTTTTCATTTAGAATGTTGAATATTGGACCCCAATCTCTTCTGAATTATAAAGTTTCTGCTGAGAGGTCTGCTATTAGTCAGTCTGATGAGCTTCCCTTTGTGGTGACCTGACCTTTCTCTCTAGCTGCTATTAACCTAGTTGTCTTTCTTTTTGACCTGGAGAATCTGATAATTATGTGTCCTGAAAGTGATCTTTTGTGAAGTATTTTACTGGGGTTCTCTGCATTTCCTGAATTTAAATGTTGGCCTTTCTAGCTAGGTTGAAGAGGTTCTCATAGGTGATATGCCGAACTATGTTTTCTAAGTTTCTTCCATTTTCCCCATCTATTTCAGGGACACCAATGAGTTATAGATTTGGTCTCTACATAATTTCATATTAATTGGAGGATTTGTTCATTCATTTTCATTATCTTTTCTTTATTCCTTTCCAACATATTTCAGAAAGCTTATCTCTTCAAGCTCTCAGCTCGGTCTATTCTGCTATTAATATTTGTGATTGCATTATAACATTCTTGTAGCATGTTTTTCTACTCTATCAGGTTGATTATGTTCTTTTCTATGCTAGCTATTTTGTCTGTCAGCGTCTGTATCATTGTACTACGGGGATTCTTAGCTTTATTGGATTGAGTTTCAACATACTCCTGCACCTCAAAGATCTTTGTTCCTATCCATATTGTGAATTCTATTTCTGTAATTTCAGCTATCTCAGCCCACTTCAGAATCCTTGCTGGAGAGGTGATGTGGTTGTTTGGAGGAAAGAACGCACTCTAGCTTTCTGAGTTCTTGCATTGATTGGTTCTTTCTCATATTTGTGAGCTGATGTTTCTTCAATCTTTGAGGTTGTTCACCATTGAATGTTTTATTTTTCCTTTTATCCTATTTGATGATCTTGCAAGTTTGATTGTAGCATAAGCCAGCTAACTGGCTTTCTTTCTGGATGATTTCATGAGTTCAAACTTCAGCTCCCAACTCCTGGACTGTGTGCTCTAACTCGGGGGTTTGTATTGGGCCCCAACTCTGTTATCTGTCTACTCTATTTAAGGAATATTTTGTGCTAGGGTATCTGAAGTGCTACTGGACACCTGATCACTACACATCACTGGATGGTGTCCGAAAAATCTGCTTGTAGTGCAATGACACTGGGATCTATACTCACTTGCATGTGCCAACAGCAGCAGCAGCAGTGGCAGCGTAGTGGGGTACACAGTCATTAGCTGTGGCACGGTGCTAGATATTTTCATTCTTATATGCAAATTTTCGCTTCCTGATGTTGAAGAGATTTTGGTATAGACATTAATATTAATCATATAGTCACTTTGGAGATCATTATGGTACTCATATACTAAACTATTTTAGACCTTCCACAATTTATCATACCTCCTGTCCATAGTGATAATTGAAAATTGTGGCCCATGGGCCAAATTTGGTAACTAGACATGTGTTACCTGTACCCTTTACAATTGATAAATAATAATTAGCATATCTGCCAATAGTTTAAAAGGAAATTTCACCAACAAGTCCGAATGCCTGGTTTTTCTGGAAAATATTAGAATATGCGATATCAGTAAATCTGCAAGCATCTCACATAGCAACAATCAGCTGGAGCTGTGTGAGGAATTCACCATAGTTCCAACAGTTTTACTTTCTAACATGTGGTTTGCTCTGCTCATTTGTTTCTCATATCTTGTCTGCTATACCATGTTGACATAGAAATTAAAAAGAAATTATTTAGGCAAATAGTTTGGATAACAAGGTCATCTGTAAGGTTTACCTTTTAATGAGGAGCAGTCCCCAAATGATTTGTTTTCTAACTAAGAGCAGCCTGTATAATTGAGCTGCAGACATTGATAAGCAAGCTGGAAGCTTGCACAGGTGAGTGCTGGCAGCTGTGCCATTAGGAAAAGGCTACCTGGGGGCCAAGTATGTTCAACATGGCATCTCCAACTTTCCTTTTCCTTGCCAACCACGTGTACAGTAAGGAGCAGACCACATGGAGCCAGCCTAGTAAAAAAATCCGTTTGCATAATAACAGATTAGGGTGGGGTGGCCAGCTTCTTCATGCACTGTGTAAATGTCCTGCCTGGTCCACCCAATCTTTGAGCCCTATGTAAATCAGACACTGCCTCCTCAAGTCAGTCTATAAAACTCCATGCACTTCACTATAGGATAGGAAGTCCCACCCCACGCTCTCACAGGAGACGGTGCTATTCTCCTTCCTTTTTCTTTTGCCTATTAAACCTCCACTCCTAAATCAACTTACTGTGTGTTTGCATGCTTGATTCCCTTGGTGTGAGACAAGGAACCTCAGGCATTTACTTCAGACAACAATGCCACTTCAATTTGTTCAATCTGTTTTCCTTTGCTTAAATTTCTGATTTCAACACCTGTGTAACTAGCATGATCAAGCTTACCTTGGCTCTCTCATTTGGTTTAAATGTCCTTTTAGTGACTCTGTACTTTATTTATTCTTATAGAAATTATAAGCCTTGCAATTATATTATATAATATTTATACATTAATTTCCTATCAATACTGCAAGCTTTATGAGATCCTAGCTCATGTCTCTCTTTGCAGTCCAAATAATTGTAGAAATTCAGTTAATAGTTTTTGATTAAACAAATAGATTTTCTAATAAAATGAAACATTCAATAAGACATAATCAATTACGCATGTACTTATTAATAGAGTAACAAAAAGTTTGGGCAATTTTTGTCTCCTAGGAATAATTTACTATGTATATCTGTCAGAATTATGAATTAGTCATACTACTGGCATGATTGATGAATTATATATTTACTTAATCTCCTTTGGAACGACATTCCATTTTTCTGGATTATTTACTTTCAAACTATACTTTAGGACCATTTTGTCAAATAACAATTTCATGTTTATTTCAGATACATAAAAATATATCACAATCACATTTCTGAGCATTTGAAAACTGGTATGAAAAGTAACCGTGATGAGCTATATTATCCTCTGGCTTTGATCTTTCTGATAGATTCCTGCTTGTCATTTCAAGTGTTTTCTTGAAGATATTCTGTTAAACAGAAACAATTCGTTAATTTCAAATAAGTTATTGTGTGACTTTTCAGTTACTTTTGAAATACCTGCTAAAGAAACAGTCATTAGAGTGAAATGGCAACCAACAGAATGGGAAAAAATTTTTACAGTTTACCCATCTGACAAAGGGCTGATATCCAGAATTTACAAAGAACTAAAACAGATTTACAAGAAAAAAACTAACAAGCCCCTTCAAAAGTGGGCAAAGGATATGAACAGATACTTTACAAAAGAAGACATACATGAGGCCAACAAACATATGAAAAAATGCTCATCATCACTGGTCATCAGAGAAATGCAGATCAAAACTACATTGAGATACCATCTCATGCCAGTTAGAATGGCGATCATTAAAAAATCTGGAGACAACAGATGCTGGAGAGGATGTGGAGAAATAGGAAAACTTTTACACTGTTGGTGGGAGTGTAAATTAGTTCAACCATTGTGGAAGACAGTGTGGCGATTCCTCAAGGACCTAGAAATAGAAATTCCATTTGACCCAGCAATCCCGTTACTGGGTATATATCCAAAAGATTATAAATCGTTCTACTATAAGGACACATGCACACGAATGTTCATTGCAGCACTGTTTACAATAGCAAAGACCTGGAACCAACCCAAATGCCCATCGATGATAGACTGACAGGGAAAATGTGGCACATATACACCATGGAATATTATGCAGCCATCAAAAAAGATGAGTTTGTGTCCTTTGTAGGGACATGGATGAACTTGGAAACCATCATTCTCAGCAAACTGACAGAAGAGCAGAAGATCAAACACTGCATGTTCTCACTCATAGGCGAGTGTTGAACAATGAGAACACATGGACACAGGGAGGGGAGCACTACACACTGGGGTCAGCTGGGGGGAAATAGGGGAGGGACGGTGGGGGGTGGGGAGTTGGGGAGCGATAGCAAGGGGAGAGATGCCAGATGTAGGTGATGGGGAGGAAGGCAGCAAATCACACTGCCACGTGTGTACCTATGCAACAATCTTGCATGTTCTTCACATGTACCCCAAAACCTAAAATGCAATAAAATAAATTTTTAAAAAAAGAAATATCTGCTAAAACTCAAATGTGAAGTTAACCTCAATATTCCAAAGCAAATGTCATAGAATGATGTCAGGTTTCCAGGATACTCTCATACACAGGGAGAGTTGCCGACTCCACATTAGTGGGCAACCAATGATTCCTGCTTGTACTGAATTATGAACCCACTTAACTTTCTGGAGCAGATGGATACTTTGGCATATAAGCAGTCTTGCCCACTTAATTGAGTGTGCCTTAAAAACATTCTATGTCTTCCAAAATCTATAAGTGAGGAGGATTCACTGTTGTTCATCCCGAACTTCGGGAAGTGCTGCTATTGAGACAGAGAAATAAAGAGGCATCTGCTAGGGCAGTCGTCATTTTTGCGATTGTATTGCCTTTTGCATTTTTGCAAGTTTTATAATAAACCATTAATACATACTGGGTTTTGCAGAGTTGTTTTTTTACTTCTTGCAGAACCTACAGTTTAGTGTTTTGTAGTTTCAGAAAGCATTTCATGTCTCTAGTTTCATTTGTTTTCTCTAGTTCAGAGAGGCTTGGTGCATTGTTCAGAGTCATTAAGTAAAGAGCAAATGAAGAGCCGCTATTCAATCCTAGGAAAAGAGAATGTAGCTCCATCATAAAGAACACTCTGCCTTCACACTCCACTTATACTGTAGATACAGTCATATGCCTCTTAGTGACTTTTGGTGAACAATGAACCACATATGCTGCAGTGATTCCACAAGATAGTAATGGAGCTGGAAAATCCCTAACACCTAGTATTTTCTACATTGTGCCTTTAATCCTTATTTTAGAGTGTACTTATACTTACTATAAAATGTTGAGTGTAAAACAGGCTCACACAGGTCCTTTAGAAAGTATTTCAGAAGAACGCATTGCTAGCAGAGGAGATGACAGCTTCATGCATGTCACTGCCTCTGAAAACTTTCCAGTGGGACAAGATTTGGAGGTGAAGAGAGTGATATTGATTATTCCAACCCTGTGTATGCCCAGGCTAATGTGTGTGTTTGTGACTTAATTTTTTATATAAGAAATTATAGAATAAATATATAAAGAAAGAACATATTTTTGTACAGCTGTACAATGTGTTTGTTTTAAGCTTAATCTTATTTATGTCAAAAGAGTAAAATAAGCTTAAAAATTAAATTTTACAAATTTAAAAAGTTATGCTAAGGTTAATTTATTGTTGAAAAGACAATTTAATAAATTTAATGTAGCCTCAGTTTTTCTTTTTCTTTTTTTTTTTTT
>NW_016107412.1:1242850-1368236 GCF_001604975.1 Cebus imitator | reverse complement strand
TTTTTTTGAGACAGAGTCTCACTCTGTCACCCAGCCTGGAGTGCAGTGGCACAATCTTGGCTCACTGCAATCTCTGCCTCCTGGATTCAAGTGATTCACCTGTCTCAGCCTCCCAAGCAGCTGGATTACAGGAGTGGCCATCACGTCCAGCTAATTTTTGCATTTTTAGTAGGGAAGGCGTTTCACCATGTTGGTCAGGCTGCTCTCAAACTCATGACCTCACATGATCTGCCCATCTTGGCCTCCCAAAGTGATGGGACTACAGGCGTGAGCCACTGCACCTGGCCCATGTTGTCAAAGCCTACAGTATTGTGTGCAGTAACATCCACTCATCATACACTCACTCAGTCACCCAGAGCAACTTTCAGTCTTGCAAACTCCATTTATGGTAAGTGCCCTGTACAAGTGTACCATTTTTATCATTTATATTTTCACTGTACCTTTTTTAATTTTTTAAATTATTATTATTATTATTATTATTAATTGAGATAGAGTCTCACTCTGTTGCCAGGCTCCAAGCTGGAGTGCAGTGGCTCAATCTCGGCTCACTGCAACCTCCACCTCCTGGGTTCAAGCAATTCTCCTGCCTCAGCCTCCTGAGTAGTTGGGACTACAGGCTCACGCCACCACGCCCAGCTAATTTTTGTATTTTTTAGTAGAGATGGGGCTTCACCATGTTGACCAGGATGGTCTCGATCTTTTGACCTCATGAGCTGCCTGCCTCAGCCTCCCAAAGTAATGGGATTGTAGGCTTGAGCCACTGCACCCAGTAGACTATACCATTTTAATGTTTAGAAACACAAATAACATTATATTACACTTGTCTACGGCATTCAATATAGTAATATGCTGTACAGATTTATAGACTACCAGCAATAAATTATACCATGTAGCCTACGTTTGTAGACAAAATCATCCAGGTTTGTATAAGTACACTCTATGACGTTCCTGTAACAAAATCTTCTAATGACATTTCTCAGAATGTGTCTCTGTCAGTCAGTGTTTCATGACTATAATTAGTTGCCCTCAATAAGTCGAGTAATTTCAAGTGGTTGTAATTAAAATTTTGATGTGTCTGCTGATACTGACAGGTTTTATGTAAAAATTTTAAAAAGGGGGTTTTATATTGTTTCTTGGGCCAGACTTCTCTGCCTTTCCCCACCAACTGCTAATTAAGAGCAGCAGGTATAACATAAAAAAACCTGATTATGCTTGAGGTATAGATTAGAAAGATTCAAGTTCATTTCCTACAACCTGATACACATACACTGGAATAGAAGAGCAAAAGAGTACAGAAGAGATCACCACTGCTGTATCCTTGAAAATTTGTCCGATATAGGAAATTTATCAGCATAAAGCTAATTGATAGCTTGAGATTTAACAAATCCGCTTGCTTCCCTTAATTAGTACCCACTTCCCACCAAGAAAACCTTGACAAAATTCCTTAAAAAGCTGGCCTCTTTTAAACCAAGTACCTTAGGTCAGTAATATTAATTAGATATTTTAATTATGGGCTCTATGTGCAAACTTCATCAGTTTAAAACTGCTATTATATTATGGCACTCTTACTTTTAATTGACTCTGTAATAACTCTGAAAGCTGTGCAAAGCAAAATTAAATCCTTATCCATAGACAATTGCTTTAGTACTTGTTCCTGTGTTCATGAGATACCAAGGTTAGGCTGCTATTACCTATTATGAGTATAAATTTAAAAGTTCAGTTATTTGCATTCTTGCTCCCATGTACCCTGAACATAATGAATTGAGATATAGAAACACTATCAAAATAAAAGTGTAACAGCAAAGAACAGTAATTGATTTCCAAAAATAACATTGTAAATATAAACTCCTAACTAGATTTTTAGGTAAGCAACTTTGTCATTTGTAAATAAACTTGTGATTTGAAATCTATAGTGTTTAATGATTTGTGGGATTTTTTTGTTCTATTATCTGTTCTTTATTTTTTCCTTGTGTATCTGTTATTAAAGCAGAGATTTTCTCTTCATATGTTCTTAAACTTATCTCCAAGTTTCAAAATAATTTTAAAATACATGACATGAGACAGGACCAGAGAATATTCATGTGTATATACTAAGATATTATGTTAATAGTTATGTATAATTTGTAAGGCGACTATAGTTTGAAAATACAAAATATATATTTTGTATTAAACTCCCTTGATTATTGCTTCTTGGATATGCTAAATTCTCTGTACATTCAGGAAAATTAGAGACAAAAATCATCTTAATAACACATCACAGATGGTTATGCAGAGACAGATGAAAATTCTGCATTAATACACTAAGTTCAATGCAACTTTTGAGAGCTACCTGAGTGCACTGATGCCAAGGGACAATACATCAGCTGAATCTTTTATTGTGAATCATTTATTAGATATATTTGCCTATGTTTCCAGGCATTAAGTCCACCTTGTATAGTTGATTTTATGAGTCTGGTTGCTTAAAATGCACCCTTCAAATGCATAAGTAGTTACTAAAATGGAGTTCAATCCTAAGTCACTATAGCATGCACCTCTGCTAACTACATTTTTCTTTCCTTGCTAAGCTTTGCTTGACCCAAATTACACACAGGGTAAAACATAAAATCTGTCACCATGGTAGTTTTACCCTCTAAATTGCACTCACCTACTCAGTTCCTGAACTTATATTTTGCAATTTTCCTTCATATCCCCTTCATGCAGTATTACACACTATTTACTACATAATTCCTTCCTATTATTGCTTCTGAATTTTTTCTTATATCATTACACTGGAAATTACTTTATTAGCAAATTAAGTTATTCATAAATTCCATAACTGTGAGACTTGTCCCAAAAAAGAAATTATCTTATGTTCTGAAAGCATTTTAATATTTATTTATATAAAACTTTATACAATGAATGAATTTGCAGTACAAAATTCAGTGACTTTAGTGAATTCACAGAGGTTTGCAACCATCACTTCAAGACATTCTCATAATGTTTTCTTCACTTCATGAAGAAATACCGAATCCATCAACTGTAACTCCTCATTCCCCTCAACACCTCCAGTTCTAGGCAACCACAGATTTAACTTGGGTGTTTATAGATTTGAAGATTCAAGATAGGGCAAATAAGTGGGCTCATATAACATGGAGTTTTTGTATGACTGATTTCTTTCACTTAGCATACTGTTTTCAACGTTTACCCATGTTGTTGCAAGCATATTTATTTCATTGCCATATTAAATTTCATTGTGTGGATATATTGTATTATATTTGTCAATTCATTCGTTGATGAACATTTGGCTTGTTTCTACTTTTGACTATTATGAATAAAAATGCTTGAACATTGCATTCAGGTTTGTGTATAGTCATATGTTTTCCTTTCTTTGGGGTATATATCTAGGAGTGGAATTGCTCTGCCACAAGGGCAAGTTTGTTTAAATTTTGAGTAACTACAAAACAGTTTTCTAAAATTTTTGGAAAATTTTACATTCTAGCCAACAAAGTGTAGAGATTCTAATTTGTTTACATCCTATTGACATCCGTTTGTAATGCCTTTTTTCTTATAGCCATAACCCTAATGAATATAAAAATATATCTTATTGTGAATTAATTTTCCCTTCCCAAAGAGCTAATGATAAGCATAATTCCATGTTTTCTTTAGCCATTTTTATCTTCACAGGAATAATGTCTATTACTTGTTTGCAGATTTTTATTGAGTTTTTTTCCTTAGTTTTGAGTTTTAAGTTCTTTATTAAATACCAAGGAAGCAAGTATCTTATTATATGTAAGATTTTCTGTTGATTGCCTTTCTACTTTATTGATGTTTTATAAAGCAGAAAAGTTTTAATTTTGATGTAATTTAATTATCTATTTTTCTTTTGTAGTTTGTGTTTCTTGTCATATTTAATAATTAATCACATAATCCAAACATCACAATGGTTAATTCTATGTATTCTTCTAAGAGTTTTACGTTTTATTTCTTATATTCCTGTCTATCATGCACCTGGAATTAATTTTATCCACAGCATGAGGAACAGTTCCAACTTAATTGTTCTGTATATATTTATCCACTTGTCTCCATATCACTTTTTGAAAGATTTTCCCCCATTGAAATCTTACAGTACTCTTGTTGGAAAGTCAGTGAAGAGGCTTATTTTTGAACTCTGAATTCAATTCCTTTGTTCTTTTCAGCTACTGGATATCAAGATCACATTCTTGATTACTGTGGTTTTGTAGTAAGTTATAAAATGGAAAAATGTAAATGTGTTACTCTTTTTCTAAGGTTGTTTTGGAAATTCTGGGCTCTTGAATTTCAGAATGACTTTTAAGATTGGATTACCAATTTCTGCAAGAACAAAAAAAGCATTTTGATCATAATAGGGAGTGCACTGAAACCACAGAACGATTAAGAGATATATTGCCATCTTAATGATATTAAAGCTCCTAATCCCCGAACATAAGATCTGTCCATATTTATTGTCATTTTCTTTTATTTTTTTAAATAATGTTTTATAGTTCTCAGTTACCAAGCTTTTCACTTATTTTGTTAAACTTATTCTTTCGTATTTTGTTTTTTGGGTGTTATTGTAAATGTAATAAATCACTTGCTTTTATTTTTGGTTTGTTTATCGCTGGTATGTAGTAATACAATTGAATTGCGGATGTTGATCTTGTACTCTGCAACCTTGATGGCCTTACTTATCAGCTTTGGTAATAATTACTAGTAAATTACTACTAAAGAAAATTAATTTAATTAGGAAATTAATTCCTTACAATTTTCTATATTCAAAATTATGTCATTTTAAATTTCTTTTTTTTTTCTTTTTTTTTGAGACAGAGTCTCACTCTGTCTCCCAGGCTCAAGGGTGGAGTGCAATGGCGGCTCTTGGCTCACAACAACCTCCGCCTCTCGGGTTCAAGCAATTCTCCTGCCTCAGCCTCCCAAGTAGCTGGGATTACAGATGTGCACCACCATGCCTGGCTAATTTTTTTTTTTTTTTTTGGCATTTTTAAGTAGAAACCGGGTTTCACCATGTTGGTCAGGCTAGTCTTGAACTCCTGACCCTGTGATCCACCGGCCTCAGCCTCCCAAAGTGCCGAGATTACAGGCATGAGCCACCGAGCCCGGCTATCTTTAAATTTCCTTTTTTATTGTTTTTTGCCTTTTTTTTTTCTTTTTTCAATTGAAATAGTGATCCCAAGACTTTATTTTTTCTTTGCCTAACCACCTTGTCTGGAACCTTCAGTACAATGTCAAATGGGAATAGTGAGAGAAAACGTCATTGTCTCTTTCCTTACTTGGAGGAAAACATTTAGTCTTTCACCTTTAAGTAAGATGTTTCTCTGTGTTTTTCATTGATATTCTTCTTCAGTATAGGAAAGTTCTCTCTATTCCTAGTGGTTGAATATTTTTATTATAAAAGTGTGTTAGATTTTGTCAAATGAAATTTGCTTCATCTATTAAGATGGGCATATGCTTTGTGTTCTTTACTCAATTGTGAAATCATCATTAGATTTCTGAGATGAATCACTTTAATTTGTATAGTACTTTTTATATGTTGATGGATTTAGTCTGCTAGTATTAAGTGAAATTTTTTTGTCTACGTTCATTAAAGATATTGCTTTATAGTTTTACTTGCTTATGATATTTCTGTCTAGCTTTGACATACCAGAAATACATAGAATGTGTTGGGATGCGATATATTGTCTTCTATTCTAAAAAATATTTTTTAAGAATTGATATTAATTGTTTTCTTAAATATTTGTCATAACTCACAAAGTAAGGCATCTGAGCCTGGAATTTCTTTTGTGAGATGTTTAAAAATAACTTTTAAAATCTATGTATTCATTATAGATTGTGGTAGGCAGAATGATCATTCTGCAAAAATGTTCACCTCCTTATCATAGAAACTGTTGATGTGTTCATTTATATATCAAAAGCCTTAGCAAATATAATTAATTTAGGAGCTTTGGTAAAGGGAGATTATCCTAAGTAATTTTCGTGAGCATAGTTTAACCACATGGGTCCCTAAAAGTGGAGAACTTTTCTCAGCTGTAATCAGAGAGAGATGTCATTCTGGAAGAAAGATATAGAAAGATTTAAAGTTTCTGGCTTTTGAAAATGGTGAAGGGGTGATATGCCATGGATTGTGGCTGGCATCCAGATGTTGGGAAGGGTAGGGAAATGAATTTTCAACAAGATCTAACAGAGTGAAAGTCAGCCCTGCCAATGTCTTGATTTTATTCTTTTGAGACCTGTGTCGTTTTTTGACTTACTGAATTGTAAGACAATACATTTATGTTGCTGTAAGTCACTAACTTTTGGTATTTTTACAGTAGCAGCAGCAATAGAAAATGAACACATAAGTCTACTCAAATTTCCTGATTCTTATTGAGTCAGTTTCGGTAGTTTGTGTCTTTCTAGGTAATTTTCTACTTTTATCAAAAGTAATATAATTGGTAAGCATTTAGTAGTTCATAGTATTCATTTATAATATTTTTGTATTTCGGTATAGCCAGGTATAAAGTCCCTTCTTGGATTATTTCTTAGTCAGTTATTATAGTGTTCTTCCTTTTTTAATCAGCAAAGGGAAAGTTTTGTATAAAAACGTATTAGTATAAAACTTATTGTATAAAAATTTATTAGTCACAGATCTGAAAGCCATAAAAGATATAAAAAAGTCAAGATTAAGGGACTGACAAATGTGACACCTGTGAAGGCTCTATTTCTGATTCAGAAACAATGCCTTCTCATTGTCTCCTCACATGGTGCAAAGGACAAAACAGGTGCCCTCAAGCCTCTTTTAGAAGAACACTAATCTGGTTCATGAGATCAGAACCCACATGACCTAATAACCTGAAAAAGAACCCACCTCTTAATACCTACCATCACCTTAGGAGTTAGGTTTCAATGAGTGAATTTTGAGGGACACATTCAGAGTACAGTACAAGTTTTGATTTTGTTGATTTTCTCTATTGTTATCTCTTGCATTAATTTTATCTATAATCATTATTTCCTACGATGTGTTGGCTTTAAGTTTAGTTTGCTCCTTTTTAAAAAATGTACTGTACCAGAATCTTTGGAACACATTCAAACCAGTGTCTAGAGGGAAATATATATAAATGTCCACATGAGAAGTGAGGAAAGATCTAAAATCGACACCCTATCGTCAAAATTGAAAGAGTAAGAGGAACAAGATATAAAAAACTCAAAAGCTAGCAAAAGACTAGAAATAACTAAGATCAGAGCAGAACTGAAGGAGATAGAGAAATAAAAAACTCTTCAAAAAAATCTATAAATCCAGGAGCTGGTTTTCAAAAAGATCAACAAAACAGACAGACCACTAACCAGATTAATAAAAAAGAAAAGAGAAGAATCAAATAGATGCAATAAAAAATGATAAATGGGATATCACCACTGATTCCACAGAAATACAAACTATCATCAGAGATTACTACAAACAACTCTGTGCACATAAACCAGTAAATCTAGAGGAAATGGATAAATTCCTTGACGCTTACCCCCTCCCAAGACTAAACCAGGAAGAAGCCGAATCTCTGAATAGACCAATAACAAGGTCTGAAATTGAGACAGCAATTAATAGCCTACCAATCAAAACAAGTCTAGATCCAGATGGGTTCACAGCTGAATTCTACCAGACATACAAAGAGGAACTGGAATATTACAACTCTGAAAATATTCCAAACAATACAAAAAGAGGGGATACTTCCCAAATCATTTTGTGAGACCAACATCATCCTGATGCCAAAACTGGCAGAGATTAAACAAATAAAGAAAACTTCAGGCCAATATCTATGATGAATATAGATGCAAAAATCTTCAATAAAATACTGGCAAGCTGATTTCAATGGCACGTCAAAAAGCTTATCCATTACAATCAAGTAAGCTTCATCCCAGGGATACAAGGCTGGTTCAACATATGCAAGTCTATAAATGTAATCCATCACATAAACGGAAACAAAGGCAAAAACCACATGATTATCTCAAAAGATGCAGAAAAGGCCTTTGACAAAATTCAACAGCTCCTTATGTTAAAAACTCTGAATAAACTAGATATCAATGGAATACAACTCAAAATAATAAAAGTTATTTATGACAAACCCACAGCCAATATTATACTGAATGGGTAAAAACTGGATGCATTCCCTTTGAAATATGGCACTAGACAAGGAGGCCCTCTCTCACCATTCCTATTGAAGAGAGTATTGGAAGCTCTAGCCAGAAAAATCAGGCAAGAAAAAGAAATAGAAGGTATTCAATTAGGAAAGGAAGAAGTCAAATTGTCTCAATTTGCAGACAAAATGACCGTATACTTAGGAGACCCCATGGTCTCAGCCCCAAATCTCCTTAAACTGATAAGAAACTTCAACAAAGTCTCAGGATACAAAATCGATGTGCAGAAATCAGAAGCATTTGTATACACCAATAACAGAAAAACAGAGAGCCAAAACAACAGTGAATTCCCATTCAAAATTGCTACAAAGAGAATAAAATCCCTAGGAAGACAAGTAACAAAGGATGTAAAGGAGCTGTTCAAGAAGAACTACAAACCACTTCTCTAGGAAGTAAGATAGGACACAAAGATGAAAAAACATTCCATGCTCATTCAATATCGTGAAAATGGCAATAATGCCCAAAGTAATTTATAGATTCAATGCTATCCCCATCAAGCTACCAATGACCTTCTTTAGGGAGCTGGAAAAAACCACCTTAAACTGCATATGGAACCAAAAGAGAGCCCACATAGCCAAGACAATCATAAGCAAAAAGAACAAAGCTGGAGGCATCATGCCACCTGACTTCAAACAATACTACAAGCCTACAGTAATCAAAACAGCATGCTACTGTTACCAAAACAGAGATATAGACCAATGGAATAGAACAGAGGCCTCAGAGGCAATGCCACACATGTACAACCATCTGATCTTTGACAAACCAGACAAAAACAAGCAATGGGGAAAGGATTCCTTGTTTAATAAATGGTGTTGGGCAAGCTGGCTAGCCATGAGCAGAAAGCAGAAAATGGACCCCTTCCTGACACCTTACACTAAAATTAACTCCAGATGGATTAAAGAATTGAACATAAGATCTAACACCATAAAAACCCTGGATGATCACCTAGGAAAAACCATTCAGGACATAGGCATAAGAAAGGACTTCATGACTAAAACACCAAAAGCAATGGTAACAAAAGCCAAAATAGGCAAACAGGATCTAATTAAACTCCAGAGCTTCTATACATCAAAAGAAAGAAAGATTAGGGTAAACCAGCAACCAATAGAGTGGGAAAAAATGTTTGCAATCTATCCATCTGACAAAGGGCTAATATCCAGAATCTACAAAGAACTAAAACAGATTTACAAGAAAAGCAAACAAACAAACCACTCAAAAATGGGTGAAGGAAGGATGTGAACAGTCACTTTTCAAAGGAAGATATATATATAAGGCCAACAAACATGAAAAAATGCTCATCATCACTGGTCATTAGAGAAAAGCAAATCAAAACCACATTGAGACACCATCTCATACCAGTTAGAATGGTGAGCATTAAAAAATTTGGAGACCACAGATGCTGAAGAGGGTACAGGGAAATAGGAACGCTTTTACACTGTTGGTTGGAGTGTAAGTTCAACCATTGTGCAAGACAGTGTGGTGATTCTTCAAAGATCTAGAAATAGAAATACCATTTGACCCAGCAATCCCATTACTGGGTATATACCCAAAGGATTATAAATCATTCTATTATAAAGACACATGCACACATATGTTCATTGCAGCACTATTTACAATAGCAAAGACCTGGAGCCAACCCAAATACCTATCGATCTTAGACTGGACAAGGAAAATGTGGCACATATACACCAGGGAATACTATGGAGCCATAAAAAAGATGAGTTTTGTCCTTTGTAGGGACATGGATGAATCTGGAAACCATCATTCTCAGCAAACTGACACAAGAACAGAAAGTCAAACACCACATGTTCTCACTCATAGGCAGGTGTTGAACAATGAGAACACATGGACACAGGGAGGGGGGCATCACATACTGGGGTCTGCAGTGGAGGGTCTAGGAGAGGGACAACAGTGGGTGGGGAGGTTGAGGAGGGTTAACATGGGAGAAATGCCAGATATAAGTGATGGGGTATGGAGGCAGCAAACCACATTGCCATGTATGCACCTATGCAACAATCCTGTATGATCTGCATATGTACCCCAAAACCTAAAGTACAATTAAAAGGAGGGTGAGGAGGGATAACATGGGGGAAAATGTCAGGTGTAGGTGATGGAGGGATGGAGGCAGCAAACAACCTTACCGTGAATGTACCTATGCAACAATCTGGCATGATCTGCACATGTACCCCAGAACCTAAAGTACAATAAAAAAAAATGTTCCAATGTCTTTAGGTTTAACTTAGGTACCGATTTGTAATTATTATTTTAAAAATATATATACTTACAGATATACATTTTCTTCTAAGCATTGGTTTCACTGCATCCTATAAGTTTTATTATATTGTATTTCTATTTTATCTTAAAATGTGATTCAATTTTCCTTGTAAATTCCCTTTGGCCCATTTATTATTAAGAGTGTGCTATCTAATACCCAAATATTTGTAAATTTTCCCATTTTCTTTCTGTTATTTTTTATTTAGCACAATTTTGGTCAGAGAAACTGTGTGTGATTTCAATTATTTTAAACTTATTGAGACTAGTTTTATGGCCTAATATGTGATCCTTGAGTATGTTTCATTTGCACTGGAAAAAAAATGCATATAGTGCTGTATTAGGTAGGTTATTCTATGGATATCTCTTTGATCTAGATCTAGTTGGTTTATGCTGTTGGTCAAATCTTATATTTCTTTGTTGACCTTTCTACTTGTTCCATCTACTGTTGAACGTGAACACAGAATCCTGCAGATATGGCTGTATTAGCTATCTCTGCCTTTTATTTTGTCCGTTTTTTTCTTCACATATTTTGGTGTCTTGCTGTTGGGTGAATATGTGTTTGTAATTGTTAAATCTTCCTGATGGAGTGCTCCTCTTATAGTTAGAAAGCTTCCATCTCTTTTTCTGGTAATTTTTAAAAATTTGTTTTTAAAGTCTGCTATTAACATAGCCCCTCTAGCATACTTGTGGTTGCAATCATTTCCATTCTAATATTTACTACCTATTTGAATCTTTGAGTCTAACGTCTGTCTCATATAGGCAATATAAGGTAGGATTTTGGGTCTAGCAATGACTGCTTTTTGATTATTGTTTCATGTATTTACCTGCAATATCATTGTTTATATAGAGTCATGTCTTCCATTTTATTTGTGTTTTCTGTATGCCTTTTTTTTTTTTTTTTTTTTTTTTTTTTTTTTTTTTTTTTTTTTTTTTTTTTTTTTTTTTTTAAGTAAATTTTTTCTGATGCAATATTTCAATTAAACAAAATGTTGANTTATGTTCTTTTTTGCTTCTTTAATTCTTATTAAGTAAATATTTTCTGATGCAATATTTCAATTAAACAAAATGTTGACCTTTTAAATTTTCTTAATGTTCAATCTAGAGCTCAAAATATACATCTTATTTTAATCTGCTTCACCTCCACACACAATTTAACTCCAGTGAGATACAGAAACATTACACTATATAGCTCTATTCACTTCCTACCCCTTTTTTTGTGCTATGATTTTTATACATATTACATTGTACAATGATTATTTTAGTTCAAATCTGTTATTGAGATTCCCTAGAGAACATTTTGTTTCAATGTCTGTTCTTTTCAATTCCGGGATTTCTCTTTTGTCTTTCTTATATTAATTTTTATCTCTCTATTGATATTTTCTATTTTATCAGGCATGGCCATCTTACTATACTGTATGCTGTTACATATTTATTTTATTTCTTTGAACACATTTAGAATAAATACTTTGAAGATGTGTCTGCTAACCCAGCATCTGCCTTTTTTGTCATTGTTTTGTTTTCATTGTTTTTAACCTGTGCATGATTGTACTTTATTACCTCTTTGTAGACCTTGAAACTAAAAAAAACAAAAATAAGAACCAAAAAAAAAAAACAGAGTTTTAACAAATAATATATTTTAGCAAATCTGCATGCTGATTTCTTGCTCTGTACTGGAGCTTATATTTCTATATTCCTGTTTATAATTTTTACTAACTTGTTTGACTACTTTATTGAAGTCTATTTCCTCCATATTGTACGACATCTAATATTGATCCTCAAACGATTCAGCCTTGAAAATGTGCATATTCATTCTATGATGCAGTAAGTCAGGCTCTCTTTAACTGTCTCTTTCAACAATTTCTCTGGTAAACTATGTGACATTCCAGGTATCACACCCATTTGTTACTGTCTACTAAGTCCTGTCTGATTGCACTACTATTTTTGACAATACTCTAGGGCTGAAATATCTCCACAATATAGTCCAATCAGAATAGGGCCGATTTTCAAGAATCAAAGGCAAATGTTTATGAATTATTCTGACTGTGCTCTTAGGTATACACTTTCCTAAATTTCATTCTAAGTAAATTCTGCTTCCTTGGGAAGACATATGATGCTCTCCATTTGACTCTCTTCTTCTCCTCTTGGGTCAAACCTTTGTGTTTTTGCTTAGGAACCACAGATATACTTTGCCATTCTGAGGGAGTTATGGGTTGTGGCAACAACGCCACAGATTTGCATTATTTCTATCAGGATTTAGATTTTATTAAATAATATTTATTTAATTTGTGGAATAACTTTTGGACAATATTCAGAGGCTTCAAATTGTTTTCTTGTTTGTAAATAATTTTCATGAGTTATGGTTATTTTTTTTCACATCACCACTCCATAAATCAGTTCTCAAATAATTTTAATAACATATTTTAAACATTCTTTATGTAACGTAATGCTTTGCATAAGCATGTTAAATGTAGTAGCTATGCCGTAGTTGTATTTTTCATACCTGGAATGACTTACTACAGCCACACATCTGCACATATTAAAATCTCAGTATGTGATTCTTGGGTTAAATATCTAGCATGAAATCAAAGGCTTATCTTTGAAACTTCTTGGTTTCTTATGGAGTGGCTGAGCCTGAAAACAAGCTTTCTAAGCTTGTTTAATAAATAAATAAAATAAAATTAGGAAGTGGGAACTATTTTTATATCCATTTAACCCATGGTAAAATTGTGGCTCAAAATAGTTAGTGGTTTGCAGTTTGCCCCTGGTATGGTAAAACTTGAAAACATACACTTTTTATGAAATGAAGAATCAGACATCAAGTGTTACTAGGAAAACTGCAAGCCTACAACTATGGAGTACATTAAAGAGCATTGTAATAGGCATAATGCATTTGATATATAAAGCCAAGATATATTTTATTTCTTACAAATCTTATTTCTCTGTGACTTAACATCCTTTGTATCAATGCCATCCATAATTTCGGGGACAGGACGAGTACATCTTAGAATAAAGTGGTGATTCCTCAGGTTAAAATTCAAATAAGACTTTTTGATCTTGAAAAAGAGCACGACCTTAAGAACCAGGTGTTTCTGAGAGTAAAATAATTTTTCTAAATTCCAAAGAGATTTCCTTGGCTAGAAAAAAAAGAAAGCATGGCATTCTGAGTCGAGATCTCGTAAAGAGAGGATAAAAGATATGAGTTTGGGTCCTTTGTAGGGACATGGATGAATCTGGAAACCATCATTCTCAGCAAACTGACAGAAGAGCAGAAGATCAAACACCGCATGTTCTCACTCATAGGCGGGTGTTGAACAATGAGAACACATGGACACAGGGAGGGGAGCACTACATACTGGGGTCAGTTGGGGGAAATAGAGGACGGACGGTTGGGGGTGGGGAAATTACTGTTTTGTGTTTATTCTTCGTAGACTATTTGTATATATTGATATTTGTGCAACCCAGATGCAGCATATGCAAGAGATTTGTAGTTCCAATTTGAGTCTGACACAGAACCAGGAGGACCAGTGTTATAAGAGGTTTAAGTTCCAGTTTGAAAGCCTTCAGGCTTGAGACACAAAAAGAGCCATTATTTCTGTTTGAGTGCAAAGGCTGGAGGAGACCAATGCCCTACTCAGACAAGAGGAGTTTCCCCTTAGCTTTTTGGTTCTATTCAGGTCATCAAGTAGTTGGATGAGACTCACCCACATTAGAGAGGTCAATCTTCTTTATCAATGTGATGGTTAATTTTCTGTGTAACTTGACAGAGCTAATGAACATCCAAGACAGTGAATGAGACATATTTCTGAGTGTCTATTAAGGAGCTTCTGGAAGAGATTAGCACTTATATCAATAGACTGAGTAAGCAGGAGCTTCCTCACCAATGCAGATGAGCAGTATTCAATCTGTTGAGGATCCCAAAAAAGTAGAAAAAACAAAGCAGAAGAAGAGATTAAAAAGTTACATTTTCTACTACAGCTGGGACATTCAACATGTCCTAACAAGTTTATGGGACTTCTTAGGCTCCATAATCAACTAAGCCAATTCCTCATAACAACTTTTAAAATTATCTCTCTGTATATCATATTGGTTATGTTTATCTGGAGAACCTTAACTGGCACACTTAGTTCACTGGTTAAAATGTCAATCTCATCCAGAAACACCCTCACAGATATATCTGGAATAATTCTTGGCTAAATATCCAAGCACCTCATGGCCCAATCAAGTTGTTACATAATCAACACAGTATATGTTAGTCATGGTCTCTTTTTCAAGGTTCCACACCTAAAACATTCACATGTGCACATACTGTACATATGGACATTAGTAAATAACACAGAATCTAGTGATGATTTTATAAGAGGCATGGAGGAAAGCATTTATAATAATGTCAATTACCAAAATATTATGTGTCTGACTTCATCTAAAATGCATAAATTTTCCCCCTACGTTTATATATTAATCCATTTCCACACTGCTATAAAGAACTGCCTGAGACTTGGTAATTTTTAAGGGAAAGAAGGTTAATTGATAAACAGCTCAGTGTGGGAGGAGAGGCCTCAGGAAACTTACAATTACGGTAGAAGTCAAAGGGGAAACAAGTCATCATCTTCATAAGACAGCAAGGAGGAGGATTAACACAAGAGGAACTTCCAAACAGTTAGAAAACTGTTAGATGTCATGAGAACTTACTCACTATCATGAGAACAGCATGGGAGAAACCACCCCAAAGGTTCAATTATCTCCACCTGGTCTCTCCCTTGACATTTTGGTACTATTCGGATAACAATTCAAGATGACATTTTGGGTGCAGACACAGCCAAACCATATCATTTCGCTTCTGGTGCCTCTCAAATATTATATCCTCACAATTTAAAACACAATCATACCTTTCCAACAGTCTCCCAAAGACTTAACTCATTCTAGCATTAACCCAAATGTCCAAATCCAAAGTCTCATCTGAGACAAGGCAAGCTCTTTCCATCTAAGTACCTGTAAAAATAAAAGCAAGTTAGTTACTTCCTAGACATAAGGGGGGGCGGTGAGGGGCAGGCATTGGGTAAATACACCCATTCAAATGGGAGAAATTGGCCAAAACAAAGGGGCTACAGGCCCCATGCATGCCTGAAATCCACGAGGGCAGTCAAATATTAAAGCTCCAAAAGAATCTCCTTTGACTCCATGTCTTACATCTAGATCACACTGAAGCAGAAGAGGGGCTCCCACAGCCTCAGACAGCTCTGTCCGCCTTGGCTTTGCAGGGTACGTCTGCCCCTCCCCGCCAGCTGTTTTCATAGGCTGGCATTGAGTATGTGTGGCTTTTCCAGGTGTACATTGCAAGCTATCAGTGGATCTACCATTCCGGGATCTGGAGGATGGTGGCCATCTTCTCACAGCTCCACTAGGCAATGTCTCAGCAGGAACTCTGTGTGGGGGATCCAACACCCAATTTCCCTTGTGTAATGCTCTACCAGAGTTCCCCATGAGGGCCCCATCTCTGCAGCAAACTACTGCCTGGACATCCAGGTGTTTCTATACATCCTCTGAAATCTAGGAAGAGGTTCCCAAACCTCAGTTGTTGACTACTTTGCACCCACAGTCCCAATGCCTTATGTAAGCTGCTGAGGCTTGGGTCTTGCACCCTCTGAAGAAACAGTCTAATCTATACATTGGCCTCATTTAGCCACAGCTGAGATGCTGGGCACGAAGTCCTGAGACTGGACAAAGAAGGCCTTGGATCAGCCTAGGAAACATTTTTTCCTCCTAGGCCTCTGGGCCTGCACTGGGAGGAACAGCACGAAAACTGAAATGCCCTGGAGATATTTTTCCCTTCATTATGGCTATTAACATTTGGCTTCTCATTAAAGCCAGCTTGATTTTCTCCTATGTGACATATATATATCACATAGTCAGGCTGCAAATTTTCCAAACATCTTGCTATGCTTCACTTTTAAATATAAATTCCACTTCCAAACCATCTATTTGTGAATGCACAAAACTGAATGCTTTTAGGAGCCCCCAAGTCACATCTTGAATGTTTTGCTGCCTAGGAATTTCCTCCACCAAATATCCTAAATCATCTCTCAAGCTCAAAATTCCACAGATCTCCAGGACAGGTGCCAAATTCTGACAATCTGTTTGCTAAAGCATAAGTCACCTGTATTCCAGTTCCCAACAAATTCCTCATCTCTATCTGAGACCACCTCAGTCTTGACTTCATGGTCCATATCACTATCAACATTTTGGTCAAAGTCATTCAACAAGTCTCTAGGACGTTCCAAACTTTCTCACATCTTCATGTCTTCTTCTGAGCCCTATAAACTGTTCCAACATTTGCCTATTACCCAGTTCCAAAGTTGCTTCTATATTTTTTGATATCTTTACAGCAGTATACCATTATCTAAGTACCAATTTACTGTATTAGTCCATTTTCATATTGCTGTAAGGAACTGCCTGAGACTGGCTAATTTATAAAGAAAAGAGATTTAATTGACTCATATTTCAGCAATGGCTGGGAGCCTTCAGAAAATTTACAATCATGAGGGAAGTCAAAAGAGGAAGTAAGGCATCATCTTCACAAGGCAACAGGAAAAAGAATTGATATGGTTTGGCCCTGTGTCCCCACCCAAATCTTATTTCATAGCTCCCATAATTTCCATGTGTTGAAAGAGGGATCTGGTGGGAGATGATTGAATCATGGGGGCGGGTCTTTCCTGTGCTTCTCTCCTGATAGTGAATGGGTCTCATGAGATCTGATGGTTTTAAAATCCTGTCTCTGTACAAGCACTCTCTTTGCCTGTTGCCATCCACATAAGATGTGACCTGCTCCTCCTTTCATTCTGCCATGATTGTGAGATCTCCCTAGCCATGTTGAACTGTAAGTCCCATAAACCTCTTTCTTTTGTAAATTTCCCAGGCTTGGGAATATCTTTATCAGCAGCCTGAAAAGAAAGTAATACAAGAATGAACACAGGAGGAGCTACAAAACACTTATAAAACCATTAGATATCATGAGAACACACTATCATGAGAACAGCATGGGGTACCATCCCCATGATTAAGTTACCTCTACCTTGTGCCTCCCTTGATACACGAGGATTATGGGGATTATGAGAGTGCAATACAAGATGAGATTTTGGGTGGGGACATAGCCAAACTATATCTGTTTATATTTGTATTTGATTTGGAAATTACTTTTGTATTAGTGTTTTTAAAAATTTAATTAATATAGCTTAATATTTAGAAAAGTCTTATATTTACAGGAAAATCAAATAGAAAATACAGTTTTGCAAATATTTCCTCACCTCCACTCCTACCAAATATAGTTTACCCTATTGTTAGTATACTGCATGACTGTAGTACATTTGTTTAAATTGGTGATCTAATATTGACTTATTAACCAAAATTTATATTTTACATTAGAGTTCACATTTTGTGTTGTATAGTCTATGGGTTTTGACAAATATAGAATGACATGTGTCCACCAGGGCAATATTACAGAGAACAGCTTCACTGCCTGAAAAATTACCCTGTGCTCCTATTCATTCTTCCCTCCTGCCTTCTAAGCCCCTATAAAACACTGATAGTTTTACAGTCTCCATAGCTTCATCTTTTCCAGGGTATCATGTAGTTGGGATCATACAGTATATGGCTTTTTAGATTGGCTTTTCTCACTTAGCATTATGTATTTATGTTTCCTCCTCTTATTTTTATGGCTTGATATCTCATTTTTAATTACTGAATGATATGCCATTTTATGGATATAACACCATTTATGCTCACCTATACGAGGATATCTTGATTACTTCTACATTTTGATAATTATGAATAAAGTTGCTATAAATACTGTGTCAAGTTTGATGTGGTTAATTATTAGTTTTCACCACATTTGGGCAAAGATGAAAAGGTATGACTGCTGAATAATATGATAAGTCTGTTTTTAGTTTTATAAGAAACTGTCAAACTGTCTTTTAAAGTGGTCATAGAATTTTACATTCTCATCAGGAAAGAAGGAAGTTAACTTTTGCTTTACATTCAGACTGACATTTGGTGTTATCAGTGTTTTGAATTTTACCCATTGTAATAGATAAATCGAGGTATCTCATGTTTTAATTTTCACTGGCCAAATGGCATATAATTTTGAGTCATTTGCTTGATTGTCACCTGCATATTTTCTTTGGAAAAGGGTCTAGTCAGACCTTTGCCCATTATGAGTTGTTTTATTTTATTGTTATTGTTTACTTGTAGGAATTCTTTATATGTTTGGAATCCAATACCTCTATCAGATAATTATGTTGAAAATTGCCTCATGTAATTCTTCATGTATAAATAATCCTCACTATAGACTTTAAGGGAGAGAAGCCAATACTTAAAATCAAATGAAATCTTATCTTTTCTATATTGTTTTACAAGCACTAACACTGTCTTGTTAGTTTTCTGTTTCAAGTCTCTGAATTGTGTCCTGTCATCTAAAGGATAAAATATAGAATGTCATTGAAGTACCACATTATCAGATATTTTCTTAACTCTGCAATTTAATCTCTTGCCTAGAAATGATTTTAGCTTAACTGATCAGTTTTACTCAGATCTCTATTAAATTGCACCTAGAGTCTCATCTGTCAGGAAAATACATCCTTTCCTTTTGGGCTCTTTGTAATAAAGTATCGTTCATTTTTTTTTTTAATTCTAGTATCTTCCTACTGTTTAATATTTCCCAACTTCTCATCTCTATTGAACACATCTTAGAATTACTCTACATGTAATTTTCTCATAATCCCTTCTTACACAAGTCTTAAAAGACTGTCTTGGCAGTCCCATGAAATTTCCCTATTTTACTAATTTTTTTAATGACAGAATCTTATTTTTCTCTCTTTATTTTTAAAATCTACCATTATGCCCAGCCCTCAGCAGTGATTCCAAAAAAGCATCATTTCTTTAAGTCTAGTTTACAAGTCAATGTTTTGCCCTGAATTCCTCCAGGTAATTTCTAAATAAATCTGCTTTACACTTGCATTTTCTAATATAAAAATGTTTACATCAATTTTTAGCTCTGGTAAGATTCTATAATTTCTGAAAATAGTGTTACTTATTTTAAAGGTATTCTCCCATTTTATTAAAGTTATTTTGGGCTATAAAGAAGGCAGTTGATTAGATCAGCATAAAATAATATTGTTTCTTCACACACTCATTAGAACAAAATAGATAATTACTAGCTTTGAGGATAATACATTTAAATAAGGAATATATGTGCTTTGTGAATATGTCTTATACATATATGTACAGATGGACCTTATTATCTTAATGAAATCTATGATTTTTCTCCATGAGCGGTATTTTTCTCTGTGAGCAGTAGATTCATTTACATTAATAATATATCCAAATTATAAAATACATTTAAGATAATAAGGTCCATCTGTACATATATGTATAAGACATATACATATTAATAGTTCCTTACTTTTTTTATTGTCCAGTAATGAATTTTTTGCATTAATTTGTTTCAGAAGCTTTGTAAAAAAAATAAATCAGATTGGCACTATAGATGTTTACCTTGACTAAAATAATGCTTAACAAATTACTGAGAAGCTTGAAGGCTGAAACATAGAGGAACAATTAACTTATCAAATAATTCTATTGTTCCACAATTTGTAGAAATAAATAGAACTTTTGTTCTTTTGTGTTTTTCTTTTTTTCTCATCCCTAAATTGTACCAGTGTTTTAAAACAATTATTATCTCAGATTTCAAAAACAACTCAAAACTTAAAAGTATTTTGGATTTGTAACCGTTTCTCCAAATGGTGATTGTTTCATTTACATACAATTTCAAAATTTTTAGATTGATATTCACATTGTTCTAGTAAAAACTTAAATAAAATTGTACCAATTGACAAGGCATGTTTGTCTCATATTTACTTCCACTGTCCTCTTTTTAAAATGAAGGTATGTTCCAAGAAGAGAGAGAAGTCTTCAACTGTTTATAGAATAGGTACTAACATTCATGAAATCAACTTGAGTTGCTTCTTTTTATGCAGCATATAATTTTGTAAGTAAATAATCAAAATATAATTTTATAGGTCAATTACCAAATAAAATGATTTTGTCATTCTGTAGGCACACATCTTGAAACTACACCTATAACCTTCATAGAGTTACATATATTTGACACTTGCAGCAGCGCAATTAATTTATGACACTCACCACATTATTAACATGCTCTGACTGAAATTATAAGCAAATTTCTTAAATAGACAAATTTACTCTGATTTCTGAAAACCTCTAGCCACTTGTATGCACTACATATAATTGTGAAGCCATAGTGAAATTTAGTATTTCATTATGCAATTCACTTTGAATTTCAGTACTAAAATACCAAATTTCACTTGGAAATATTTGGACCTTATTATTTTAATGAAATGTATGAAAGATAGTTCACAAAATAATATGGATGAAACTACATCCATATTATTTTTTCTTCAAATTGGAGAGTTGGGATCTGCTATTTTTAAGCCCATTCGTGAGCTTAGTGCCAGTATTGATTCACAGGTCATGCCAGAAAACAAGTATCATTCTATTCTCTAATATAGATGACAAGACCTCATAAGTATTGTGAATTATATATAAAATTTTTAAAATTATTAGAAATTGTTTCCTATACCAGGGCTTCTCTATTTCAAGTCTGTTTGCAGAAATCACATCACATATTTTGAGAAGATACTACATGGTAAACAATGGGTTATATGAACTAATGATTTTTCTCAGTAAGCGGTAGATTCATTTACATTAATAAATTATTTAAAAAATAGCATTGTCCTTCAAATATGCAAACTCAAAACTATGCAAATTGCATTTATATACACTTAAGATAAAATATTCTTTAAATAACTGAGAATGTTCATAATTGTCATTTTCCATTCTGAAGGTTAAAAAAGAGATCTATTTTCCCAAAGAAGATATTATCTCACATAAAGAGCAAATAATAAGATATATTAAACCATGGTATATAAAACTAATGCTATGTCATAGCAATTCATACTATTACTTTATCTAAGAGATGCAATTATTGGTAAAAGTTGTTAACATTATTATCCTTTTATTCAGCAATTATCCAAGACTATTTAGTAGTAATACTTAACACACATTGAATAATTAGCATACATCATATAAACATGCTGTTGGGTGGGACAAAAATAGATGACATTCAGGAATTTTGTATGGTTCAAACCAATATTTATATCAGTTAAAACTTTGGTTAGCAAATGGTTGGCAAATGTTATTATAACAATATTATTGATGAGGAAACTGAGATATCATTGAGTATGTAATATGCTCAAAATCAAGCAGTGAACGGTGGATCCAGGAGAGAACCTAGATCTGTCCAAAGCTGAACCACTGTATTATACTGTCACTAATTTGATGAAGCAGTTTGCTATGACAGAAAAAAATGCCCTATATTGAATCATAAGACTGATACTTTTGTTATAGTTCTTCTCCTGGCCCAGTGATCATTAACAAATGATTTAACCTTTATAACTTTCAGTTTTCTGTCATGTAGGGATAATTATGTTTGTGTTCTCTACTTCACAAACATAAAAATAAAGTGGAAACTTCAAGGTAAAGTATATGAATTGTATGGGCAAATTAAATGAACTGAAAGGTAAGAGAGGAATTTGGGCAGAAAATAATCAGTTACAAAGAAAGGAGGATGACATTTGGAGGTCAGGAGAAACCTTCTGAGGATAATGCAAGCAGAAATTGAAAGTGTGGTAGTCATGTAACATTCAATTTATTTGAGATTTGGAGAACAAAAGGCTTGAACTTTTTCTTAAGTTCAATATGAAAGGCAGCATTTCAAAGAAGTGTGTGTGGTAGGATAAAAGGTATTTTTCCTCCACTTCAACAGAACGGGTTTACAGCAGTGATAATATGGCTGAATAGCATTTTAGAGGAAATAAGACAAATCCCTGAATATAGCATCAGTGGTTGCAGTACAGATGTCTCAAGGAGCAGAAAAGAAACACTAAGATCAAGTGGAATGGTCCTGGGGTAGGAGATCTCTCCATAGCAGGAAGGAAAAGGCCAGAAAATACAATGATCAAAATGAGGGAATGTATCTGAGTTACTTAGATCTCCAACATATCCAATTATCAGAAGCCACTTTAAGCTTGTGCAGTAAAAAGATGAAATTTATAATTGATATGTTGTAGGAGACCAGAATATGACATCTCAGAATATGCCACTTCAACATAAGGATTATTATAAACTAAAGGAAAATAAGAAGTAAGCACATGAAAAGCTCTCTGCTTTCTCCCTAACTGGCTAAAAATTTCATAAATTTATGAAAGCAAAGGTGTACTTCCTTGCATCTGTACCCAGGAAGCGAAAGGCTTGACCCAATGAAATCAACTTTAGACTCTTTCAGTTAGAGACCAAAGGAATCTATGCTAACAAACTTTACCAATTCTCATTTATTTACCTTCTTAAATTTGCTATGTCTGAATATTCAAAGTTCCTTTCCTTTCTTGTCACTTCTCTAAAAATTTACTGTTTTTTGTTGAAGATGCTATATAAGCTAAAATTCAAAACCACCTCTTTTAGAATTATTCATTTCTTTGGTATCTCCATGTATATGTAAAGTATACAGGCTAATAAATTTGCCTTTGTTTTTCTCTTGTTAATTTGTCTTTTGTTACAGGGTTCATCTCAGTTAAGAAGTATGAAGGATAAAGAGAAAATAGTTTTTCTTCTCACCTACATCACCATGGTATCCCATGAAAGTCAAGGAAAAATCAAACACAAGAAAACAATCTAATAAAACAAATGCATTCAAAGTCACTTTGAGAAGAGGAAAAAGAATTAAACTTCTGTCAGACAAAACAAAACAAAACAAAACAAAAACAAAAAACAAAAATAATGAAACAGAACTTTTACATGACTCTCCCACGGGTTAATATAATTAAAAGGGCATTTTCAGTTATGAATTAAACATTTAAATATCAAAGATAGAAACAAACAATGGTGAGATTAGAAATTAGATCTAAACAAACTCTGAAGAAGCTGAAGAAAAAGATTACATCATCTCAGAAATTCTGACCAAAAACAAAGTTGCCAAGTATAATACAACTTACTATACAAAACAGTGTGATATAAACCAGGAAACAATAAAGCCAACACCATGAACATCTCTTTTAGATGAAATGAAACAGAGAAAAGGATGATCAAAGAAAAAACCCTACCTTCCAAAATGACAATACTTAAAGCAAAAATTCTAGATAATTTTTGTAAAAGAAAAGACATCCCCGACATGCATATTAAAATGACACTTACGTTCTTTGTAAAACTTAGAATAGTTCATATCTCAGACATATTGTCAAGCTTAGGAGGGGTTATAAATGAGTAGTAACAAGAGGAAATACTATACAAATAACTCCTTTTAGTTGACTGGGAAAACTTAAAATAACTGTAAGTGAGTATGAATCACTGGGTAAATAAAAATCCAGGAGTTCACAGTGATCATATAAAGACATCAGAACTTAGGGAGAGAAGAAGAAAAGGATGAAGAGAAGGAGGAGGAGGGGGGAAAGAAGAAGAAAGAAAACAGAAACAAGATTTGCTGTATCAGAGATTAGTATTATCTAAGCATTTAACATACAAATCGGTAATGCAAGAAAAAAAAGCATTTACTATTTCTTTTTAGGAAGAATTGTATTACTTTCTTAGCAAATGAGAGAGGAAATTACACAGAACACCAACTAATATATGTAGAAGGTATGATTGAATTTAAAAAATTACCATTTTGTAAACGCTAATCAAATAATTGATACAAGAATTTGGTGCAAGAATCACAAACATATGTTACATCTGTTAATTTTGGGGAATGGGAAAATTTTAAGGTGAAAGGTTTAAGCAGCAAAGTCTCCTTGCTAAGATCCACAGAAAAACTTACCTTTGAAATGAACACATTTTATAATCATTATCTTAAGCAAGCAATGAAAATTAATATCACTAATAGTGGAACAACTTGATACTCTCTTATGAGCTCATCAACCTGAATTATTAAGTGATCTATGAAATAATCTTGCAAACAGTTTAATCTGCATCTAACCTTGCCTTTATGTCCATCCAATTTAAAGGAAATAAAGGAATAGTATGGAAGACACCAAGAAGAAATAATCAGACAAATAATAAATATTCTGTAAAAAAAAACTGTCCAAGTTTTTTGTAAAAAAGTCATGAAAAAATAAAGTGAAGTGATTGCTTTAGACCAAAAGAAACTAAAGAACAAACAACAGCATATCAACTTGTTGATTCTCATCCTGATATGTATCTGGCCGGGCCAATAGGTAAGGCAATGATGTTTAGAGACAGTGCATAGAGAAAGGCTGGGAAGGATCAGAGGAGTGGTAATAGCCTTTTTGTCTTTGAAAATTTGTTGTTTGCTTCCCTTGACTCAAATTTGAAGCATCCAGTCTCATGACCTTTATATTTATTTTATTCTACTTCACCTGGAAAATGCTGTATTCTTATATTGGATTGATTACTTGAATATGAATGACTTTCTAGTCTGTATTTTCATATCAAACCTCTCACCTTAACATCATTAGATTCTAGTATCTCTGTCAGTGACTAGTTAGGGAAACTTTGCCCAATAATTTAAGCTGTGCCTTAGCCTGATTACACATAATACAGAAATGAAAACATCAGGCTGACTTACCTCAAGAGTCTATTCTAATTAAGAAGGAAATATATAAAAAGTTCTAAAGCTGTGAAACAATGTGCTTATGATCATTTACTTAGGTATACGGATATATAAATTTCCTTTATTGAGGTGGACAGTATTTTACAAAGGCACCTGTAGGCACACTACCTCCATAGAGAGCTAATAAGAAAAATTAATACTCTTGAATTTTCTACTCATGCTATTTTCTTGAGTTCCCTTATGATTTATGGGTCTGATTTCAGTCAATATGTATATAACCAAAAGAGATTAAGTATCACCCAGTCCTTGTTTTCCATAACTAATTTAATCAATTTTAAAATGTCTTTTCTCAACCCACTATTAAGGCCAAAAAGCTTCATTTACAAAAACAACTATATGGTTGAAATTTGTACCTATAGTAGAAATATATAACTGAGTTATTTTTTTAAATAGCTGTTGCTCCTTTCAAAGAAATTTAGTTATCATAAAAATTTAAATGGTACATTGAGCCAATTTTCCTAGTCATGCACAAAAAGATAGTAATGTATCTACAAGTCTACAATGTAGGTTGGCATATTTTAGAATAACAGACTCTGATAACAGATCAGAGAACATCTCTAACACGTAGGCACACACGCTGCAGGCCAAACACAAGGAAATTTAAAACAGACCTGATTCTGATGGTATGTTTGTACTTAAATCAATGCAAAGGCAGTAACAATAAGAATTTAATAAGAGTGTTTAGAACATTGCACCAAAATATATATCAAACTGACGGCGTGGCTGCCTATCTGGAGCAGCCACTGCAATGGTGCCAGCTGCAAGCCAAGGACAGCCTGAGGCCTGGGGGCTGGGCTGCCAGTTCTAGAGTGAGAACTTACGGAGCTTTGTCCATGTCCATCCATGACTGCCCATGGATTAATCAACATGTAATTCCTCCCTTCTGAGCCCCCAGAAAATGCCAGCCAACCTCAGACATTCTTCAGGGCGACCTGCCTGCTAATAGGAGCTACCCACTTCAGATATCCTCTGCAATCTCCCTGACAACTGTCTGCAGTTGGAAGCTACCCATTTTTGGTCTCCTCTATAAACACTTTGGGATGACCTGTCTACGGAAAGGAGCTAATCACTTTGGGTCTCCTCTACTCTCACTGGGACAACCTGCCTGTAGGTAAGACCCACTTTGGGCCTCCTCTACACTCTCTAGGATGACCTGTCTGCAGATAGGAGCTACTCACTTAGATCTTCTCTACTGACATACTGATGACCTGCCGGCAGATAAGCGCTACTCACTTTGGTTCTCCTCTACACTCTTTGGGACGACTGGCCCATAGATAGGAGCTACCTACTTTCAGTCTCCTCTCTGCTGAGAGCTGTTCTGTCACTCATTAAAGCTCTTCTCCACTTCGCTTACCCTCCAGTTGCCCACATAACTTCATTCTTCCTAGATGCAGTACAAGAATTCAGGATTCACTGAATGGTGGGAGAACAAGAAACTGTAACACTTTCTTGGGCAGGTTTTACATGCTCCTGGAGTGTAGGAGTGAAGAGTAGTGATCTTTCTGGGAGCCCAGAACTGGGTATTCTCTAAGATAGAGCTGCTCTAACACTATAGCTCTCCTGCCCTCTGCAGGCACTGGACAGCGTCCCCACGTGATGGGAAGCAGTGGCAGGGCTGGCTCAGCCCAGGAGCTGTGGGCCAGAGCCAGGTGGTGGGACTGAAAGAGCTGTAATATAAATGGGCTGGAACATACCTCCCCCACTTGCCACACTGCAGGCAACAAGAAGGAGCAAAGAGCTGGGGCCCTTCTGGGACCCCAGATGTTGGGGATCTCTGAACTAGGACTGTGACATTCTGTAATACCCTTTTTGGGCCTCTGTGGTTCCTGGCATCTACAAGCTCATGAGCACTAGTGTTCTTGTCTAGACACAGTTGCCGACGTGGAAGCTGTCTGCTGTACATCTGGTCCAGCTGTGGCCTCACACGGAGCTGGCATATATGCTGGCTCCTGGAGCTGCCTGCCTTGCCACAGCAGCCAGGATGCTTGGTGCACAGTGGCTGGACTCTTTTCTTGCTCATGCACACACCTCTCACTGCTCCACTCCTGGCTCACCTTTAGCAGAAGTGGGATCCAAGATGGTACTGAGTTAAGCACAGCCTGCTGGGCCAAGTGGGTGGAATGAGCCCAGCAGGCATGAGAAATAATCAGGCAGAAGGCATCACAAACTACAAAGGCTTTTGGCTAGTGAAGCAACACCTGAAGGGTCCTGTGACAGAACTCAACTCTGTTTATAAATAATGCATACTTGAAAATCTGAGAAGATATGGGCTTGACTACTAAATTCCAGGTCAAGTACATCTAATTATGATGTTTACCTTAAGATAACACATCTAATTTCTCATGTCATAAATCTCTATGTAGAAGGTTGTTAAATACAAGAGGTATTTTTTTTTTTTTAGTTGTTGTTTCTACAGTGATAATCAGGTGCTTTATAAAACAGTATTTTTCTGACATTTAAGGAAAATTTTTAGTCCTATTGCCCAGCAAATCAAACTAGTAATTCTCATCCCTTGTTTCTTTAGCTGCTACCATAATTCTATTCTTCATTTCCACTGGCTCTAGGCGGGAGACAATTCTTCCTGGAAAGTGTGACTGGCAAAAGGATAGAATGTCTGCTTAACTGACATAAAATAATGTTTCCTTTACTATTTTAATGGAAATAGATTGGGTTGAACCTCTTATTGCACATTCTCACTAAAATATTTGTATGTTTTATATCTCAGTAACATTTTTACCTCCCACATTATTCTTTTCCATTTTTTTCCTGTGGCAACCTTTTGTGTAAATTAACCAGTGTTCATGGGTTTTCCCTGAAACAATTCACTTGACTGAAGACATTAAGATGATAAGTTTGTTTCATCATGCAGCACAATACAAATGTAAAGGTGAATATTAGGTAACACTGTATTTAAAAATCATCTAGCTACCAGTTGAAGGTTATCACCATTCACCTCTTTGCAAGATCTTAACATGGTTATTTTGCTAGAACTCCCCTGTTCAACATAATTATCTTTCAGTTTTCCAATACAGGCCACTTTATCTCTGTATACTGTACTCTTTTAGATGTAATGCTTCATCAATGTGTTTACAAAATAAAATGCTCCCATACTTTTGCAGAAACTCCAGGATCTTGTTCTAGGTCCTGTTTCTCACCAAACAGAAAGGCAATCACTGTGACAAAAATTGCCAGGGAAGAAATCTTTATTTGGATGATATAGCTCAGACAATGGCGATGGGAGAACAATCTCAAATCCATCTCCTGAAGAGGCTAAAACTAGGGAAGGAAGTTAACTATGTATTTGGAAGAAGGAATTAGGGAGAGGTAAGGAAAAGGAGTTGGCAACAGGAAGCAGGTGGTCAGTAAGGTCACCCTGACTAGTGAGGGGTCTGAGTCTCATTGTTCAGATATGGTTATCTGGTAAGTTTCATTTTCTTAGTACTATCTGGGAGCCCTGATGGTTGGTTTCCTAAGAAAGGAACTCAGATAAGATAAATGGAACTTTTTCAAGTTTTAAGACTGGCAGGGTCAATTTCTATGTTTATTCAAAAGAAACCATAAACATTAGTTCTATGGGGCTATTGGGCTAGTTTCAATACTAGGTCTAAACATTTGGTAGCACAGAAGAACTGCAAATATTTTGGAATGTTAAGTGTAGCTTTGATCCTAAGTCCCCAAACACTTAGAAAGTACTAGTGACTTTTATCAATTCTTGTATAATTATTCTCACTCTGCTATTTTAAGACCTATGCCAATTTTGTAGAAGGAAACCACATCAGCCTGGAAAAATATGGTTTTACAATTATCCCTCTGATCTCATGTGCTTATTACTAGAGCACATATTCTCAAAATTTTATAAAGAGTTTGGTCCCATTGTTTCCACAACAAGATCCAGATATGAAAACAATCTGTTCCCTTTCCATCTATCACACTGTGAATATTCAAAAACCTATAAGAACCTTAAAACATTTAGTAGAAAAAATTTTGGTAATAATATCATTGATAGAGTTTGCAAAGGAACTGTAGTAAGAAACCATTTCCTCTGGGTCTTAAAATTACATTACTTTTCTAGAGAGGTCAAGTTCTGAAAGGCAATTAAAGTCTTTAATTACAATTCCCCTGAACCTCAAGGTGGGAAAATGTATAACAACCTCAGAGACCACTAAGAAGGTACTAATGAATGATAATGTATTCTCAGCAATCAGAAAGAGCAGCCAACTCTGAAACAATATGCTACAACTTCTGTAGCTTTTGCAAACACA
This sequence comes from Cebus imitator, assembly GCF_001604975.1. Taxonomy (NCBI): domain Eukaryota; kingdom Metazoa; phylum Chordata; class Mammalia; order Primates; family Cebidae; genus Cebus; species Cebus imitator. Next base: position 1,338,770 of record NW_016107412.1, on the reverse strand, counting down.
TAGGAAAGGTTTTGTTAATTTGTAGATAAAGAATACTTGAAAAGCCATTTTATTTGACAAGTTCTATTTTGCTAGAGGCCTGACACAAGAGAATATCAGCTATAATACACCTATTAAAAATGTACATATAAATCTAACCATAATCATTATAAGTTCTGACCCATTCATAGGGAAGGAATGAAGTTACTGCTTTTTGAAAAAAATATAACATTTTGTAAGTAAGGTAGAAGGTAAGGTTGAAATTACCAACATGTATCTCACAGTGGTATGGTTCGTTTGTGGGCCCACCAAAATCTCAACTTGAATTGTAGCTCCCATAATCCCCACATGTAATGGGAGGGAACTTGTTGGGAGTAATTGAATCATGGTTGTGGGTTTTTCCCATGCTATTCTCATGATAGTAAGTCTTATGAGATCTGATGGTTTTATAAGGGGCAGTTTCCCTGTACACACTCTTCTGTCTGCTTCCATGTAAGACGTCTTTTCTCCTCCTTCACCTTCCACCATGATTGTGAGGCCTCCCCAGCCATATGAAACTGTGAATCTGTTAAGCTTGTTTATAAATTAGCCAATAGTAGAGGTTTCTTCAAAGCAGTATGAAAATGGACTAATACACATAGTATGGTTTTGTGAAACTTTGCCTCATATACATATATACACATATATAAGTAAATATATATGTATATATATGTGTAAATATATATGTGTATATATATGTGTGTATATATATATATACATATGTGCTTGTCTATATGTGCATTAGCTTGCTATGTCTTTGAGAAGCCAAATGAATCTGTTTTTTTTCATAATGCAACCACATTTAAATTTGAAACATTTCCTCACTGGGGTAGTCCTGATTAAAAACAACCTTTTCTGTGAATCTAAAATAATTAATATGGATTCATATAGCTTAACTCTTCACATAATTTACTCATGAAAAACAATGCCAAAATTATTAATATCACATATACACCCACACACATATTAATATCACGTATACACCCACACACTAATATCACATATACACCCACACTCATATATATTCACACATATATTACATAATTTATGATGCATGTCATATATTGTATACATATTATATATGTGTACATATGGCCTATAAATCACATTATATAATACATAATTAAATAGACTTTATATAATTTATGCATATTATATATTCATGTATTGTACATACATATATCATATATATTAGTATTTAATGGGACCAAGTAAAAGAGAAATATCAATCACTAATCATAAAGAATGTTCTATAGGAACATGGTCAACAGCATTCAAGTAACTACTTAGACATCTGTTTTGCTGAGTTGAGAATGTAGGCTAAGAACAGAAGCTGGATTACTAAATAATTTTTTTTTAATATTGTTTTAGGCACTGTAGGAAGAAAAGATAGCAAGGTAAAAAAATTTTGGAAAGAATAAATAGTTTTTATTTATTTATTTTTATACCTTTTTTGAGTCATAATTGACACACAGTCATGCATTCCTTAAACCTTGGGATATATTCTGAGAAGTGTATGGTTAGGTGATTTTTTTTCATTTAATATCCTAGAATGTACTTACATAAACCTGGGATGGTATATCCTACTACACATCTAGGTTACATGTTGCTTCTGGGCGACCAACTTATACAGCATGTTACTCTACTGAATACTACAGGCAATTATAACAAAATGGTTAGTAATATGGTTTGACTGTGTACTCACCCAAATCTCATCTTGAATTGTAGCTCCCATAGTTCCCACATGTTGTGGGAGAGACCCAATAGGAGATCATTGCATCATGGGGGCAGTTCCCCCCATATTATTCTCATGGTAGTGAATAAGTCGCACAAGATCTGATGTTTTTATAAAAGGTTTCCCCTTTCACTTGGCTTTCATGCTGTCTCTGCTGCCATGAAAGATATACCTTTCACCTTCCACCATGATTGTGAGGCCTCCCCAGCCATGTGGAACTGTGAGTCCATTTAACAGCTTTTACTTTATAAATTACCCAGCCTCAGGTATGTCTTGATCAGCAGCAAGAAAATGAACTACTACAGTAAATAATTGTGTATCTAAACATAGAAAAGGTCCAATAAAAATTCAGTATAAAAGATAACAAATTACACACCCCATATAGGGCAATTACCATGAGTGCAAGTTTCAGAACTGGTGTTACTTTGGGTGCGTCAGTGAGTGGTGAGTGAATGTGAAGGCCTAGGACATTACTATACTCAGCTGTAGACTTTATAAATAAAAATAAAAATTAAAAAATTACTCTAAAGTGTTACAGTGGCTTCAAAGTCACTAGGATATAGGAATTTTTAAGCTCCACTATAATATTATGGGACCAACTTCATATATGTGGTCCGTCACTGACTGAAACATTACGTTATGTATAACTGTGTATTAAATTGCACATATTGTAAAAGTATCACTGGGTAGGTGTTGAGATACATGCACACATGAACACATACATGAAACAATCACCACCATCAAGATAATTGAAGTAATCATCACCTCCAAAGTTTCCTTGTACTCCTTTGTAATTCCCCCCTCCCTTTCTTTTGTCAATATAGAAATGTTGATTTTTTTAAATAATCTAATATAAATAAAAGTATAAATTATGTATATCTTGGCTTCTTCCAGTTAACATAAGTATTGGGAGGTTAATTTACACTGTGGAGCAATATCTAGCTCATATGTTTTCCTTCTGAGTAGTACTCCATTGCATTTCTTTACCTGATGATAGATATTTGGGTTGTTTCCATTTTCTGGGTATTACGAATAAAACTGTTAGGAACCTTCCTAAACAAGCTATGTTAGTTTTACAGAGATACTGTAACAAAATACCACAAGACTGGATGCCTTGCATAACAGAAATGTATTTCTACACAGTTCTGGAGTCTACAAGCCCAAGACCAAGGTGGCAGCAGTTGTGATTTTTTTTTTCCCTAGGCCTCTTTCCTCAGCTTGTGGACAGCCATCTTTTGCTGTGTCCTCACATGGACTTTCCTGTGTGTGTGCAACTCATTGGCAACACTGTATGTGCTCAATGGCATCATAGAACACAACAGTCAAATTTGAGTAGGATCCACACTAACACCCTCATTTTAAGTTAATAACATTCTTAAAAATCCTTGTCTCCAAATACAGTCAGACTCTAATATATTGCGAGTTATAGTTTCAACATATACATTTTGAGGAGTCACAACACAACCTATAACACAACAATGTATGGCCATTTGTATTATTTCTTATACTTATACATACATCTAGGAATGTAATGGCTGCGCACACATATAACTTTTTATTAAACTGCTCATCTGTACTCTAAAGTGGCATATACACATAACTTTTCAATAAACTGCTAATCTGTACTCCAAAATGGCATATTATTCCCACCAGCATCTCACTGTCTACTCGTTGTATCAATTAGAGACAGGAGTAGAAATGTTCAATGCGAATTTTGGCTTTGTCACTGTTCCTCTTCAGTTCTATCAAATGTTGTTTCATTATTTTTACTTTTTTTATTAGGACATTTTAAACATTTACCTCTTGGTGAATTAAGCACTTTATAATTATAAAATTACTTTTTATTCCTGGTAATACTATTTTCTTTATGTACTTTGCCTGATATTAAGATAGCCACCTCAGCTTTTTCTTAGGTTAATGTTAACATGGTATATATTTTCATATCCTTTTATTACAACATATTTGTCTTTGTATTCACCTTCATTTTTTAAAGATATATTTTACAGAGTATGGTTTATAGATTAATTTTTTTCTTTTCAGGATTCTAAAGAAGCTTCTTGGCAGTCTTCTTTCTTTTATTGTTTCAGATAAGATATGTGTTATCTTTGCTTCAGTCGGACTGCATTTAAGTTTCAACTTTTATCTTTGGCTTTGAGAAATTTTATTATGATGTGTCTTACTGAATGAAGTATTCTTCATGTTTTTCTCATTCTTGAGATTTGTTGAGCTTCTTGAATCTTTCCTTGTGTAGTGTCCATCAAATTTGGAAATTTGCAGCCATTGTGCCATAAAATACTTTCCCTTCCTCTTTCAAGAACAGCAGTTACACATAGCCATTTGACATTGTCCCATAGCTCGTGGATGCTCTAGTCATCTTGTTTTAGTCTTTTTTCCTCTCTGTTTTTCATTTCAGATAGTTTTTATTGTTCTATCTTCAACTTCTCTAGCCTTTTCTTCAAAAATTTTTTTTTTTGTTAATCTGTCAATCCCATCCAGCATATTTTTCATATCAGACATTGCTTTTATCTTCATATAGTCCACGGCTCTATTTATCATGCTCAACCTTTCTTCAATGCAAAATTATTAAGAGATAAGTCATTAGAAGATGATTAGGTCATGAGGACCTTATCCTCCTGGATTGGATTAGTACCCAAAGAGAATTAGCAAGCCCCTTCTGTCTTTCTGTTTCTTCTGCTACATAAGGACGCAATGATCCTTAACAGACACTTAAGATGCTAGCATTTTTATCTTGGATGTTCAACTCCAGAATTGTGAAAAATAAGTTTCGCTTCTATATAAATTACCCAGTTTCTGATATTTTGTTATTGCAGCACAAACAAACTAATATATAAATTGGTACCAAGAAGTCAGGTATTTCTATAATAAACACCTAGAAATGAAGACAGCATTGGAATTCGGTGATAGCTACAGGCTGGACCATAAAGTGCTATCCTGGTGAGGGTTCAGAAAAAAAGGAGAGCTATAAAGAAAGCCTATGATTAATTAAGTGGTTGTGATGAGAGCATTGGTAAAAATGTAAAGGCAATTCTGATAAAGTCTTAGATGAAGATGAGAAACAAAGTACAGTAGTCTCTCATCCATAGTTTTGTTTTCTGCAGTTTCATTTACCCGTGGTTAACTTTGGTTTGAAAATATTAAATGGAAAATTCCATAAACAAACCATAAGTTTTAAATTGGTCACCATTCTGAGTAGTATAATAAAACCTCCTGCTATCCTGATCCATGCTCCGTCCTACCCTGGATGGAATCATCACTTTCTACACAGTATCCATACTACCTTTGCTATCTGCCTGTTAGTAACTTAGTCACTTTAGCATGGGGTCAAACATTACTCACAGGCCTTAAGATTTAAAGCTGTTTTCCTTGCGGGGTTTTAAACTTACTTGGGATCTGTTGCTGCTTTCTCAAATCCTAATTTTTCCTTTGGAAATAAGAACATTTATCATATGTGCATTCCACCATTGAATTTTGGAAATATCTAACTTGTTTGATTTCACAGGTTCACAGTAAAAGAGCAAGTTGGCTCGGAATGAATTATACCTTGAGTTGAACCCATGACTGATTTAGATGAGACTCTAGAATTTTGAGTTGGACCTGGAATTAGTTAAGAATTTTGGAGTTAATGAGATAGAGTGACTGTATTTTGTGTATTAGAAGGATGTTAACTTTTGGGGTTCAGAAGTGGAATACTATGGTTTGAATGTGTTTGTCCCCTACCAAATTCATGTTGACACTTAATCTGAAAGGCAATAGTTTTAAGAGGTGGGGCCTTTGGGAGGCTCTTAGGTCATGAGAGAAAAGCCATCATGGTTGGATCAGTGCCACATGAAATGGCTGAGGGAATTTGCTGGGTCCTTTTGTCCTTCCAGCCCTTCTATCATGTAAGAACACAACATTTCACCCTGCAGGGACATGGAAAAAAAAATGCCATCTTGAAATTAGAACCTGGGCCCTTACTAGACAACAACCCTACTAGGACCGTAACTTCGGCTTTCAGTCGCCAGAACAGTAAGAAATAAATTTTCTTTTCACTTTCTTTTTTTTTCAGTCTTCCTCTGGAGTGCAGTGGTGTAATTTCAGCTCAGTGCAACCCCTCTGCCTCCTAGGGTTAAGTGAGTCTCCTGCCTTAACCTCCTGAGTAGCTGGGACTACAGGCGCCCACCACCACACCCTGCTAATTGTTATATTTTCAGTAGAGACAGGGTTTCACCATATTGGCCAGGCTGGTCTAGAATTCCTGACCTTGTGATCTGCCTGCCTCAGCCTCCCAAAGTGCAGGGATTACAGGTATGAGCCACTGTGCCCGCCAGAGATAAATTTCTATTCTGTTCAAATTACCCATCTACCCAGTACAAACAAAGACAGCAGTACAATGTAAATACTTTTGTATCTTTCCATGAAATCTTCTGTAGAATAATTAGTTAATAACAAAGTGTGGAATGTATTTTGGCAAAACGCAGACAGTCTTCCTCCCACTTCAGTAATTAGAATACAGATTTAAACTTCAAATTAATCTGCATATCACCAGAATCTAAAACTATATTTGGCATATAGTTAATGCTTATTAAATAATTGATGTATCATGTAAAGGCAGCCATGGCAAAGAACTAAATATTGCCATGTATATATAGAAACTCAAGTTTTCAGTTTCGTATAGATTTCTAAATATAATTTGTCATTAAGTTCTCTGGCTTAGAGTAATTAAGAAAGTGTTAAAACTTTTTATATCTACATTTGGTATAGCTGTAGAGTTAATTACACCACAACTTCACCACTCAGGACACTGCTGGTTCCCTGATGTCATTAACTACAAGTACAAACACAATCAAGAGGGAAAACTTGACAGGCCTTCTGAGAAATTGCTTTAGCTGTAGCCTGTTACAACCACTCTCCCATGTTCTTCCCATAGGGCTTCACAAAGGGAAAAGTCCTGTGTAAGGTATGTAAAACAATATAGGCATAGTACGTCAAGATATAGCAAATTATATACTTTTATGACACTGTGATAACCTGTTACAATGCCTCATATAAAGTCCTTTTAATATGTATTTGATATAATTTTTAAGAATACTCAGATATTTTTACACAGCAAATACCGTCCTTAGAATTATTTCATAAAAATAAGATATTATTACAGAATATTTAATAACAATAAGTTAAAATTTATAACAATTAATGATGTAATATTGTTATTAAAATTATAATGATGAATGCTTTGTAGCCACATGACAAAGGTTATGATTAATGAAGTAAAAATATATAGAACATAAAAATAAATCTATGATACTATGTGAAAATATGTGCGGATATTAATAAGGATTGGAAAGGAATTTAGAATAATGAAAATAACTGATTTGTTAAGGTGGCTATATTGTGAGTAATTCTCTACAAACATATATATTTAGAGAAGAAGTTGCTATGAAAAAGGCGGTATGCATATCAAATGTAATGTTAAGGCTAGGTTTAATGTGAGTTATATTTACAGATATGGAAAATCAGTTTTCGTTCCCTGAAACCTCTCTCAAATTACTTCCTTATACATACCATTAAACATAGTATTTTAGGTTGCATAAAAATATGCACATTTGTAACCCAAGGGCGTTTTAATTTGCATCTGTGCTTGTTGCAGAGGCAATACTGATAATTTGCTACTATTTTGTGTAGTTAGCTCTTAAGGGCTTTGGAATCTTTATTTTATGCTCCCGCTTCAGAATGCCCTAATCATGTGTGCTTGCAGTAGTTTCCGAATTGGCTCAATGTTAGTGTAGGAAACAAGGGTGACTGACCAAGCTTCACCATCGCTTACATGAGCAGACAACTGAAGTGACAGAATTAGGACTAATTTAAATGAAACATGTGCCTTGTCTCATGTGAAGAAAATGTAAGCCTTGCTGACATCATGACAGTTAAAATTATCTAAGGGAGTTGAAGCTACATCTGGAAAAAGAAACAACCTCTATCATGGAACAAATAACCCAAATAGTGGTAAACATACATACAATACAGAAACGCACACACACTATGTATTTGTAAAATCAAAAGAATTATCTCTAACCACTAAACTCATATCCATAAAAATCTAAAATTAGAAAGTAATTTCCCAAATGTAGATAAATATACCACTTGTGCATTTATTTCCTAAACCAGAAAAAAAAAAGCAAATGGGCCAAATTATCTGATACAGGAGACTCTCATGCTATCTCTCTCTCTTCTTCCTTCTCTCTCTCTCTCTCTCTCTCTATCTCTCTCTCTCTCTCTCTCACACACACACACACACACACACACACACACACACACACACAGAGATAACATAGGGACAATGGCACAGTCTAGGAGACCAAAGCAAATCTCTTTCCAATTGAAATCATACATGCTAATTTAATAGTCTTTGACAAAATTCAGTGAACACAATCAAGCTAAAGAAGTATTATGCAATTTAGCACACTATGCTCCACTAAGAATACTATTTACATTGGTACTTTAAAATTGCTAAAAATTTTAAATATACTAATGGCAAATAATTCATGTAATATACACAAATGTGTGAGTGTATATTTTATACACACACACACACACACATACACCTGCAAATTCTTTTTATATTCAAGCAATGCATAAAAAATATTTTCATGTACCTTTTTACTTTCATAACATTGAAATTCTCTGGCCTTCTGTTCCTAACAAAATTATTCTTTTGATCTTAGTAAAAAATATATATATATTTCCATGAAAACCCTTCCAGGTTGTAAAAGGTTGAACAAGGTCACAATTCTAAGCAGCCACCAAGGGCATACCCTTTGATACAGTTTACCCTTACCATATAATGTGGTGTCTCAGAAATAGTAAAGTTAACATTGTCCTCTTAATGCATATAGAAATTAGATATGAATTTTAGAGATCTTTTAATGCATATTTATTTGATTTTAAGGTAAATCCTAATTCTTATTTTTATATAGGATTTCCAGAATTGGCAAGTTTCCATAACATACGTAGAGGTGTCCAGTGTCATAAATATAGCAAAGTAAGACCTCAGGTCAAGTCCCATAGGGCAAGCAAAACATCTATCTTCTCAGGTACTAGCTCTTCTATTGGACACTCCCTAAAAGTGACTAATTCCATCAACAAATACTTTGAGCACTTTTTACATGCTGAGCTTTTTGTATGTGAAAATTAGAAATATTTCCCACATATTCTTTTTTGGTATATTTGCTTTCTGTTATCTCGTACCTTGATTTGAGAGATGCTTTTTCTATTAGATTTTCAAAGATATTTGTTTAGTCGTTAGGTGCCTATAGCTGATATTCTTTTTTTTCCCCCCATTTATTTATTTTATTGCATTTTAGGTTTTGGGGTACATGTGAAGAACATGCAAAATTGTTGCCTAGGTACACACGTGGCAGTGTGATTTGCTGCCTTCCTCCCCATCACCTACATCTGGCATTTCTCCCCTTGCTATCTCTCCCCAGCTCCCCACCCCCCACTGTCCCTCCCCTATTTCCCCCCAACTGACCCCAGTGTGTAGTGCTCCCCTCCCTGTGTCCATGTGTTCTCATTGTTCAACACTCGCCTATGAGTGAGAACATGCGGTGTTTGATTTTCTGCTCTTGTGTCAGTTTGCTGAGAATGATGGTTTCCAGGTTCATCCATGTCCCTACAAAGGACCCAAACTCATCGTTTTTGATGGCTGCATAATATTCCATGGTGTATATGTGCCACATTTTCCCTATCCAGTCTATCGTCGATGGGCATTTGCGTTGGTTCCAGGTCTTTGCTATTGTAAACAGTGCCGCAATGAACATTTGTGTGCACGTGTCCTTATAGTAGAACAATTTGTAATCTTGAGGTCACTCCTTGATACCTGTATGATTTCTCACAAGTTACTTAAGCCTTTTGTGTTTCAGCTACCTTATTTAGGTAACTCTTTAATATAGATGTAAAGAAAACAGTTTGTATGCTTAATCTAGAAGAGTTATTGGCATATAATAAAGAAGATATTTTAACAACATTTTTCCATATTGTTAGTGTTTGGTGGAATTGTAGATGTGTGAATTGACTGTTAAAATAGTGTGTAATATATAAATCATACAGCGAGGTAGAGGAGCTCATAGCAGTAACAACTGACAGAGACAAGGTAGATGGAGTGATGAGTAGTGGTATTGGCTGAGAAGACTTTCTAGAAAAGGTGACTTATGAGACAAACATTAAGAGAAAATAGAATTTAGTAAGGTAAATGAGGTAGGAAAAGAGATTTTTAAAAGGTAAAGGGTCATAAAGTCTGTTAGCTATGTGAGACATAGCATATGATAATACGGTATTTGTATAATAATTGAAAGTATAGTATGGGTGGGGAAACACTGTAGAATAGAAAAAGGAAAGTGTCAAGGAAAAAATAAGGTTATATCATAAATTTCTATGAAATTTATGTAATCTGTAAATTAGTACACTGGGGATTTCCTGAATGACTCAAATTGATTATGCTCTCAGTTATGGATTTTAGAATCCAAGCTTCTTCTGAAATTTTATTGTCCTTAAGTCAAAGTGAAATTATCTATGCTAATTCTGTATATCTGGAACCATTTCTTCCATCCTTAACTGCACCATGAAACTTTAAAAGTATATAAAAACAACTGGTTACTTGGAATTGGGCAATCTCTTAGCTCAGTAATTATCTTTTCAAAATTATGAGACAATGTCAGTTCACTGAATCACTAATATTGATATTTGAGGAATTAGAGTGAAAGTCATAGGAGATAAGGAAATGATAAATACTACTTTCAAAGAAAAAAAACAAAATATCAGTTATAGACTCAAAATCAATCTCAAGATCAGTTCTTGAACTATTTGTCTAATCATCCAACAGTTTCTTCCTGCCTGCTGCATAGGCAAAACGAATTCACTGAGACCATGGTATTGTAGTTTAATAGTTTAATTAATGGTAGGCTGGTCATGCAGAAGATGGAGTTTTACTCAAATCAGTCTCCCCAAAGGCTTCGATGTTAGGATTTTTCAAGCATAGTCTAATTGTCAGGAGACTAGAAAATGGGTGCTGCTGATTAGTTAGGGATGGATCTTAAGAGGGTGGAAAACAGTCCTCATGCACTTATTCCACCTCTGGGTTGTGCCATAGAGCCAGATCAGTCATGAGTTGTGAGTTGTGGTAAGGTCAGTCTGAAAAATATTTCAAAAGACCAATCTTAGGTTCCACAATGGTGATCTTATCTGTAGGAGCAATTGGGGAAGTCACTAATCTTGTGATCTCTGGTCACATGACTCCTGAGTAGTAAAGGATTACAGAAATTTTGCCTACAGGCTGGGCACAGTGGCTCATGCCTGTAATCCTAACACTTTGGGAGGCCTAGGCAGGTGGACTACCTGAGCTCAGGAGTTCAAGACCAGCCTGGGCAACATGGTGAAACCCCATCTCTACTAAAATACATAAAACTAGCCAGGCACAGTAGTATGTGCCTGTTGTCCCAGGTACTCAGGAGGCTGAGGCAGGAGAATTGCTTGAACCTGGGAGGCAGAGGTTGCAGTGAGCTGAGATTGTGCCACTGCACTCCAGCCTGGGAGACAGAGTCTTGCTCTGTCTCCAAAAAAAAAAAAAGAAATTATGCCTACATTTTAGCAGAACTCAGGTTCCTTCCATAATTCTAATTGTGTGGACTTTCATGAATCTGACAGAGGTAGTTTCAGCCCTCATACAAGGAGGGAATTAGTTTCAGGGAGGAACTATTATCATCCTTGATTCCAAGTTAAACCAAACACTAAATTCCTCCCATAGTTAGTCTACACCTAGGAATAATGACGACAGCCAGTCTGTGAGCCTAGAAGAAAGATGGAGTTAGTATATTGCATTTTCTCACAGTCATAATCTTTCAAAGACAGTTTCATTTGTTCAAAGAATATTAAATGTCCATAAAGAACAATTATTGACTGGTAACTTCTACAACTGCATTAAAAGTAAGTTATAACTGATAGAACTCAATTATTTCTTAAGTTTCAGAAATTGAAAAATGATGAAAGTGTCAGAGGCTTTCGAATCTGTGAGACTCCATCTTGAATAGGGTCTGGGTAAAATGAGGCTGACACCTGCTGGCCTGCATTTATAGGAGATTAAGCATTCTTACTCATAAGATGAGAAAGACAGTCAGTAGGACTGGTTTCATAAGATACAGGTCACAGAGGCTCTGCTGATAAAACATGATGGTAAAACAGCCAAAACCTTCCAAAACCAAGATGGCTATAAAAGTGACCTGTGGTCATCCTCACTGCTCATTATCCTGTAATTATAGTATATTAGCACACTAAAAGATACTCTTACCAGTGCCATGAAAGTTTACAAATGCCATGGCAATATCCAGAAGTTACCTTATGGAGTTGAAAAGGGGGAGAAACCCCAACCCTCAGTTCCAGGAACTCCCAACCTTTTCCTGAAAGACTCATGAATAATCCACTCCTTATTATGCATATGATGAAAAAAAAAACATAAAAATAGCCAATCAGCAGCCCTTGTGGCTGTTCTGTTTATGAAGTAGTCATCCTTTGTTTCTTTTCCTCTCTGATAAACTCACTTTCACATTACTCTGTGGACTTGCCCCAATTCTTTCTTGTACACGATCCAAGAACCCTCTCTGGAGGTCTGGATCAGGATCTCTTTCTGGTTACAAAAGAACAGCAGTCCTTATATATTTGGTATTCACAACATTGTATTTATCATAAAGATATTTGATAAATTCTTACAGAAACATTATAAGCATATAGTACATGTTGACTAATGCAAAAACATTCAGAATAATTATCAGAAGGATAATAATGAAACTATCTTAAATATGTACAGTTTTATTCTTTGGGGAAGCCTCTCATAGCATTTAGTCAATTTATAGTCTTAGTCTAGCTCTTCATATTTCTTACCTATAACCTCAATTAAATTTGAGAAAGCATATCAATCATATATGTGAATGTAAATTGACGAAAAAATATTTTAATAAAAATCTAAGTGCATGAAGTAACATTATGACAACCATACTGGCTAAGGTGAAGCAATAAATTGAAACTAGTAAAGGTAAAGGTAATATAGAGAAGGTAAAGTTTTGTATTAACCTCAATAACCTAAGTACATAGGGAGGCTGGGTTTAGCAATTATACTTGTGAACTAGAGGGGATTCAGTTTGGAATTTTAGTAATAGTCAAAAAAATAAGAGTTGACTATGTATTATAACTGGTAAAAATTACATGTTACACGACTACTTCAATTGAGGTAGTCAATTTTATAATTATTGAGAGACAATTTTGTAATTATTATCATGCCAATAATGCCCACGACTTGCATAGTATATAAGAGATTAGAATATGCCACCCAAATTGTGCCTATTTGCATAAGAAATGTTTTGAGCTGATTATGCTGGGAAGCTGTAGAGACAGGAGAAGATGTAAAAACATTACCCTTTTGTAAGGGAAATTTACATTTATGAAGAAATGTTCATTTGTAAGTGGTTCTCTCTCTTTTTTCCAATAAGACTCACTAGAGAAGACTTAATAGATACTACAATCAATGGAAAACACATTGACTTAAATCTGTGTAACCAACCTACCTTTTTTACCAGCTGGTTGGTCATCTTCCCATAATTGGCCCCCCTCAACACTCCTGTTACATTGTTTTATTTGAGATGTTATTTAAGCAGATTTCAAAGCTATCTCATTGAGATTTACTCATTCATGTAAGTTTCTCTGACGTATACGTGAGGTATACACGTTAGTAAAATTTTGCTCATATTTATTTTAGTAGTCTATCTTTTGTTATGGGGTACCCCAACTAAGAATTCAAAAGGAGTTGAAAGAAAACTATTTTCCTTCCTCTATAAGTGCTATAATAAAATGAATTTATTTTATTTTAGCTACAATCTTGTGATATAAATATTATTATCCCAATTTTACAGGTGAAGAAATAGTCACAGAGAAATTAAATAATTGCCCAAGGTCATACATATAGTAAAAAACAGGGTGATATGGCTTCAAAGCTAATGACACTGCATTTTTAAAGGTAAAATGAGCACTTAGAAATGATTTGTTATGGTGATAACAATGCTATATGAAGAATGGATACTTGAAACAAATAAAAGCTTATAGAAGAAATTACTGAGGTTCATGGTCACTGACTTCAAATTATTTGAAGAGTTTCCTTGTGAAAAGAAGCTGGACTTGTTTCTGTGGCTTCAAGAGGAAGACTAGGACCCGAAAGAATTTTATTTTTCTGCCAGGTGAGGTGGCTCATGCCTGTAATCCAGCACTTTTGGAGGCCAAGATGGGCAGATCACCTGAGCCCAGGAGTTCAAAAGCAGCCTGGCCAACATAGTGAAATCTCATGTCTTCCAGAAATACATAAATTAGCCAGACATAGTGGTGTTCACCTATAATCCCTGCTACTAGGGAAGCTGAGGCAGGAGAATTACTTGAACCTAAGAGGCAGAGGTTGCAGTGAGCCATTGCACTCCAGCTTGGACAAAAGAGTGAGACTGTGTCTCATTTAGAAAAAAAAAAAAAGAATTTTATTTTTTCATCAACAACAAAAAAAAATGGATAAGGATAATGTGGTACTTATAAACAATGGAATATTATTCAGCCATAAAAAAGAATGAAATCTTGTTATTTGTAACAGAAAAAAAATTAAATATTTTTTAATGTAATTCTTCCTTGAGATAAATTTTGGTTAATGATATATAAAATTGAAGAATTACAGAGTTCAAATAATGAAATGTAGATAAATGCATCTTCAATAATAGTGACAATATTTTGTACTATGTTTAAGGTTTGTAAACATCTGTAATTGCTCTCCTTAATTACTAAACGGGCAATGATTGGTGGCCATCCATTATGGATTTAAAACCTTAACTTGGCCCATTTATGCCTGAGGTTGCAATTTTTTTAATTTTTGCCATCAGACCTTGGAAATGACATTGAGCAGTAGGATATAAATAATTTTCACATGCTTGTCATTCCCATAATAGAACAATAGGCATAATTATTACCAATGGGCAATTTATCTGTAAAGGAAGATTCATGTGCTCAAAAAGCCAATTAGTGTGCACTAAGTATAATATTCACATGTTATCTATATCTCAGTTTCATTGATGTATCTTCAATTCATCTAATGAAGATAAATACTATCTTTTTTAATTAAAAAATATCACCAGGCAAATCATTTATTTCATTATATTTCTTATTTACTGAATTACCATTAAGACATTACCGCTAAAAATAAAATTATTTTCTGTTGTCTACATTGTCCTCCTTTTTTCAAGTATTCCGCATTTAGTAACATATTTAGGCTGCCCACTTTTCTCAACCTATCTGGATAATTAAACCTACACTCTCTGTTTTTAACTATGATTTTGACATAGTATATGTGGTAGTATATTGATACACTATAAACATTATCAAATTCGCAAATTAGTCTCATTATGTCTTTTACCTTCTGAGTACTTTCTTTTGTTTGATTCTCTATTTCTGTTTCTGCTATGCTTTTCAATCAAATTTATTTAAAATTTAAATTGATTTTTTCAAACTTAGGTGTATTATTTTACTAGGTAATTTATAATAGATAATTTATTGACAATAAAACTGTGCCATAGCATACTGTAAGAGTCTTAAGTTCATTTTTTAAAGTATAGAAATTGAATATAGAAATGAGTGAAAATCTACCTGGAAGAATGTGAACTCTCTTTAAGAGATGTATGAAGTGAAACATACATCTTATATTGTGACCCAAGTTCATTTGGGCCATTTTGAAATTTGCCTCTATCCATCAAGTTTAAAAAAAAATAAATAGGCAAGAAGCATTTAATACATTCAAATTGTATCCAAAATCCATGAAGGAAAATGTATGTAAATTTTAGTTTCCCTCAGTGGGTTACATAAAGTAATGCTGCATCAAACAAAAGCTTCAAACAAATCTTGTTTAGATACATTTCGCCTTCCCAATTCATTTCACAGCAGAAGGTCAAATCTCCAGCTTCCTCCCCTACTCTCTCATTAATGTCATCCCCATGGATGTGTTGCTCACCAATTAACATCCTTTTGTCCTTGCCATACCAAAAGCCAGCACTGTGATGAGTCTAAATCCCTACCTTCACGTATCTTGCTCACTACCATAATCTCTGCAAAATTCTGATGAATACAATTTTTTATCTTGTATACTTCTATAAAAACGTATTGTCTATTTTTTTATCCTCTAATCAGCTATGATATAACTACTGGTTAGTAACACAGAAGTCAGCACTTGCCAAAACAACACTGATGAAAATTTCTAAATGGTAGAGCTTATTCTGTAATAAACCAGATTGCCAAGAGGTAATAATTGAGAGATTTAAAATAAAACTAAACAAAAGGTGTTTTTTTGAAACAGTCTAATCATAAGAAATATTTCTTGTGTCAACACATTCTCCATTCTTCTTGAAGAATCATGATAAGTAATATTGCTGCAATTTGCTGCCAAGCTTCAGAGTTTATGTGTTTATTTTGTCTAGCACCTCCACATCCTTTAGTTAGTTAGTTTTTTGACAAGGTCTCACTTTGTTGCCCAGGTTGAAATGCAGTGGCCCATTTATAGCTCACTGCAATCTTAAACTCCCAGGCTCAAGCAGTCCTCTCACCACAGCCTCCTGAGTAGCTAGAACTACTGGGTGCACATTTTCTTTTCCTTTTATTTCTTTATTTTTATTTTTCTTTATAGAAGAGACTTCACTGTGTTGCTCAGGCTCTTCTCAAACTTCCAGGTTCAAGCAATCCTCACATCTTAGCATTCAAAAGTATTAAGATTATAGGAGCTAGCTACTGCAGCTGGCCTGCACAGAACCTTGGACTTAGAGATGATCTACTTACTTCAGAGCTGTTCAAAAAACAAAGCTGTTGTAAATAAACAGCAATTATGTATAAGATATGTTTCAATAAAGAGACATAAAATCACAATAATCTTAAGCATTATTGTATTCATCTTCAATGCTATATTTCAAATGTTAAAAGCAATGTAGATACAAACCTATAGTTAAGGTACTTAAAGAACAGTGAAGAGAAACTAGATAGTATGTGGAATAAACAGTATGTAGAAAATATAATTAAAAATAACATATGAGCAGCCTAGACCAAAACTATCTAGCTCAAAGAGAGTCAACGTTTTCCATATCAAGTTTGTAAATGAACAAGCATCAAAATATTATTCATTTGAGATAAAACTTGAAGGAGAAAAATTATTTGCATGGGTAGGAATTATAAGAAATATATTTTAGAAGACAACAAACACAACTTACTACTTACAAACTGATAATGATTGAAATTCAGGTTTACCACTTGCAAATATATATGAAATATTCTGGGGTTTTAATGAGATACTAAAGGATAATGATACATATATTCCACAAAGAAAGTCCAACAATATGAATGTTAGAATGATGATTTGGGGCCTTAGAAAATCTTGTAAAAATCTATTTTCTAAAAATTTTTCATCAATAAACTCTTATTAACTGCATACGTTTTGCATTGCTTCTTTGTTAATCTAACAGTTTTACTGTTGATTTTTACCCTCAAAATTTGAGCATTATATTGATAATGTCTAGAAAATATTCATAATTATGTACAACACATTGGCATTTATTATTAAACCCAATCTTCACAAAACTCCTGGAGCTAGAATCCATACCTGTGTTACAGATATATAATCAGAGGCTCCAACAGCTTCAGTAATTTGACCCCCCAAAATAAAGCTAATATAGTGTAAAGCCAACTTACAATATTCAGTCTGATTTTACAAGTTATGTTCTGAACAATCAAGGAATGATTTAAGCTTCTCTGAGTAAGCATATATCAAGTTTATTAGGAAACACAAATGCTACCAATAAAGAGCTTATTTAAATACATACTAAAACTAATTTGAATATTATAAATATTAATACTTGATTTATCCATCAAATCCTTTTGAAATTAAAAGCTAATTTTATCACAACTGTTACTTTAGGTATTTCTCACCTTAGCATAATGAAATAAGGCTAAGAAAACAATCAGGTACTTCTTAGGCTGATCTTGTTATTTCTGAACAATATGATAGTTCAGTTCTATGTCAAGGTTGAAATAATATAAAAATTGACCAGTATTGTGGAGAAATTCTCATGAAGAAAAATTTTTTTAAATATGCTGACGTTAAATAGTTATTAAGGAATACACATCATGCATGCTTAGTGTCTCATGATTTTGTACTACATAAAGCCAGAAGGAAATAGAGTTTAGCAAATCATTTGTCCTGGAGACAAACTTAGTATTCTTGGAATAACCAGCATGCGAAGAAATAGTAACCCAAGGTGACTATTGATGAATTTAATTTCTATGCCTAAATATCTCAGTACAAGTGTCTGAATATATTACTCATCTCACTAAATTTTATTATAACCTCAGCAGTTCATGTTAGTATAATTCTTAATTTTAATGTAATTAGGAAAAAGTGTTCTTAATGAGGGTGGTTTTGACCATCTGAGCTGATTCTAGATAGAAAGAGGCTATTTTTTTTGCGGGGATAAAATTTCTTGGGGATCTCTTTGGCTACAAATGATTAAAAAGTAAATTTATTTCCTGTTCTTCAACATGTCTCTACAACTCTGTACCCTCTCCCCATTCCCTGTAAAAATGGAGAGAATAAAGTTGATAGAAACTGAACCAAGTACTCCATATCAGAAAGTTAGAAAGCATAAATGCTACATATGGATTTCTGGAAACCCAAGGATTGAGGGAGTGAGGAGGAGGTCCTTAGAAAGTAGAAGTAGAGAATTATAAAAGGGAATTAAAAGTAAAGCCTTTAGAACATGCCTAGAAGTCAACTGCTATGAAGGGACTATCAGGGCTCAGAAGTTGACACCCCAAAATCTGGCGAGTGGGCATGCTGAATACTTTAACCTGAAGATTTGTAAAGCCTTAGAAGCAAGGTCCCTCTGATCTTCTCTTGCCCCCTTGTCCCTACCCCTCTTCCCCTTCTCTCCACAACTGAGGGAAGCCAAATTTACCTTCCCTGAGGGTATGCATTGAAACTAGAGCTCCTCTCCCCAGCAAGTCTTAAAACACACAGTAGTCACTCTCTCCCTTCTCCTTTTTCCCTTGGAGACTCTCATTGCAGAGAGGTCCTGCCTCATGCCTGTGAGGAAGAAATGCAGTCCAGAGAAGCCAAGGATCTGAAGAGACAGGCCTTGCTGTGTTTCTCAGTCTATTACCATCAGAGCATGTCCTTACTCCAATCACATTTTCTACATGGCTGTCCATTCTTAATTGAACCTAAGCATAAAAGTAGACAGTTTTCAGCTGGGCACGGTGGCTCATGTAATAAGCCCACTTTCAGAGGCTGAGGTGGGTGGATCACTTGAGTCTAGGAGTTTGAGACCAGCCTGTGCAACATCATAATTTAAAAATTAGCTAGGCATGGTACATGCCTGTAGTCCCGACTACTTGAGAGGCCGAGGCAGAAGGGTCCCTTGAGCCAAGGAAGGCAAGGCTGCAGTGAACCATGTTCATGCCACTGCACTCCAGCTTGGGCCCCAGAGTAAGATCTTGTCTCAAAAAAATAATAAGAGAGTTTTCCCTGAGTCCTCTGGTCTCCCATTCCTTCAGTCTCTTCTGAAGTCTTCCCTGTCACATGAAACATTGGTTAAATAACTTTTTTAGTTTTTTCTCTTGTTATCCCTACCTATATGTTAGGCTAAACCACATGTAAAAATAAATTATTAGACTATTTTTTGACCTACAAAATGGGCAATTTTATATTCTTCACCCTAATAAATTAACATTAGATTTGCAATAAATAATCTCATACCTTAGGTATATTATGGCATCTGTATACAATTTGTCAATCTTAATCAATTTTTAAGAAATTGAAAAGAGATATGGACTCTGAATAAAAAGGGACAGAAGCTTGACAGACACATATATTCACATACATATATTTATGTGTTTATACTCAGATGTGTGTATATACATGCATATGAATTTAATATGTAATATAGATGCTCCTTGATTTACAATGAGGTTATATCCTTGATAAACCCATTTTAAACTGAAAATATCACAAGTTGAAAATTTATTTAGTACACCTAACCTACTGAACATCATAGCTTAGCCTAGCCTTGTTACATGTGCACAGGATACTTGGGCAAAATCATCTGGCAACACATTACACTGTAGAGTATTGATTATTTACTCTTATCATCAGGTGACTGACTGGAAGGTGTGGCTAACTACTTCTACCTAGCATCAAAAGGGACTACTGCACAGCAAATTGCTAGTCTGGGAATACAGAAAATCCAAAAATTCAAAATAAAGTTTCCACTGAATGTATATAATTTCACGCCATCATCAAATTGAAAAATTGTTAAGTTGAAGCACTGTAAATCATGGAATATATCTATATCTCACATATACATAGGATATTTATGGTTTAAAAATAATCATAAAATGAACACACTTTTACTGTCTCACAAGTTAAGAAACAGGACATACTTTATTTAAACAGTGATTAAAAGCTGCCTCTAGGTGGCATTAGGCCTCAGAGGCATGTGATTTAAAATAACATAAGGAAAAATTCAATCTGTGGTTTGAAGTAGAGCTGTATTTTAAAAATCCTCTGTGGAATTTCTTTCTCTTGGCATTTTTGACAGATAGGAAAAAGAAATTTGGAAGAATATCTTTTTGTCTTATGCTCAAATGCAATGCCCTGTATATTTTTTTAAAGAAATGCAATCTTGGAAATGTGCTTTTGTTTTGCCATTGCTAAAGGAAGGCATCAAGGGAAGTGTGGCGAGAGAGGTTTTACTCATAGCTACTATGGGGGGAGGATGCATGTAGCTTTCTGTCAAGTCAACTAAGCAAGCAGACAAAACTTGAACTATGTATGTACCAAACAAGAGCAAAATACAGCCAAAAATTCACCAGGCACACATTATTGAGAAATGAAATATGGAGTATATTTGAAAAGTATAATTCCAGAGGGAAAGTATGTGAGTTAATACTTTATTTATATCTGATTTTGTATTTTTCTATACTAAATTTTATCACTAGATACAACTCTGAAAATTCAAAATAAATTTGTATTAGAATTATTTAGCAGGATTGAGAGTCAGTGTTTCAATATCATTGTCAAGATGCTAAGTTAGTAATTATACTAATAGATAATGAATCAGTGCTATGATCATCTCCATTAAAAAGGTTAGAAAACTGAAGTTCAGAAAAATTTCATCAAAGCCACATGGATAAAATGTGGCGAAGCTGAACTTTTTAACCAACCTATTAACTTCTGTGTTGTGTTTATAAACACTATAACACATTATTGTAACTACCACTTGATATGCCTGTATAATGCATCATATTTTCTCACATATATATAATATATACTTATGAAATTTACATAGCAAATTTGCCATACCTAGAGTTATCAAGCAATAATCTATAATTTTCTGAAAAACTTTTTTTTAAGTTCCAGGATATGTGTGCAGAACATGCAGGTTTGCTACATAGATATATGTGTGCTGTGCTGGTTTGCTGCACCTATTAACCCATCATATAAGTTCCCTACCCTCTCCCTCCCAGCCCTGGCCTATGTTGTTCCCCTCTCTGTGTCCACATATTCTCGTTGTTCAACTCTCACTTATGAGTGAGAATATGTAATGTTTGGTTTTCTGTTCCTGTGTTAGTTTGCTCAGGATAATCGCTTCCAGTTTCATTCATGTTTTGCAAAGGGCATGATCTCATTCCTTTTTACAGCTGCAAAGTGTTCTATGGTGTATTTGTAACACATTTTCTTTATCCAGTCTATCATTGATGGAGATTTAGGTTGCTTCCATGTCTTTGCTGTTGTAAATAGTGCTGCAATAAGCATATATGTGCATGTGTCTTTATAGCAAAATGATTTATATTCCTTTGGGTATATACTCAGTAAGGGATTGCTGGGTCAACTGGTATTTCTGGTTCTAGATCTTTGAGGAATCCACATACTGTCTTCCACAATGCTTGAACTAATTTACACTCCTGCCAACAGTGTAAAAGTGTTTCTATTTCTCCATAGCTTCGCCAACATCTTGTTTCTTTACTTTTTAATAATCACCATTCTAACTGGAGTATGATGTTATCTCATTGTGGTTTTATTTGCATTTTTCTAATGACCAGTGATGTTGGGTTTTTTTCATATTTGTTGGCTGCATCAATATCTTCTTTTGAGAAGTGTCTGTTTATATTTTTTTCCCATTTTTTTATGTTTTTTTTCTTGTAAATTTACGTTCCTTGTAGATTCTGGATATAAGACCTTCTTCAGATGGGTGGATTGTAAACTTTTTATTCACCATTCTGTAGGTTGCCTGTTCACTCTGATGATAGTTTATTTTGCTGTGCAGCAGCTTGTTTAATTAGATCTCATTTGTCAATTATGGCTTTTGTTGCAATTGGTTTTGGAATTTTTGTTATAAAGTCTTTGCCCATGCCTATGTCCTGAATAGTATTGCCTAAGTTTTCTTCTAAGATTTTTATAGTTTGGGGTTTTACATTAAAGCTGTTAATTTGTCTTGAGTAAATTTTTGTATAATGTATAAGGAAGGGGTCCAGTTTCAGATTTCTGGGTATCACTAATCAGTTTTCCCAGCACCATTTACTGAATAGGAAATCCTTTCCCTATTGTTTGTTTTTGTCAGGTTTGTCCAAGATCATATGGTTGTATATGTGTGGTGTTATTTCTGAGGTCTCTGTTCTGTTTCCTTGGTCTATATGTCTGTTTTAGTACCAATACCATGCTGTTTTGATCATTGTTGCCTTGTAGTATAGTTTGCAGTCATGTAGCATGATATTTCCAGCTATGTTCTTTCTGCCGAAGATAGTCTTGGCTATGCAGGCTCATCTTTGCCTCCATATGGAATTTAAAGTAGTTTTTTTTTTTTTTTTTCCTAATTCTGAGAAGAACGTCAATGGTAGTTTCATGGGACTGCCATTAGACCTAAAAAATACTTTGGGCAGTATGGCCATTTTCACAGTATTGAGTCTTCCTATCCATGAAGATGGAAAGTTCTTCCATTTGTTTGTGTCCTCTCTTATCTCCTTCAGCAGTGGGTAGTTCTCCTTGAAGAGGTATTTTATATCCTTTGTTAGCTGAATTCCTATGTGTTTTATTTTTTTAATAGCAATTGTGAATGGGAGTTCATTCGTGATTTGGCTTTCTGCTTGTTTACTGTTGCTGTACAGGAATGCTTGTGATTTTTGCACATTAATTTTGTAGCCTGAGACTTTGCTGAAGTTGATTATCAGCTTAAGGGGTTTTTGGGCTGAGATGATGAGGTTTTTTTAAATATAGAATCGTGTCATCTGGAAACGGAGACAATCTTACTTCCTTTCTTTCCATTTAGATATGATTTATTTCTTTCTGCTGCCTGATTACCTTGGCTAGAGCTTCCAATACTATGTTGAATAGGAGTGGTGTGAAAGGGTATGCCAGTCGTGTACCAGTTTTCAAAGGGAATGCTTCCAACTTTTGCCCATTCAGTATGATATTGGCTGTGGGTTTGCCATAAATAGCTCTTATTATTTTAAGATATGTTCCATCAATACCTAATTTATTGAGACTTTTTAATATGAAGGGATGTTGAATTTTCATTTCCTGAAAAGCTTACATTTCAAACGGAATATATAAACACACATCTGTATGTGTTTTCATGTGTATATAAACATACATTCTGTATATACACATATATATCTATTTAATATACATAAATATGTACATAAATAGTAAACAACCAACTACTGTGAATATTCTCAGAAGTTTTACCATCTCTCAGAAATGTAGGACCTATTGCAACATAAACGTGATACTGTTTGTCTTACTAAGACAGGGTCTTACTTTGTTGCCCAGGCTGCTCTGAAACTCCTGGGCTTAAGGACTGCTCCTATCCAGGCCTCCCAAAATGTTAAGATTACAGATGTGAACCACCACCCTGGCCAAAAGATTATTTTTTACTATTGTGCATCTTCCATTGATGTGTAATTTGAAAGTTTTTATACCTTTAGTACAACTTACAGTTTTACTTTTCTCCAGAACCTGATTTTCTGTTTGGTATCTGTGTTGGGAAAGGCAGGCACAATATCAAGGTCTAGGATAAAATGAATAAATGATGCTAAACTAATAAATGTATGCCAGTCTCCTGTCAAAATGATTAGTCACAGTGTGCCTGTTAACTCAATCTGTCCAAAATATGTTACCATAACACCAGGGGTTTGGTCTAGGTTTTGCTGCTTACCACACAGAAAGCCAATGACAGAGTCGACAAGGAAGAAGGCTCTAATTGGGTGCTGCAGCTGAGGAGATGGGAGCTCAGTTTCAAATCCATCTTCCTTACCAATAAAACTAGGGGTTTATATAGCAGGGAAGAAATATAATGTGTAAGAAACTAGGAGCTAGGGAGGGACAAGGGAGCCATCATGATGAATGAGGGGTTCAGCATTTCACTGTCCTGATATGGCGATCTGGTAAGTTTCAATACTTCGATACTTTTTTTGAGAGATCCAACAAATGTAAAGTTCAAGCTTAAAACCAGAAATGTCAAATTCTATGTATATAAAAAATATCTCTGGGACTACTGGGTCAGTTTCAATAAGAAAATATTTTGGCTGGGCACTGTGGCTCACACCTGTAATTCCAACACTTTGGGAAGCCAAGCTGAGTGGATCACCTGAGGTCAGGAGTTCGAAACCAGTCTGGCTAATGTGGCAAAACCCCATCTCTACTAAAACTACAACAATTAGCCAGGTTTGGTGGCACACACCTGTTGTCCCAGCTACTCAGAAGGCTGAGGCAGGAGAACTGCTTGAACTGAGGAGGCAGAGGTTGCAATAAGCTGAGATTTTGCCACTGCACTCCAGCCTGGGTATCAGAGCTAGACTCCGTCTCAAAAAAAAATGTATGTATATTATCAAAAATGAGCATTGTTCTCCTTATAATCTGTAAGAGTAAGGCAAACTATAGCCAAGTAAAAAACAAAACAAAAATAAAAAGAGGTTTTATAATATAAAAATTATTATCTACAATGGGAGATGAAGAAAAGCAAAACAGAAAACCTGTAATTCCGTTAATTACATCACCTCTGTAGTACCAAATACATATTTTGATCTTCCATTGAATTCCTCATAGACCAACTAGATCTCTTAACTCTCTTCTTTTCTTTTTGGAAAAAAAAATAGGTAGATTTCAAATCATTAAGATTTTGTTGCCATATTTATTAATAATATATCTTAGGTAGGAATCTAATAATATAGTTAAAGCAAGAGATTAAATAAAACACTCAAAACAACTAAAAGGGAGTTTCTGAACACACGAATAGGCTAGGAGTTTCGCTGGAAAAGTGTATTATATAGTTAAATTAAAAAATTCAAGTGATATGTTTATGTAGTTTAAAATTTACACAACATCATATGTTTTAGAAAGTTGGACAGATTACATTTCTTCTAAACATTGAAATTTTATCCACATTTTAGCTTCTTTTCCAGCACAGTAGTGATTAGTTTTTCATAGGGAAATAAGCTTTAAAAACTCCTGTATTCTAGGAGAGTTACTGCCTTGTTAAGACAGTGAAAATCAAGCCATCTACCTATTGATATTCAATGTCTTACCAGGTAGCAAGACAGATTCAATAATAAAAAATGACTTTGGCCCATTGTATTTAGGGTGAACCAGGTACGGGAAATTTGGTAAAGGTTGTATAAGAATTTCAAATATTTTCTAAGTAGCTTAAGGGCTAAATAATTATCAAAACCTATACATAATAAAATAAAATAATGTGCTACTCAATGATAGATCAAGTATATCCACTGTTTTTAGGATTTTTATTATTATTATGTAGGCCAGAGAGAATGTTGAGATATTCTGTTTTACAGCTATATTTATTTAAAGGTTGTGGCTTTGCAAAAATAAGGGAAATTTTATAGTATGTTTCACAGTTGTTTATACTATTTTCTGAATGGGAGTAGATTCCAGACAATATGGTACGACTTCCCCGAAATCTTATTCTAAATGATTCCAGTAGTGCAAAACTGGATAGATATACTTTTGAGAGCATATGGTGCTTCTTAGTACATTTGTCTCACAGTCATTTGTATTTATTTTAGATTTATTGTTTCTTTGGAGTAGTTATATCTGTGTAAATCCAACAGTAAATAAATTTATATGATATTTTGTTAGCATATGTAAGAGATAGAGAGCTTAGGTCTTGAAATTTTGTTTTAAAATTAATATCAAAACCTCTTTTTCAAAAAGTAAGAATCAACTGTCATAGCGCAAAGGAAATATGGGGAGTTAATAAGGAAAGACACCTTAATTCTACTTTCTCTATCCCTTTTCAGTCACCTCCAGTAAATTTTAAACATATGAGCAATGGAAAACCACTGATTTAGTTCTATGGAAAACTATTGATTTAGTTCAGGAAAAACAACTAGCACAAGCTTGTAATGTTAAGACCCACATTTAGCTAGTTCTACAGTTGGAAAGATAACATAAAGTAGTATGTTTGACTTCTAACCTCTGATCAGTTCAATATGTTTTGGAATGTGTCTTGGTATAGTCTCAAAACTCTTTGATATTTTATTACTATCTTCAGGTAACCAAAATATTTTTCAAATCTTTAATATCCAGTTACTGAACACCAAGGGAGTAACACATAGATTTCAGTGAAATTAATTTTATTTTGCGTTTCTTTGTCAATTTTCTGCTTTTAACCACTGCATTTTTCCGTGCTCTGATGTCTTAGTTCAGGGGTTTCCAAACCCTGGGTGGACAGACTTGTACTGGTCCCTGGCTTGTTAGGAACTAGGCTACACGTCAGGAGATGAACAGTGGGCAAGTGAGCTAACCATTACAGCCTGAGCTCAGCCTCCTGTTAGATCAGCCATGGCATTAGATTCTCACAGGGAGCATGAGAACTGTGATGAACTCAGTGTGTTAGAAATCATCCCCTCACCACCACTGTCCATGAAAAAAATGTCTTCCAGGAAACCAGTCCCTAGTGCCAAAAAGTTTGGGGACCGCTGTCTTAATTGACCAAAGATAT
Source organism: Cebus imitator (assembly GCF_001604975.1). Taxonomy (NCBI): domain Eukaryota; kingdom Metazoa; phylum Chordata; class Mammalia; order Primates; family Cebidae; genus Cebus; species Cebus imitator. The sequence continues at coordinate 1,311,896 of NW_016107412.1, read as the reverse complement.
TATTGGAGAATAGGAAACAAATCTCCTTCTTGGATTTTGTGCATTGTGGGTAACTAGAAAATTAAGTTTAAAAAACTGGACAAAAAAATAACACCTGGTAAATATGAAGTCAAGTCAGTTCCATGCAATAAGAGTATCATGCAAGCTAAGTTTCTGAAATAACATTTTTTTGTTTCTTCATTCAAAAGAATTGGAAATAAGATGTAGAAGAAGCTGGGATCTTGTGCAACATCATGACTGTTTAACATGTTTCACCTTTCTAGAGACTTCTTTATCCAATCTAACAGGCTAAAGTTCAATTACCACTCAAGCATTTCAAGTGTTATTCTATAATATATGAAGACTTTCTTTTCTGTCTGAACACCTCATTTTCCCATGCCAATACACACAGACAAAATTGTCAAGTCCTTTGCTCCATATAGCTCGTTATTCTCCAATAAGTATAGCAGCAGAAGTGATTTACTATATATATTTGTTAACATGTCTTTCTTTTAAAAATAACTAGAAATCCTTATTTATGTTTCTGATCCAATTTGCTACACTGGAATATAGGGGGTCGTATATTTTTAATAAATAATAAGTGGATAGATAGATGAATTACTGAAAATATAATTCACATTTTCATTGTTATTTTTTGTAATAGTAGCTACTCACTCTGTAAAAAGACATGTCATGTACCTTAAGGATACATTATTTATTCTTCAGTTAGAGTGATCAAATTTCCCAGTTTTCCCAGGACTGTCCTTGTTTCAGCGCTAAAAGTACTACATCCCACGAAACTTCTTAGTGAAGTATAATGGGATGGATGATTACCCAATCAGGTAACTACTGTTATGCCTCTCATTTTCTAATTTGATTGAGGAGCTACAGAGAGATTAAGTGATTTATTCAATGTCACAGAGTTGATGAATGACAGAGACAAGGATTAGATTTTGGAAACTGATGTTCCCAAGCTCATAATGATAAAGCTTTTATTATATATTATTTATTCTTCTCTCATATGTTTATTTTCATATTATGATGGTCATAATATGATTTTCATATTATGATGGTCATAATATGATTTTCATATTATGATGATCAAATATCTTAAGTGCAATGCTAAAAAGCATACATATATTTACTTTAAAAGGATATTCTCTAATATTCGTATAGCTAAAGCACATTGTTTTAATATTTACCCAAAACGTCACTGCTCATTCGATGGTTTACAGTTTGAGCCATTAGATTATGGAAGTCTTTTGAAAACACTATAATTAGGTATTATTGTGATTATTAATAAACTTGTGAACCCATTTCATTAGTTCCTTTGCTGATCTTCATTGGTCAGTTTTATAAGCATCTCTATTCCTCCTTCTTTTAATATTTTTTCTCTGTAAGTCTTAAATTTGCCTCACTACTTGATTATTTGTGTATACATTTGAGTTAATAATTCTTTTAGTTAATGTTTTGAATATTTTTATCATTGTACTTTGACTTTCACCAAGACTACCTAGACATTTGCCATTAGTCCAGTGTCCAACAGTACAAAAAATATATTTTCTGGTTCTTTGAAATCTACTTGTTTTCCCATTTGCTATGATGATTCTAAGTGGAGGCATATTTATACTTATACAGTCTGGGATTTTTGTGCCTCTTAAATCTGAATATTTGTTTCACTGAAATTTAGAAATTCTCCATTTTTCTCTTCATATTTTATTTCTCCTGAATTCAATGTTTTCTACTTTTAGGAATCCTTATTAAACACTGGAATCACTTCAAACCCATTTATCAACTTTGGCTTTCCAGAATCAGGCAGATCACATAATTAGAAACCTCAAGATACGTGACAATTCTGACTGGGAGATTAATTTTGATGACTGTAAGGAAGGAAATCTGTCACTTGGATAAAACCTTAAACATCATAATGTAATTTGTTTTTTCTTATTGTGTGCATGTGTTTGTGTGGTTGGTGGGGCAGTTTATACTGACTATTCCAAATATAGACTTATAAATAATGCCCTTTTTTCTCATTTTTTAACATATCCTTCCATTCTACAGCACCTGGTGGCCCCAGAGTCTCAGCCTCTCATGTTACATGATTTGAAGCAGCCTCTTACGCCTGTTGCTTATTAGGTCCTAACATCCTTCATCCTGAAAAATCGTTTGCAACTACCACACCTACCTTCCGAATTTGAAAATTGATTTACAGTGTTTTTTTTTGTTGTTGTTGTTGCTGTTGTTGTTGTTGTTGTTCAAAATCCCAAAAGAAGTTTATGTAGCTGGTATTGTGTTTGGAAATTTATTTTTTTAATAAACACACATATATTTGTGAACAGATCCTGTACAAGTATCAAGGATTTGTCCGAGTATTATTATTCAAAATAATGCCCTTAAACCAAGTTGTAGTGGGAGTTGGAATCAGGATAGAGTCAGTCTTAGGGCATATTTAGGATAAGATAGGTGAGAAATGAATCAGGTAGGAGAAAAACACATTTTCCAAGGTGAAGGATGACAACTTAAATTGGTAGATATCAAGGAGTCCTTTGAAAAATGCAGTTATTCCAAGAGACGGAGTTGAATATAAATCTAAGTTTGGTATTCTAAACACATAGTTGTAATGAAGGGAGGTGAGTGTTTCAGTAATGAGTTTATGTGATAGAGGCATCAAGGGAACCAAAATTCTATGCCACTGTAGGATAACTGTAGTTAACAATAATCAATTTATAGTTTCAAATAGCTAAAAGGAGGAGATCGAATATTCCCAACACAAATAAATAATAAATGTTTGAGAAGATGGATGTGCTCATTATCCTGATCTGAACACTATACGTTATTTGTAAAAAAACATCACTCTGTATCTCATGAATATGTACAAGTATTGTTTGCCAATATCAAAAAAATAAAAATTCATGACCATATAATAGCAACTTAATATATGGCACATTGTGTTCTACTTATGTTATATAGAATATGTAATGTAATACTCACTGAAATTCCCAAGAAAGCTATATTTGTATGTCTCTGTTTTACATACAAAGAAACTGAGCCTAAGTTAACTAAGCTTTCCACTATATAGTTATGAAAAGGTACACTTTATATGCACTTTCTCAGAAATCTATGTTTGATCACATAATTCTCTTGACAGCCTAATATACTTTGAATCCATAGTTCTTAAATAATTATTTTTATGTAAGCTGTCATAAATAAAACAGAATAATAGATATCTTTTAGAAACCTTTTTTGAGAACTAAGTACTTGTTTAACTCAAAACAAGAGAAAGGCAGATACGCAAATTGATATGGTTCCGCTGTTTCTCCACTCAAATATCATCTTTAATTTCCACATGTTGTGGGAGGGACCCCGTAGGAGGTGGCTGAATCATAGGGGCAGGTCTTTCCTGTGCTGTTTTAATGTTGGAGGATAAGTCTCACGAGATCTGCTGGTTTTAAAAAGGGGAGTTTGGGAGTTTCCCCGCACAAGCCCTCTTTTCCTGCTGCCATCCAGGTAATACGTGATTTGCTCCTCCTTGTTTTCTTCCACAATTGTGAGGCCTCCCCTGCCATGTGGAACTGTGGGTTCTCTGTTAAACCTCTTTCCTTTGTAAATTGCCCAGTCTTGGGTATGCCTTTATCAGCAGCGTGAAAACAGACTAATACACAAAGAATATCATTTCTTGGAGATCTGTTATGAAAAATGCTTACTGAAGGCTTTAATAAACTCTGCAGTAAATATATCTGTGTAACTTCATTTATATCAGCATTTCCCATGCTTGAGTTGGAAATACCATTTTTTAAATTGACATACCACATTTCAAAAAGTAGTGCTTTAAAGTTATTAAATAGATTTCTGGATTTAGAAAATGTCCCCTAAGCACTTTGCAGTTCAGGAATGTCTGGTAAGATGACTTGACATATGGAATACTAAGCAGGTATTATCAGACTTGTCTATTTATAAATTTAGATATTTAGCTATTTTTCTCAATTTTGCAAATCATAACTTAAAATAAATTTCAATGAAATTGATTACCAGTTTTTCAAACTCTTTCAATTTCTACCCAGTATTGTTTGCGCAAAAATAGCTTTTAAAATTAGGTAATACATATAGCACATGTCTACACAAAGCATCATTGCTAATTACAAATTCTGAGATAACACACAGGATGTTTATGTTCAAATCTGTTGCCATTTTTGTCGGTTTTTCATGGATCCTGGTAATATTCAAGTCTCTCTTTATCCTTTCAGTTTTAAACTGGATTGGTCTCTGGGCAGGTGAATGACAAATGATTATATCTGAATGTTAAATAGAAAGGAAAGGAAATCCCCTCAGGATAACGTTGTTTTCTCTCATAGTAATTTACAAAGCAACACTCGGTAGTTCCAGTTGCCTGCTCCAAACTATTACAGCAATTCAAAGCTTCCCCAATAAAAGTTTAAAAGAAAAAAACTCTAATTACCAGTAATAATCATTCATAAAATAATAAAGCTCCACAATATTTTCGTAAGTTTCTATTTCTTGCTTTGAAGTCCCAATTTACTTTCATTTAGTTTGCATTTTACATTCTATTGATCATGGCTTTAAAATATATTTTGTAGTGAATGCATGCTCAGCATGGATGTTTATTTGTGAATATGTTATTTAATCAATAGTTCTGACCACTCTCTTCTTTTCATAATGCTCATTTCTTGCATAAAAAGCATTATTATCAACAAATGGGTATAATTTGACTTCAACAACATTAATGCAAAGTAACAATGAAAACAAAATTTGTATAAATATATTGTTCACTTACTGAGTAGATAGATGTAATTATCTGAGGAAAAGTTCTTTTCTCAGCCTTAGAAACAGAGGTAATGGAAAAAGAAAAAGCTAGGCATGTATACCATATATAACCAAACATTTCACTTCAATGGGTCAATAAAAAGTAAATAGATAGAAACTTTAAGATTGAAGACTATCTTGGCCTTTTGAATAATTACTAACTTTATACACACAGTATCCCAGACTTAATTAAAACATGGTTGATCAGAAGATGAGATTTCTGGGTTTTTTTTGTCCTGTGATTTTTCATCAAAATATTACTAATGTCTTACATACCTCAGGCTCTTTTCATTTAAAAGATAGCTTCTATGATAAAAATTTTGGCCTTCCCAACATGTCTATTAGGGATAAATGGCCAAAGTTAGATCAGCTAAGTGAGGAGACATTTAAAATCACACGGCTTATTTATCAGTATGGCTGAAAATAAAACTGATGTCTTTTTTACAAATTTGCTTTATAATTCTGTACCTAATTGAAATATTTTCTAGCTAAAAAGCAACTAAGTAGGGCACACTGTTTTCAAAGGGGCTTTTAGTATATATTTAAAATATTTAATAATCAATATATTTGAAACTCAAGAATATTTTCTGAGTTTACAAATAAAACAATGTCTAACATACTTTATATAATATCTTTCAGTCTGTAACATGCTTTCTCATTTCCTCAGTTTAAAATGCCTACTTGATTGATACAAATGTTCCTATGATAACATTTAACTATATTTAAAAGAAAACAATAAAGCATTTTTTAAAAATCACTATATAATATAAATTTCTTAAAGGCAAATTTATTATTAAATATTTTACCAATCCTGCAATACTTATTTCTGAGAAGATCATCTTCACTTCTTTGGAAAATATGCTTCTCCACCAGCCTGCCATTTGTTCAATGTGCAAACAGCAATTGTCTTAAGCGAAAATGACACCCTGATCATAACTACTAGTCAAAATATAAACACTTGATCCAAGCTGAGGCAATACAACTTCATAACCAAGGATACAGCTATGAGCATACAGTTCAAATAAGTTGTCCTGAAGTTTTCAGAACAGAAAACCAGACCTGCCTTCAGCAACATCCTCTTATACCTGAAAATCCAGTATAAAAGATGAAGTCAACATGAAGATAAGCAAAAATATTAGATGGAGAGATTTCCCTGCTAGTTTTTGGGTCTCTGGTTTTGCTTTACATTCATTCATTCATTCATTCACTTATTTATTTAAGTTTCACAGGCTTATCCCAAGACCTTATTTTCAATGTTAAAAGGTAACATTTGCTGCACTTTATGGAATTGGTTGAAAATATTCAGATTTGGTCAGAGAAGTTGGAATAGCAGAAACTCCACCAAGATCACCATTGACTGCAGTATTGTAAAGGAGAAATTATGGTGGCTTAGCATGGTGTGGAGACACTAAATATAAAGAAAAACAGATGCATATGAGATTGGTTTGAGATAGGACTGAAAGGACCTGGGGACAGATTGAATACGGGGGTTGATGATGGAAAGGGAGGAATTCAAGGGAATTTCCAAGCTAAACAAAGACCTCAAAGTCAGAAGAACAAATCAAGAGCTGAAGCTGAGTTGCTTATAGCCAAATTTGATTAGCCATAGACGTGAAAGATTGAGGTTAGGTGTGACAGTTGAGGCAGGTCATCTCGCACATGCAATATGCAAAATGCAACTTCAATATCCACATTAAACCACAAATCATGAATGCCGGCTTGACTACGTCCTCTGTAATAGAATTATGAAACATTCTGTCCACTAGCTCAAGAAAACATCAGAAAATTCTTGTAGAAATAGTGGGATTCCTTTTGTTTAGATGATTTGGATATAATTTCTAGAGGTATCTCTTGTATTTAAGACAGTGGACATAAGTGGAATGTTCACACTGTATTTGAATAGCTGAGGAATGAACTAGAGGTAAGAAAGTAGTAATGGGCAACACACAACACATTTCATGAGTTTCGCTGTGAAAAAACACAAATGAGATTGAGCCTCTTAAGACACCAGGTAACAAGAGCATGCTGAGATGCCTCTGAAAATGATTCTAAAAAGAGGGGAATTAGTAATACAGAAATGAGAAAATCTACATTTAAAATATATTTAATTTTTGTTACTGAATAAGATAAATTTTACTTTAATGTCATAAAATATCAACCATCCCTCATCTAACAAATTAAAAAGTCAGAAATTATAATTTATAGCATTAACAAAAAGTATATCACATTTAGTTATTTTGAAAATAAGAACATATTTTCAAACACCTTTTCACCTGAAATCTATCCAGACTACTGTACCTAATTTTTATTAAAATTTACATTCACTTGAAAGAAGAAAGGTTTAAAACCCAGATGTCAAAAACATGACACCAAATCCCAAAGGGAATCCATAGATGTTGAGTCTCTTCAAAACTTAAAATTATGTAGCTTTTTAAAAAATGATGTTTTCTCTTTACTTATAAGAATATTTTATTACTGCAACCTGGCTTCATCTTACTCTTTGTCATTCCTAATTAACATAGAAATGTGTACAACAAATTTCAGTTTCAAAAAGACAAATTCATAAAAGCAAATGCAGGTCTTTAAACCATGAGTTTGGAGCAGGTACTTCAGATGTCAAAAACAGCAGCTTAGAATCGCCAAAGGAGTTGCCTGTTACAAAGAATTCTCAAGACGATGAATTTTTATAATAGTATTGAAAAAAACTATATATAGAAAATATAATGTATATATTTTTAGGCATAATCTATAAATACCATAAACTTTTGTTGTCTTTGTGAGTTCTGAGGACCTTGTTGATAGTTTTATTTTCAGATTATAAAAGTTTACATTATAAAGTTTCTTTTAAATTTTATCATAACTATAGTATTTAAAGATTAGCATCTTTTCAGACAATCCTTATACCAAGTATATTTATAAAATGTATGTGTATATATGTATATGTGTGTATAACACCTATAACTACATATACAACAGCCATTTATTTGGGATGTATTAGTATTTTGTTAGAAGAAACATAATCTAATCTGAAACCATTACATAGGTTTTTGCTATTTGTGCTTCTTCTACTGCCTTTCCCAGGTCTTTACTTTGGTTGTATTTCTACAGATTGTATGTAATAAATTATCAATGTACAGTAAGATACATTAATCAGTTAGAAATAAAATAGTAATGTCATAATTACATTAAAATTTATATCTTCTTTCAGAGATCTAAGAAAACTTATGGTTTAGTGTGTATTTAATGACTAAACATCTTAAGATATAAGAATGTAGGTAGTTATGATAGGTTTTATGATTATGATACATCATTGGGAAGAGGTTTATAAATTATTTTAGAATATGATAAAAATCATCATGAAGATTTTCAAAATTTTGGTCTCGTATATTGTATGAATCCCAGGGATTAAGAGAGGCCATTTTACCCATAAAAACTTCTAATATCCTCTATGTTAAATGGTGTCAGTGAAACGGGTCCAATTGTTACATAGAACTGATGTTTATAGTTTCTTCTGAATAAACACATAAATTGACCTCCCCCCACCACCAGTCTCAAACTTAAGAAAGTTACATTTGTTTTATTGAGTCCTTTCCTGAGGAAACCACCCATGAGGCTTCCCAAAGATTACCAGAGAACTGAAATTTACCAGATTACTGCATCTGGACAATGAGACACCAGATCCCTCACCCATCATGACTGTCACACCCACCACCTGTTTTCTGTTGACCAACTCCGCTTCCTTACATTTCCCTAGTTCCTATTTTCCCACACGTGGTTATTTGTTTCCTGTTCTACAAATCCCTAATTTCAGTTGCTTGAAGAGATGGATTTGAGACTCATCTCCCATCTGCTTAGCTGCAGCACCTCATTAAAGCCTCTTCTAGAAACGTTCATTGTCTCAGTGATTGGGTTTCTGTGCAGTATTGCATCCAAACCTAGACTGAAACCCTAGCATTTCAGTGACAGATTTGGGTTTCCTGACCAGGAACACATTGCTCCTGGCTCAGACCACAGTGGGCCAGCAGTTTCAGGAGCCCTCCTGAGCAGCCACTTGACCATTTTTTGGCCAGAGCTTAATCTCATTCTCTCTTCAGCCCCACCACTGCTGACCCCAACCACACTTCTGATTACCTAGGAAGAACAGCCTTTGACATTTGACATCTGAGTAGGGATGGGTGAGTGTCTTTTGTAGGTACCAGACAACTGGATCTGCTTTTCTCAATTTGGGGAATGCTGAAGGAATTTCTGTTTGAAAGTTGAAAAAGCCCAACCAATTGAGAGGAAAACACCCTGACTTTTTCAGTTTGGACACCTGGGGCTAGTTTGTTGCTCAGTATGTGGATTGCATCTTGGGTATTGTCTGTGTATATGTTGGTGTAGTCATGGGAGGTCATTGTTCTATCCCAGAATACAGCCCTTTTGGGCTCATTCTTCATGTTTGATTTGTACGTGCTTGTGAGTCAATGGTTTTGACCATACTACACTGAATGTGTCCCATCTCATCTGATCTTTGGAGGACTTTAAATGATAGCATTGTCTTACAATTGGATTCATTTTGCTATTGAATGGGAAAGTAGCATGGAGTTTTGTGAACCTAGGCTTTTATGCTGCTGTTCTAGGCAGGGTTTGGCCAAGTTAGTGAATGATGTTTTTCTCAGGTGCTGTTTGGCCTCGATGTTCTTTGGAGTCTGTGGAGGTTACCTTCACTGGATTACCTATGAGGGCAAACAAAGTTTACCCATGTGACCATCTTTGTAAACTGTTGAGTTTGTATTGCTATCTGATGGCTAGAGTTCCAAGAAAAAGATTATTGGAACTTTGTGGGTATATATAGATGTTTAGATATGTTTATCATATATGTTGTATCTACCAAATTGTGTTTTAAATAAAGGAGTGAACATAAATTAAGTGTATAAGTCCAGGCAGTTTTCAAATCCAAGTGACTTAAGTAAATGTTAAATAAACAAGTTAGCTTTATAATTACTGATAAAATTAAACTAAAAGTGTCTTTGGAATTGTCAGCATACATTGTCATCTGGATTTTATATTTGTCTTTGCTAGATATTTTGAAGTATCAGAGTTTAAGCACAGAAGCCTATAAAACTATAAAACCAGCCAAAAAAAAATGATTTTTGCACAAATTTATTTGACAAATAAAACTAATGTAATGTTTTTGGTTTAACAAAAACAGCTAAGTCTTCGGAACTATTGGCAAAATAATCCATGCATTTAACTTTAAGGTTCTTACTCTAAAAACCTAATATTTACAGGTTACAAAATGGTTAGCAAAGAAATGCTGACTTTGTCTAACACCTCAGTTCTTATAAGTAATGTAGATAAACTGCAAAAAAATGAAAGATTTGAGTACATGTAAATGGTATTAGTGCTTGCAGGTGAACTTTTTGTAGAATATAAAACCTTAAAATTATTTTAGATGCTCCTTTGATGTCTGGGTCATTTCCAACTAAGAAAGGATAATAAAATGCAGAAATGTGTTTTTTTAAAACTGTAGACTGTTCTCATCTATAAAGTGCTAATAGGATTTCTTGCTTCCTAGGTTTTCACTAAAATGTAAGGGTACTTAAAATAAGAAGTCTAGTTAATATCTCATTCTGTATATGAAATATGCCAAAGAAGATGTGTTATTATTGAAAAAAAAGGAATAATTTCATCTAATTTACAAGTTGTCTAAAGGTTAATTCAAATTATGGACTAGGGTATGGATTGCTTACTTTAAAAAAAATTTTTTAAAAAAATTTAGAATAAAACAGAAATTCCAAGTATGTCATTGTCTAAGTCATAAATTGTTTTTTCCTGTTTCTCTGTGTCTCTGTCTTCATGCCCATGCAAATAAAATAAAAAAACTGAAAATGTTTACATAATAAAATATTCTTTGAAGCCCAGTAGATAATTAGAGACATTTGTCTAATTAACATTGTTCACAGTTAAAGCTCTTAGCCTTTATGAAGGTAAAATAAGAAATACTGTAAATAAATACATTGTCAATTTGGCAATTATTTTTTAATATTGTAAAGCATGAAGCTAGATTTAGCACAGAGCCTAATTTCACATAAATGTTTGCTTTGTTTTATTTAACATCAAATTTGCTATTCTGTATAATAGTACTAGCACTACAATATTTACTGGTCAAATCTCTCAAGAGAATTGCTTAATTGCATACTATGCATAGTGATAGTTCATAGACTTAAAGATATTCAGTGGTGTTTCAGGAACAAAATATCTGCCATGTATATTTTTGTATGGCCCTGTATAACACTGTAGCCTGCAAGGTAAACTGAGTGAGATAAAATTTGGGAGTTGGTTTCCTGTTTAATTTTTATTCAATTTCTGTTTTTTCTTCTTTAGTTTTTATTTACATATACGTATATATAAAACACTTTTTGTTTTTTGGTTTCTAACAGAATGCTCATGTTTGGATCCTTGAACAGTCATTTTGTTTCCTATGCATTTCCAAAAATTTGTCATTTGTTCTGCTTATATAAAGTTCCTAAGTTACCTTTGTCAAGCCTCCCAAAATTGATAGGACAACCTAGCCATTTAAAATTCAATTTGTTTTGAGATTACCTCTGGTGGTCTGAAGAGCTTCAAGTGCTTAAGGGTCCTGGAAATAAAGAAATAAATAAGCAAACAAATAAATAAATAAAAGATTTTTTTAAGCTCTGAACGGGGATAGTACATAATTTATTTTGTTATTTGGAAAAGTAGGTAAGAGTAGAAATGTTTAAATGGTACTTATTTTCAAGATAACTTAATTCAATGGATAATTTGAGTTGGATTTTGATCTTTTCCTTTAGGTAATGAGGAAAAACTGACATGGGTACAAAGTTTTAATGTTCAGGAAAGATTGTGAGGTAAGTGTGACAGCCATGATGGTGTGTCTGGAGTGGCTGCTGTGAAGATGCCGGCTACAGTGGGGAAGGTGTGGCAAGGCCTGCATGCTTCACAGAGACAGTGGAAGCCAGGAACAGGTGAGAGCTCCACACCCTACTGAGCTGGCAGGGCAGGAGGCCATACTTCTGGATGGAGCTGCAACTGCCCAGTCACAACTCCAGACCCTGGCATCCCTGCACTATTGGCAACCCAGGAAGCCTCCTGACTTCACAGGCTTAAAACTGCCTTCTCCCATCCCTAGGCTCCCTCCTCCTGATGCCAGCTCTGGGACAGAGCAAAGTTGTGGCTGGGCCTGGGCACAGTCGCAACCCAGCCAGGTGTGTGTGTGCGCAGGGTGCCACTCACACATCTGCCCCCTGCCACCTTGCCCCCTCCTGATTTGGGATGCTGCCAAGCGTGGGTCAGAGTGGGTAGGCAGGGACCTGCTGGGGTGCCGAGGGCAGCTTGACACAGGCCTATGGGCACCTTTCACCATGGGCCATCGACAGCATATTAAAGGCAAATAGGCTTCCAGGCAGGAAAAATCAGGTCCCCAGTGAAACCCCACCTTCAAGCCAGGGATGGCCTGAAGCCAGGGGCCAGGCTGCCAGTTCCAGGCAAAGCCATAGCCCAGAATGAGAACTTCATTGATGGCTGCTCAGCCAATCTGATGGTGCTTTTGCCAGGCCCACGTGTGGCCACTCTTGGAAAATTAGCAAGCACTTCCTTCATTCTGAGCTCGTAAAAATCCCAGACTCAGCTAGCCCCACACACTCTTTGAGACCACCTGCCGAAGGAAAGGAGTTGCCCACTATGCATCTTCTCCTCTCCTTTCCACTGAGACATGGACACTTGTGGGGACAACCTGCCTGTGGAAAGGAGCTAACCACCCTAGGTCTCCTCTCTGCTGAGAGCTAGACACTAATTGAGATGACTTATTCACAGAAAGGAGCTACCCACTTTGGACTCCTAGTAGGTGCTCTGTTGCCCAATAAGGCTGCTTTCCATCTTGCTCACCCTTCAATTGTCTGCATGTCTCATTCTTCCTGGAGGTGGGACAAGAACCTGGGACACGCCAAATGGTGGGACTGAAAGAGCTGTAACACAAACAGGGCTAAAACACCACACACACACACACACACACACACACACACACACACACTCACACACACACACACACTTGCCACGTTGTAGTTGATGAGACGGAAAGAATAACTATGGCCCTTCAGGGACCCTAGACCTAGGGACTCCTCAAAGAAGGGCGATACACCCTCTTTGTGGCTCTGTGGTTCCAGACGTCTCCAAGCCTCTGGCCACCACCTTGTTCCCTGGTGCTCACAGCAGAAGCTCCTTGTGGTATATGCCTGTTTCACCCACAGAGCTGGCACCTTTGCCAGCACCTGGAGCTGCCCACCCTGCCACAGCTGGTGCACTTGGCTGTGCACGGTGGCCAGACCTCATGCTCACTCACTCACACTCCCCTTGCTGATCCCTGCCTGACTCACCGTTGGCAGGCATGCATCCAGGCTGGTAGCACAAGCCAACCACAGTCTGCCAAGCTGAGTGGGTAGAACGAGCCCAGTGGGCCCAAGCAAATATAGGCAAAGATGCCACCAGCCACAGAGGCTTCTGGCTGGAAAAGCAACACCCTAAGGACCCTCTGACAATTACATTGGCTTGGATTTATCTAAATTACTTTACTTGTATTTACCATTATTAAAATTATGTGATATTCACTTGGATTAAGTAGCAGTAAAAAATGTGAGACTTTCTGGTAATTTTTTTGACCCAAGATGTTTATCAGTGATGGGCCTTCCTGTGTCTTCATGAAAACAAAGTGTGTACAAGTGTCACACTAGCTTGAAGAATGTATTGATGAAAGTTACCTAATTGTTAGTACTGTATCTAGAAACTGATCTTGGAAATGTGTGATGATACTCTTTTAATAGCTTAAAAGTAAACACTGTGTGCTTATCTTGCTTTCTCCCTGTTTTGTTGCATAGTCTTAAAGTGAAAGATTATTTGCCTTCATACTGAATTTCCAAAAACAATATTTGCACTTTTTTAATGAAAAGGGGAAAATGTTAATTGTGTTACTTGGCAAGTTTGGCATAGACCCTATCACATTTTTAATGCTTTGGTCACAGCTTTGTCACTAGAGTGCTAGCAATTAGACATATGCAAGGAGTAACCTCACCACATGAATAACAACAGTTTGCCTAGACACCAAATCACAGTGTTTCAATTTGTGACATGTTAGAGAGAATGACAGGACTTTCTTCGGTATAAACGTCCTATTAACTATTCCTTGTGATGTTCAGTTACAGGGCTTTGAGTCTTCTGTCTAAGAAAAGGCGCTGACTCTTGCCAAATCTTGGGTATTGACAGCAGCCAAGGCCTTGTCTTCAGAACAGGGAAAAGGTGATGGTCAAAATGGACTGCTTTCAAGGGACTCAGGGTCAGAAACTGAGACTATTCAGTTTCTCTAGGCCCAAGGACTATAATGGAAGAAGTGGGCATGAGAGATTGTAAAAGCCAATTCTCAGGAATAAAATTATTTCAGAGTTTTTATAAATTAAACGTTAATATCAAAAGTACACTGATGCAAGCCAGCATTTAGGTCCCTGTGTTAGAATAAGAGTTTTCTTAGAGCATTGATCTAATCTTTAACAGAAAATTTTTAAAAGTTACAAAAGGTTTATGAAATTCTTCCTCTATGATCAAACTAATTTCAAATGTGAGGTGGTTTTAACTTTCTTTGAGTTATATTTATATAGATGCTTTGTTTATATGTGTTCCAGGATTGTTTGAGATTCCTGAAATCTGATATGTTTTAACATGTTGTCAGTACTTATTATAATTATTATTCTAAATTTTTATATACCACAGAAATAACCACATTTTATTAACAAATGTGTCTGCCCTAAGACTTTTGTTATCCACAATTGTTTTGCTTTGATTCTTCTAAAAAGCAGCTTATAATCAGCTACAGTACAGGGCTTGCTTCTTTCAAGGAGTTCATGGAAAGGACTCCAGAATGCAGTTTTCTGATAATGTTTGAGATTGTGCCATTAGACTAGAAGTAAAATTTCTAGGACACAAATGAAAAGGTTTATGTTTTCATAAAGATTGCTAACCCAACATGAGGCAGATCAGGAGCTGATTGCTTAAAATGAACTAATGAAGGACTGAAATATTTTTATAACTTTTTTTATTGAAACATTGCTGACTCATTTTTTTTTCATAGTCTGGAGAATTTTTTTCTTTTGAACTATTTATAGTCTTTAACATCTGAGTAGAGTACACCCTTGTAAACCGAATTTGAAGCATGCTTCTCTCTCTGCCTGATTTCTCCGGAATTCAGAAAATGTGAATATTCTTAATCAGGACAATGTGGTTGTTTGCATAAGTTCAATAAGAATATATTTTATGTTATAATAGGACACAATTGGAGGAACTGATTATTTTCCCAGGGCTTTGACTGAAATGGCATGTTTTCAGATATAAGCAGCCTGCTTTGAGAAATTGCTATTAACTTTAGAGGGTTGATGAGACCCCCTTAGAAGGATTGCCTTCATACCTTATCTATACATACCTTTGCAGGTGTTCTGGCCTGTGGTGAGTGGACAATTTCACTTTCTGACAGGTCCAGGAACCTCAAGTTTCTCAAATTGGGTCCTGGAGAAAAGAGGGGTTCAACCAATACATGCAAGTATCTGAGGGTGCAGATGGATACCTGGCTGGGCTCAGAAGGCCATTGGAAGCCAAGTCTGAGTTTCTTTGTGAGAGGTTACAATGAAGCCAATATAGGAGAAGAATATAGAAAATGATACTTGTTATATTTTGTATGAGTAATCAGGCCAAGTGTAGTGGGACTGAAGTTTATTTTGTAGGTAGGTTTGTCCAGCAGGGATTTGTCTTTGGTGGAAGTAGGGAAATGGAGAGGGAAAAATTGCATTTCAGAAGAAAACTATGTAATTACATTAACCACTGATTCCTGGGTGGCCAGCGGTCACCCCTGGTATGAAGTTGCCTGCAAAGACTCTCCTCGGCCTAAAGCAGGCAGAAAGATCCATAATGAGATTTCTCAGGATTGAGGAATTGGTAATTCGAAATAGGTGAAACTGGCCCAATCGTTTCTTAGAACTGATGTTTATGGTTTCTTCTGAATAAACATAGACACTTGCCCTCCTTGTTTCAAAACTCAAGAAAGTTACATTTGTCTTATCTGAGTTCTTTTCTCAGGAAAACAA
Source organism: Cebus imitator (assembly GCF_001604975.1). Lineage (NCBI taxonomy): Eukaryota > Metazoa > Chordata > Mammalia > Primates > Cebidae > Cebus > Cebus imitator. The sequence goes on along the minus strand of NW_016107412.1, from coordinate 1,295,952 downwards.
CCACCAGGCCTGTTTTCCTACACATGGTTACATTTTTTTCCCTCCTGTATATGCCACTAATTTTAGTGTGGTTGAAGAGATGGATTTGAGATTGATATCTTGCATTCCTCAGCTGTAGCACATGAATAAGGAACACAAGATACCAGTCTCAAACCCATCTCTTCCCTGACAACACTCATCTTAATGACTGGCTCTTTGTACAGCGAGCAGCAAGACCTACACTAAATCTCTGGAAGTTTACAACATCAGAGATAATTTTTATTATCTCTGTATGCTAAGGACAGTAACTTTGAAATATGGGGTTAGTTCCAGCTTTAAAAAAAGAGAAAAAAATTGGCAAAATTTTTTATATTACGACAGGTAGTGAAGTTTGAGTGTATAGCCCCTCACAAAGAATATATTGGTGTTTCAACAAAATAAAACATTCTGGGACCATTAAAGGCTAAAATTTTCTGACTTGATAAAAAATAAATAAGATAGTGTTGACATTGTTTTATTCTATCAATAATGAATGGATCCGGGGTGGTGGATGATTAGGTACATGATTGTAATCCCAGCTACTTGAGAGGGTAAATCAGCAGGACTATTTGAGCCTAGAAGTTTGAGGCAAGCCTGGGCAACATAGTGAGACCCTGTCTCTAAATACTAAAAATCATAACCATAATAATAAATGGAGCATCTTGGTAGAACTGTACTGTATTCTGTACTCCCAACTAACCGTGACTATGTGGCCGCCACCCTCCAATTCAAGAGAAATTACGTTTCTCTCTAAATTCTCTTCCATAGTAGGTATTCATATGTTCTAAGATCAATTATTTTAATCAAAAATAAGGTAAATTTGAATTCTTTTAGCAGATGATAACAACTTTAAGAAATGTTTAATCTCAATTTTATGCTTATCAAGATATTCATTCCAAGGTTCATTTAGTATCCATGTGACTACACATCCCTCACTAATTGATCCCTGGAGCCTATTTTCTGAAGCACTTATATTTTATCATCTCATAGATTTGTTCTTTCCCAGTCAACCAGCTACTGCGATTGTAATTCACTTCTCTACTTTGACTTCCACACGTTTTTTCTTCCATTCTACTTTTAGTTCATTTATTCTTAACACCCAGTGTCATCAGCACTGATTTTATTCTCTTATTTTCTAATAAACAATTATAGCACCATTTCTAAAGTCATATTGATAATTAAAAAAAACAAATAACAATTGAATGAGAAATATAGGGTAAGATTTTTACCAACACTTTAAAATGTAGCTTGATTATCCTGAAGTAAAAACAAACCAATGGTAACTAGAGCAGAACTATTTTGCTCTATAAATATTCCATTACTGCATCATCCAGAGCTGTCTGTTAACACTTCTTATATTTTTATTTTAATTGATAAAAATATTTATATACATTTACATAAATGCAATATACAATGTGATGTTTTGATCTACATATACATTGTTGAAAGATTTAGTCAAGGTAATCAACTTATCCATCACCACACAATTTATCATTTTTGGGGGATAATGGGGATGTTAAAAAAAATCCTTTTAGCGATTTTCAAATGTACAATACATTCTTGTTAATTGTGATCACTATGCAGTACGATAGCTCACTAAATCTCTACCTCCAGTCTAACTGAAACTTGACTTCCTTTGATTTGTATCTCTCAAGTTGTCATCACTCCATCTTCTCCCACCACCACCCCCAGCCTTTGGTTACCACCTTTCTATTCTCTCTATTTCCATGACTTATTAATTTAAATTTTCCTTAATGTGTTTTTAAGCCATCCAAATTCACCCCCCAAATAATTTTTAATTTAAAGCTGGTAAAACTTTGTTTAAAGCTTATTATAGCAGAGCTGCTCAAGGTCTTTGGAACCCACCCTTATAACAGTGTACCCTGGCTCGAAGACATGGAGACAAAGTAGATTATTTTAGAGTTATAATATTTAATGACTGCCTTGTTTGGTTTCAAATTTGTATAATGCCTGTAGCCTCTTTCTTTTCACCTATTTCTCCCTTTGGGAACCGGACTCTTTATCCAATGCCTATACATTCCATGCCAATGCTGTAGGTGGGGCCTGGTAGGAGGTGGTTGGATCATGGGAAAGATCCCTCATGTCTTGGTTGCTTTCTTTGCGATATTGAGTTATCACAGGATCTGATCATGTAAAACTGTGTGGCACCTTCCCTCAACACCCAAAACCATCTCTCTCTATGTCTCTCTCTCTCTTGCTCTTGCTTTTGCTATCTGATGTGCTTGCTCCTGTTTCATCTTCCACTATAATTGTAAGCCTCCTCAGGACTCCCCAGAAGCAGATACCACTATGTTTCCTGTGCAGCCTACAGAACTGTGAGTGAAATACACCTCTTTTCTCAAAAACTACTCAGCTTCTGGTATTTCTTCATAGCAATGCGGTAACAGACTGATACTGATACAAAAACCAATTTGTGAAAGATACAAAGGAAATAAGATTTCCAAGGCATCTAACTATTACCAACAGTAATGTTTGCTAATTTCAGTGTGGAAACATACTTTCAGAAAACAGTATTCTGGCTGTTATCAACTTAGTCAAATTCTCATAAATAGCATATTTATAGCAGGTCAACTTTGCTTCCTGAGGTAATGTAATAGCAGTACTCACTAAACTGATAAACTAATATTATCAAAATGTTTAACACGAATTTAACAGTGTATGAAGTTAGCAAAGTTTTTATCTAGAGGGTAGGAAGTAAAGATTTTAGGCATTTTGGCCACATACAGTCTATATTACATATTGTTATTTTTCTTGTTTGTTCTTTTACATATAAAACTCCTTCTTAGTTTGAATGTTGTTTAAAAATACATCACAAGTTGGGTTTGTCCCATAGGGCATAGTTTTTTGACCTCTGGCTTGAAGGAATGGTTGAAAGTCCCTACAAGAAAGTGATGCCACAAATATAAAATATGATACATTCTAAAAATCTATCACTTTTTTGAGACTGAGTCTTCCTCTGTCACCCGGCTGGAGTTCAGTGGCGCGATCTCAGCTCACTGCAATTTCCACCTCTCAGCTTGAAGCAGTTCTCCTGCCTCAGCCTCCCAAGTAGCTGGGATTACAGGCTTGCACCACCACGCTCAACTAACTTTTGTAATTTTTAGTAGAGACGGGGTTTCACCATGTTGGCCATGATGGTCTCCATCTCTTGACTTTGTCATCCACCCTCCTTGGCCTCCCAAAGTGCTAGGATTATAGGCATGAGCCACTGTGCCCAGATACACTTCTATCTTCAAAAAGTAAATGGCATAAAAACATAAATAATGGGTGAGGACTGTTTAACCACAAATATGACTAAAGAGATAAAACTAAATACATAAACCTGAACAGTATACATGAAATTGGACCCTGCTTCAAGAACGTTTTAAAACTTATAAAAGACAGTTTAGAATACTTTTGTTTATGTCAAACAAAATATCTATTATTTTTAAAAGTTAGTATTTAAAGTAATGATTAATTCCCAATATTTCTTATTATTAGCTAAACACTACATCGTCTGAAGGTATATATGCCACAGATTTGAAAGTCTAAAGGCCTGCTCGTTTTAAATAGTAAATTTCAAAATGCCTAAAGTTGCAAATCTACTACTCAAGTCAACGGTCCAGTTGAGTAATGCATAATTTAGGCATAGATATTCCACTGATATATTCTAGAGCACCATGTAGATAAATCTCTTAGAAAAAAAAACATTCCCAATCTTCTTTTGATGTTTAACTCTATAGGCACATGTCAGTAATGAGCCTTTTATTGGTAATAACACAGAGGTAGGATGTATAAGCAGAATCTTATACATGGATCATTCCCTGTGGGAATTTACAAGGATATGTGTCTCCTTTATTTTACCTGTATATGAATTACTCGATACAGGTTTGGATAAATTAAATGTATGCTCAATCCTCTGCACTCCTCTGTTCTCTCACTACAGCCCAAAGAAAGACATGCATTGGTCTTTGTAAGATGAGTTATGTGATTCAGCCCTGATTACTGCAGAATTTGTGGGGTGGCAGAGTAACTATTTCAAACTCAAAGTCATTAAAAATGTCATCTGATAGCTAACTGACTTAGGGTATAATACCCCAGCAACAAGTAAACCAGTGGAGACAAAGGCATGTAGGCCTCAAATTAACCCTCCCCAATGACTAAAACTGAAGAACCAACCATCTTTCATACATTGTCATTGTGCTTGTGATCAAATAATTTCTGAAAAAGCATACATAGTTATGTGGAATAAATGAAGTATGAAATTGCTAAACATCATCAGCTACAGTGGTTACTGCTGCCCTTTCCTTGATCTTGATTAAAAAAACAACTCTTATGACTCATCTTAGCAGAAAAGATGTTTCTGATGAATTGTCAACCTTAGATCCTCAGTAAAAGTGTCTCACTCTGGAAGAAAACAACAAAGGCCTTCAAATGACAAAACACTTCTGTAAAATCCAGGGCCTTGTAAATTTATATGTATAGAAACACCCAGTCAGAACCACACATAAAGCAAAGCTTTCCTTTAAATTATGACAGGTCTTTTCAAACTTTGTGATCGCTCTAGTAGTTTTTCATGTACAGCGACCTTAACAAAAACAGTTCTGTGAAGACAAGAATTATTTCCTGAAATTTTGTTTTAATTGCACACACAGAAGTGTGTAAGTGTGTGTGCACCTATGTGTGTGCTAAGTGGCAGTGGAAATTTATAATTCTATTAGGATACAGTAAGGAAAAGTTTGAAGGTTATAATACTTGAAAGGATAACAGAGGGTTAACAAGACTTCTGCTTTTTCTACACTAAGAAGAATAAGGGCTTTAGTAAATCCATGTACCACCAAAATTTGAGGATTATGAGATATTTTATTCATGACAGTTGTAAAGTTAAAGGAAATTCATGGAAGCCACATTCTATTTCATTTACTGCAACTGTAAGCAAAATTAATAATTATATCTTTGATGATTCCTTCTTATGTATAATTTCAATTTTTCATTAATGGTTATTTTATGTCTCACCATTCTTCACATTCTTTACAAGAATTATTATTATTTAGGTGTCACCTGTTCTAAGATTAAAACAAATAGCTACATTACTAACCATGAAAAGAAATCTAGTTTAACCTTGCAATTGAAAACTAAAGATCAAAACAGAATTCTGGATTAACAACCAAAGTTTCTCATTTTGTTTACAGCAAAAATGATTAATTGTCTTCTAATGGGTAAATCAATACTTCGCTTAATTGTTTCTGTTTCTCAGAATTGGATACCTCTAGTTCATTAACTCTTCTAAATAGCATCCTGCCTTAGAAAACTGCACAAAATGTGTTGATGTTTCTTTTAAAGTCTTGATAAATCTTTTGTCCTCTTTGTCTTAATCAGTCTTTCACTAAGTCTGTATTACTAACAATACAATTATAGAGTTTTAGTATTCTGATACAGTTTATACACATAATAAGAGAAAAAAAATGAGAAGACTATTGTTCAGGGACTTATAATAGCAATAAGCCTAGCAATGGAAAAATCAGTCAGTATAGAAACCCATTATGCACTATACAATCTAATAAGATTGTACAACCTGAAGCAAAAAAATCAAAAAGGGAAAAATAATAAATAAATGAGCACACCAATGGAGTTTTCTAGTACAAAGATTGAGTAGGGGGCTAGTATCCATCATATAAGAAATATGATGGGAGGCTTGACTATGTGATTGGCTTATATAAGTAGCAAAAACAGGCAAAGCCCCTGAGCTCATCGAAATAACTTTCTAGTGGGCGATTTAAACAATAGAAAAGCCCATCAATAAATTAACAAGATAAATTCATTTAGAATAAGTGCTATAAAGATAACAAAGAGGGATTTTGGGTAGGAGGAATAATATAAAATTGGCTTTCAGTGAATAGCTTGCTGAGGTGGTGGCTTTCTTAAACGAACGACAAGAAGTCAGCCATGTCATTCAGGCTGAGGTGACAACAGGTCCAAAGGCCATACACAGAAATAATCATGGTACAAATAAAAACAGAAAGAGGGCAGTCCTTTTTGTGCAAGACAAATGCAGGGAACAGACTCATAATCATTTTATTATGTTTTCAACTATTCTGTTATTTCCTTTCAAAAGTATTATGTGTATAGTAAGACTTCAGCTTCTTTCTTTAACTAGATGGAATTAAGTATGATTCCATGTCCTCTATGACTCTTGGCTGATGTAAAATTCACTGTCATTTTTGAGGCATCCAGTATATTTGGTGAGATTGTTATAGCTGGGTTGTCAGTGGTTCCTACCAGATTGCCCACTGTTTCAGTTGTACATGGCTCCTTGAGGTTCAGTTACATATACATACATTAGGGGCACTGGTATCTTTGTCAAGTTCAAAAACCTATTGTATACATTACAAAAGGTAGATACTCTGCAGCCATTTTTATTGACCACAACCTAGGTGCCTTAATCTCCATGGAACACAGCAAAAAACAAATAAACAAAAAAGTCACAATCCATCTCATAAAGTTATACCATCTCTCTGGCTCTGGGCTCTTTCTCTTTTTCAGGCTGTTAGCAATAGCTTTTCCCTTTCTCTCTTCTTTCATAGCAAAACCCATTTAAATTAAAAAAAAAAATCCAGAAACACAAGATTAACAGTCTCAACTCTAAAGAATATTGCTCCCTTGTAGCATCAAAGTACAAAGAAACTACACAATTTTTGAAGATAAATAACAGAAAGAAGACAAAAATATATCAGGAGAGTAAACACAAATGCCTCAAAAGATTTTCTTGTTTCAAACATACACACATGCATAACATGCATTTTAGAGTGATGCATGAATACACAAACATTTAGAATGATTAATTCAGGAGATAGGAAAATGTACGACTGCACACACGAAAAAATGCTCAATTTATTAGAAGTGGACAAAGTGGAGAAAATGTCAGAAAATGTATAACTAAGATTTCAGACAGAAAGAAACACACAAATGACCAAATGATCAATGCTTCCATTCGGAAATTGAGACAGAATTAAGCTTCAAACAGCTGCTTAAGAAATTATGAAATTAAAATATGGAAGACTTTTCTAATGTTAAATATACTCAGCCATGGAAATCAGTTAATTAAAGAGCTATGGAGTGCTTTCTTAAATGGAAAACTAAGATCTCTTCTAATTGTGATTATGTTACTCTCAATCCCTGATACATAGATTTATATAGATTTATATAGAAGAAATTCTAGGTCGTTTGACTTAAGAATTTACATACTTTAACTTACTCATGGTTTAGAACTGAAAAAATTGAAATGTAAGAATTATAAGACATTGTCATTTCCTTTCAATTTTTCAATTTAAACAAAACAAACAATATTTAGGAACTAATGGGGAAGAGTTCGAGCTGCATTAATAGGTCATGATGTCAAGAGAGGAGTGGAAAAACAGAATGCAATTTAAAAGAAAATTTTAAAGATCGAAATGAAAATGAAAAAAGAGATCAAGGAAATGACGATGAAGAGTTATTTGACAGATTAACTCAAAAAAGTGGCATGATGAGGGCTTGAGCCACTGTGTATTGAAAACACACTAATACAGATGTAGCACTCAAAACTAAGGTTAGAAATCAATGTTGGATGCCTCTAAATGATAGCAAACCTTTTGGTCTATTTCTGAAACAGGAAAAGCCAATTAAAAAGTGCCTCTTGAAAAACCATTTCTCCCTTGGGAGGAAGTCTACTTCTGAAGTCAATTTTGGGAAACACCCCCATCTTCCTTGTAGGTCTTAATTTTTCCCAGTTACTTTGTGTTGTATCTCTTCCTCTTCTATTTAAAAATAACCAAGTTGATACTTATTAACTACTCTATCTTTTGCTTTATTATTCATAGATACTGAAGTTATGCTTGCCATCAAAAAAGATATGATTTAAAAAATATTGTGTGGTCATTTAAAAACTCAGTCATACAAATTTTGGGAGTACAGTTTTGCAATACATATAATTGTTTTGTAAAATGTTCAAAATTTGGAGATTTGTTTATAACTTTAAAAATTAGATATTTAAAAAATGATAAAGATCTGATTTGCCAGGTATTATTGTCAAAAGGTAATTTAGCTATCTAACTTTCTGTGACCAGGTCTTTCTCCTCTATAGAGCCAATGTTTCAAAATTTGTTTTTACTTAGTGATTCCATTTCCTCAGCTCTAATACAGTTTGTAGCCTACTGTTCCCAGTGAAAACATTCCGCACCAAGGTCATCAAATGTCTTCTGTATTTTTAAATTCAACGGTGCTTTATACAACTGTCATCTTGAGCTTTATTCAGTGTTTGTCAGAACTACTCACTATTTCTCTCTGAAACACTTTGCTTTCATGAAACCATGTCTTTTTATTTATTCCTTCTAAATTTCTGACTCCTATGAAGACTAATTTAATTCTAACAAACCATTAAATGTTGACATATGTCAAGACAGTGCAAGGCCCCATTATCTTTTCTTTTCAGAATCTCTCCCTAGAAAAAGGTACCCAAAATGTTAACATTTACACAGGTATCTTTTACATATTTGGCTCTAGTCCAGATTTCTCTTTAAGTATATAACCAACTGCTTATTCATCATCTCTTTGCATGTGTCAAAATTACTTCAACTTCAATATGTACATTAAAGACATAATTTATCCTCTTCTGGGAATCAAATTCTCTCCAGAGTTCTCAAATAAAATGGTTGGGGATACTATGCATTTATTGCACCCAAGCCAAAACACAGGAATCGTATTTGAGAATTTCTACTTCTTTATGAAATTTCTGACTAAATCTCTTTGATTTTACTTTCAAACAACATTTCATAAATCCATTCATGTATTTCCTGTCTACATTTCCCATTTGGATGTGGTCTTTCCATGAGATATGAAACTGTACCCTAATGGGCAATTCTTTATCATCTATTACCTCCTCCAACAGTTCTGAATATGGTACCTGGAAAAATCTTTTGAAAATGCAAAGTTGGATATGTGTTACAAATTTTTTGTAAGATAAAAAACACAACTCTTATCAAAATCTAAAATTTCTGGAAGAATTGGCACCTGGTTATCTCATGAGGCAATTTGAACCTCTTTTTCTCTCTCAATTTCCATATTCCCACCACCCTGACCATGATTTGTCTCACATCAGGACATCTGCCTTTCCCTTAACTCAGAATATTTCAGCAACCTTCCCCCCACTCCCTCTGCTTAGTCAACTGCAGTACCAGCCCACAGACCCCAACTCAGTGATCCCATAAACAATTTCAACTCTCCTTGTCATGTGCTTCTTTACATACCTATATTTTTTATTTAAATAAATTATTAATGTGTAAATTGTTGTGTGATTATTTGATTAACACCTCTCTTCCTCACTAAATTGTAAGATTCATGAAGTCAGATTCAAGATGTTTGCTTAACATTTTATCCATAGGAAATAAAACAGTGCTTGGCTCCAAATAGGTACTTAAACATTTTAAAATCAGGGAATATGCAAATGAATAAGAAACTGAATAAATGATTATGAAATTTCAACCCTAGAAAAGTATTCAAGCTATTAATTATATTCCTAGAATGTAGGCCACTGTCATCGAATCTTCTGTTCTCTATGAATTCAATTATTGAAGTTCCTTTCAGATTCTAGTATTCATTTAGATATCATGATATAAAAATACACTGAAAAGTTAGTTTATAGGACAAAATTACTTAAGGCAAAAGGCAAAAGAATAAACTGTATACTACTATTAAAATATATTTACATTTTTGCATATATGAGAATGCAGTTCTGTGATTTAAAAGTTGATCAGATAATACTAACTCTCTCAAAGGAAGGAAAACACCTTAAGATTTATTTTTTCATGATTACGAAGTGGAAGTTTCATAGCAATAACTTGTGCTACAACTTGTTTAAAAGAAAACAAAACATGTCTATTATAGGGAAAACATTAGGTGAGGTGCAACATGTAAACTTATTTCTATTTTGCTAATCGTGGCCCCACTACTCCAACATTTACAGTCATTTTCTGTGGGCCTCACTTTCCACTTCTATGGGGAAATATAAATTACATTGCAAATGGCAAGTTCTGCTCTTATTTGCAAAAAAATATAAAGAAATGATGCTTATAACCAGACCAGAGATCTGTGCCTCAATAAAATATTTTACTAGTGAACAGCACTTCTATACAGTGGAAAAATGAAAAGGTCAGAGAAATAAAAAATGTATTTTAGAAAGAGGATGTTATATTCATTTTGCTACAAGCTATAATGCAAAATTTATAATCTTGTCTTTCTAATTCTTTGAATAACAAAGAAATCAGCACGTTGATTATAATGAATTAAAAAAAAAAGTTTCTTCAGACTACTCTGATCAGATACCTTACCAGAGACATATGATGCTTTACTCTATTTAGTGAGTAAATAACTGTAAAAATACTTTTAAAATTGAAATTAGGCCTCTAAGGATCATACTATATAAAATGTTTCTTTTATAAGAAATACTTAAAACTATTATGTCTTCCTGTCCTCAGTTCCACAGTATCAGAGAAGAATTTTCTCAATTTAATATTGTCATTTCTGTAATGCCACCACTTTAGGAGGCCGAGGCAGACAGATCACTTCAGGTAAGGAATTTGAGATAAGCCTAAGGAACATGGTGAAACCCCAACTCCACTAAGAATACAAAAATTAGCTGGATGTGGTGGCGTGTGCTTGTAGTCCCAGCTCCTTGGGAGGTTGAGGTGGGGGAATCACTTGAGCTTGGGAGGCTGAGGTTGCATGATCCCACCACTGCGCCCCAGCCTGGGTGACATGTGTGTGTGTGTATATATATATGTATGAATGATTCATGAGGTCAGATTCAAGACGTTTGCTTAACATTTTACCCATAGAAAATAAAATACTGTGCTTGGCTATATATATTATATATTACATATATTATATATAATACATTATATATATGATATATATTACATATATTAAATATTATATATATTACTACCAAATATACATAATACTAAATATACATGTTCCATATAATAGAAAAAACATATATAAAATATATATTAGATATAAATATATATTATATATTATGTTATATTGTATATATTTATAAATATATATTTTATATATATAATATACCCAAGCACACTATTATATATATTTTTTTCTACTAGCCATGAAAGAAAAGATAGACTAAATATACTTTAAATTTTAAATATATTTAAATTTAAATGTATTTAGTCTATCTCTTCTTGGCCAGTGGGCTCCACAGAGAATGCATTTGCTGTCTATCTCCTGCCACAGGGACTTACTCTACCTCAGTGCCTCACTAAACCCATTTGCATTATTTATTCATTATAGAGACACAAAGCCTGGCAAACTCGGATATACTTTAATAAAATACAATCAATCCACTTTTCCCCTCAGTGTATTTAGGAGGTCGGTTTGAGTACTGAGTGCTGTTCAATGTACTTAGGAAGTCCAGTCAGAAATAAGCAAAGATAGGTCCAATTACTGGGTACTTGGCTAGATTGTGTTATATGGCCAATCGTTACTGAGAAAGAGTGTGTGTCGCGGTCCTGGTAGAAACCAGGTAGTCCACTAAATCTGTGTATTTTGTGAAGAGTTTAATAAAGTAACTATGTGAGAGATCTGGACAGAGAATGAAGAAACCGCAGGGGAAGTTTGTTCCCTGCAGCTAGCAACAGTGGCCCAGTTCTGACTGTCCTGCAGCAGATGCACTTGGTGCTTTGTTTTATGGTTCCTTATCCTGCATTAGATTTCTCAACTTAGAGACACTTGACAGTTCTGTGTACACTGCAACCTTGTGTTGTGTGATTTGGAATTTTTCAGAAGGCACAGGAGATCTATGAGAGTAGAAACTGCATAAAACAGCAGGGGAGTTAATATTGCAGAAGAAAATGAAGTGGGTTGGGAGTTTGTAAGTGCCTATGCTTTCTATCCTTCAGAGAGAAAATCCTGAGGAACATTCTACACAGTTCTTCAGAAAGTTCTCAGCGGGCATGAGCTCTAATTGCCCAAATTTTAACCTCAATAATCGCTATTTTTTAAACTGTGGGTACATACTAGGTGATATATTTATAAGCACATGTTGACATTTTGATACAGGCATACAATGCGTAATAATCACATCAGGGTAAATGAGGTATCCATCACCTCAAGCCCTTTTCTTTTCTTTGTGTTAAAAACTGTCCAATTATACTCTCCTCATTACTTTAAAATATACAGTAAATTGCTGTTAACGGTCATCACTCTATTGTGCTATCAAATACTAGATCTTATTATTCTATCTAACTATATTTCTGTACCCATTAACCGTCCACTCTTCCCCTTAACCCATTACCTTCCCCAGCCCTAGTAACTGTCATTCTACTCTTTATTTTCAAGAGTTCAATTGTTATAATTTTTAGCTCCCACAAAGTTTGTCTTTCTGTGCCTGGCTTATTTTTCACTTAACCAAGTAACCATCATAACCATTTTTGCAAACGACAGGATCTTGTTCTTTCTTGTGCTTGAGTAGTACTTCATTGTGTATATGTGCCATCTTTTCTTCATGCATTCATCTTTTGATGAGCATTGGTTGCTTCCAAATCTGGGCTATTGTGAACAGTATTGAAATAAACACGGAAGTGTGGATATCTCCTTGATGTACTGATTTCCTTTCAGGAGTGTTTCTAGCAGTGGGATTGCTGGGTCATATGAACCATGTAATCCAGTAACATACCTTTTATTGATCTTCTCTCCTGTCTTGCCTTGATGATTCTGGGATAATTTCTAAAAAATTCCCTCTACTCAACTCTTCAAGTCCTTTTCTCAACTCTTCATGGGGAAAAAAAATTAAGATATACCCATGAGCCCTAATGAGTAAGAAGATAAAGCAGTTACAAGAACTTACACACACACACACACACACACACACACAGAGAGAGAGAGAGAGAGAGAGAGAGAGAGAGAGAACTGAGTGCTACAAGCTATCAGAAGTTCTAACATTAGTCAAAGAAGGTGTGTGCATGCATCTATCACAAAGAGACAAAAGGGAAATAGACATTTAAACTCTACTTTCTTACTTTTCTCAAGACTGCTGGTATTCCCTACTGGCTGGATCAACTAAATTCCAAAAGACAGGAAAACCTATTTGTGTCATTCCTGCAAGGCAGCCACAGAACAAAGGGGCAAATAGAACACTTCCATTCAGCACAGTGCAGAAATCCACATTCCAAACCCAAATTAATTATGTCTCCTTTTAGTCTCTCCCATAATTCCATTTCCCCTCTTGCTGTTCTAATATGGTTTAACTTATATACTGATATTAACACAGGATCCTCCCACCTATATGTGTTGAGCAACTTTTTTTCTGTTTTGTGAATGCACTGAAATTCAATATTCTCTAGAGATTAAAGAAGAGATCATTGCTAATTAAAAGAATAAGTGGAAAATTTCCTGCTATAAAAAATACATTTTGTTGACTGACTGTAATATGTGGGTGCTTAAATCCAAATATGTAAGACATATGTATTCTTGAATAATATGTATTATTCTACATTCAACAGAATAGTCTCTATATGCTCAAGAGAAATTATACAATAATATGTCTCTGCAGCATTAAGTATTCAATAAATTATTATTTAGTGGCTACAACATGTAAGCTTTGACATTTGGGGAATATTGAGACATATATATGTGTATATGTATGTATGTATGTATATATATAAATATATATATATATATATATATATATATATATATATAACATACATTAATCTTTGTGGATGATTATAACCAGATTGTGTACCTCCAAAGGCCTATTATAGGTGAATAAAAACTCATCAGTCAATAGACTAATTGTTCTGTGTTTGGTAGTGAGAGGATGGAAAAAATGTTCCCACAATTATCAAACTTTAATTGTGTATCAGTGGCCAGCTGACATTCTTAAGTCTGAATTAGCTGACATTTATTGTTATCTCTCATATAATGGCCAAACTAATGTATTTTTTAAAAACCCTCAAAGCAAACATCAATTTAATATTTATGTTTGTACCCCAAAACAACAATACAGACTAGAAATTGGGAATATGGCAGCTTACGTTGAAATAAACATGAAATAAAAATAAATTTGCTTTGAAGAGTAACCGATTTTCATCTACCCATTAAACTATTGATGTTTAGAGGTCAGTAATATTTTAAGATTGCCTTTGCATTGTAATATAATCTGGAAAAATCAATGCGAAAAAGTTTCAGTTGTCCTTCAGTACAAAGAGGGGAGACTGTCTCTAGGACCATCACAGATATCTAAATTCATGGATACTCAAGTCCTGGATATAAAATGGTGTAGTAGTTGCACATAACCTACACACATCCTCCCTTATAATTGAAATCTTCTCTACGTTATTTTTAATACCTAATCTAATGTAAATGTTTTGTAATTAGTTGTAATACTGTATTATTTTATATTGTTGTATTGTTATGTTTGATTGCTTATTTTCAGATCTTTTCAATCTCTGGTTGGTTGTATCAGTGGATGTAAAACCCAGGGATATCAAGGGATAACTGTAGTGCAATAGTCTATGAATAAGAAAATAAATGTGTCTGAATGAGGATGAGGTGGGGGAAAAATAAACAGAATTTAAATAAAATTTTTAAAGAAATGAAACAATTGTTCTCTCTTAAACTTTTATGTGTGGAAGTTAAGTACTTTTTAAACTAGTAGTTAGAATACAATAAACATCTTTTGTTTTTCCAGAGCACCTAGAATATTTTGTTGACAGTGATGGTAGATGCTGTGGAATCCCCAAATTATTTTATCACAGTGAAAAAATATATACTTCATATTGAATAAAACACTGTGGATTTTTCTAGTGTATCTTAGGATATAATAGATGTCATAATTTAATGTAGTTTTCTTTTCTCAGAAGAAAATATCAATTTTCAAGTATGATAACAAAACTCACAATGTTACCAATTCACAAGATCCCGTAAGTAATTTTGTTATTTCAATTGTGTTCAAAAATAACTTATTTTGCAACACTTTATCACCTTTAAAGAAATGCCGTGTACACGAATGTTCATTGCAGCACTGTTTACAATAGCAAGGACCTGGAACCAACCCAAATGCCCATCGACGATAGACTGGATAGGGAAAATGTGGCACATATACACCATGGAATATTATGTAGCCATCAAAAACGATGAGTTGGGGTCCTTAGTGGGGACATGGATGAACCTGGAAACCATCATTCTCAGCAAACTGACAGAGGAGCAGAAGATCAAACACCGCATGTTCTCACTCATAAGCGGGTGTTGAACGATGAGAGCACATGGACAAAGGGAGGGGAGCACTACACACTGGGGTCAGTTGGGGGGACATAGGGGAGGGATGGTGGGGGGTGGGGAGCTGGGGGGGGATAACAGGGGGAGAAATGCCAGATGTAGGTGATGGGGAGGAAGGCAGCAAATCACACTGCCATGTGTGTTCCTATGCAACAATTTTGCATGTCCTTCACATGTACCCCAAAACCTAAAATACAATAAAATAAATGGAAAAAAAAAAAAAAAGAAATGCTCTAAATATTTTATTATAAGATTACATTATCAATCACTAACACAAAGTCATGAGATTTTAAAATTCTGTATGGCCTAACAGTCCATTCCTTTTTATTGCAGACTAATACATTTATTTCCACTGAACTTATATCAAGAAGTTAATACAATAAACTCTAATTCCCAAGTTTAAATATTTACCCAGAATTTACATGTAGATATTTAACTCTCTCACTTCAAACATAACACAACATTTAAACTCATGTTTGTTTGTTTTTAACAAACCACCTTTATCTTTTGGGAGACAGTTCTTAGGGTTCTCTTTCATTTTACATGACTTTCGAATGAGACATGGACTATCCCGCTTTTTTCTTAGATTTTTTTCCAGTTCGTCTGCATAGTAAGCAGCTTGAGAGAGAGAAAATCGTGGTTCACTCCACGCTTACTCCAGGCATGCTTACTCTCCAGTATAATAATAAAAACGTTTCCCTTGGGAACACAAGACAGGCATACCAACTGCCCATTATAAAAGTATTGGGTTCCCTCAAATCAGGGTCTAGTCCTATAACAAACTCCACTGTGTGCAAGTACCATCTGGCCCTCTTCATGTTAACTTTTAGAAACTGGGGCTTGGAGAAATCAGCACAAAATTTTGATGCTGTGAATGCTGCTGTACTAAGTAATAACCTACCTCTTGTCTCTGACCCAGGAATCCTGCATCTGTTGCCTGTATTCATGAAACTGTGGACAACTAATTTCTCAGTCTGAAAACAGCAACATCTCATACCCTTCATAGTTCTTGGTACTTCCTCTCACTTTTGTAAATTAATTCAGTCTTATAAGTCTAAAAGTAAAGTCATCTGTAATAACATGTTGAAGTGGAATTACTCCTGTTTCAACATTCAACACAATGTCAGTAGAATAAATATTAAGAATAAAAATAACCATAAGACAAACATAACCTGCATAACTAGAAGAGAAGTAAAAGAACTTTACTACTCTTGAACCCCCAGCCAAATCAAGGTAATAGAAAGAAGTCGCAAAAGAGCTATGTAAATTTTTGGAAAATTTCAACAGAATAAGTCGTACTGAGTGCCTTTATTTCTTTTCAAAGAAGAGTAGTAGATTAATGTTATCTGTCTATCTATCTATCTATCTATCTATTATCTATCTATCTATCTTTTTGGCCTTCTTTCATTCTTCCTGTAATATTCAATGACTCAATTTAAATAAGCTTTGATTCAAGTACTTTTATTAAGCATTTACTATGCCAATACTTCATGGAAATAACTTAGGAAAACAAAGAGAATAAATAATCCCTTTCTACAAATAGCTGATGAGAAGATTTGAGCATGTAATAGTAATTCATTGAAACATACATTGTAGTAAATGCTGAAAAGATAGATAAATATTAAGTCATGAGAACACAAAAAAGAAAAGACTTGATTTCAACTTGAAGATGGATGCTAATTTTTGCAGTGGGATTTGAAAACATTGGTTCGATTTTAAATGAGTATGTTTTAACAAGAGGGAAATACAAGCAAAGCAAAGGGAAAAACAGATATGGTTAAAGGATTTATTTGATAATCTATTGCTACATTTTTTCATTTATCCTTATATCATTTTGTGAAAGGAAAATAAATCTTGGGACTCCAACTCATTAAGCCAAAGGGATAAGTCAAACTGGGAACTGGGTCATGTGAACCTGCATTAGCCTTTTTATTCCTATAAGATGGCTACAAGAGGAAAAGCTATACACTTCCCTCATATTTTACAGACAAGAAAATTCCTAGTGGGCTCCAAGATGTCAACCCTAAAGTTGTTCTGTTAAAATTCACCATGACAATGTAAATTGATACGTTATCTTTACAGGTGCATAGGACAGAACTCAAAGTCATCTCTCTACCCACCTGACACAAATGCATATCTGATTGTTCCCCTTGCCCTACTGTCTATGTTATCTTCTGTAAAAATGCAGATTTACTGAGCCAGGCAAAGGCATAATTCCCCTCTACCCACCTCTCACATGAAAATTGTTCGTTTCTCAATATCCTGCCATTTCCCTTTTAAATTCAAAGCCCTCAAAATCATCTTCAGAGAAAGGCATAGACCTGTCTCCCAGGTGTGCCCTTAACTTTGGCAAATACACCTCCTAAAATGATTGAGATTTGTCTTGGTCGCTGTTCTTGATTGACCATTTCAACATTTTTTTAACTGGCCAATCTTTATATCTAACCTACTTTGTTCATTTAAATCTATCCTTTACTATTTCACCACATATATGTTACTGAACCATCTCTTTATGGTATTATTCTTCTCCTCAAAGACTTAACATGGTGTTTCTCTGAAGGGGGAAATTTAGAACCTCACAAAATGACTTCTCTCTTTAGCTTTCTCATGTTAACTACTATTAATTTCCACCAAAAAGTCACTAAATACAATGTATAAGTTTGAAAGTTTTATTGGATATAAGAAGGGTTAGAGAGGAGCAAGTCACAATGGTAAATTATAGGGTGTATTTGGGTGTTTTTCTCTCTATCATCTTTCAGAAATTGGCCTTTTTTGAAGGTTTTATCAATCCTATTTTTCTCTGATTACCCCTGAAAGAAGTGAGTCTTGCCCTTTCGATATCTCCATAAAATGATAAAATAAAACTTCAAAATCTCAAATTAAAGTACAGACATTCATCTTTCAAAATAATAGCATAAATATCTGGTTGCTGATGTAGATATTGGGTTCATGGGTGTGTTCAATTTGTCAAAATGCAATAAGCGATATAAATCTATGTACTTTCTATACATATTGAACATCAATTAAAAACCATGCTGTCACTTGTGAAGAAAGGGGCATTAAGAAGTAATAAATGGCCTCTGTTCTGTTCCATTGATCTATGTCTCTGTTTTGGTGCCAGTATCATGCTATTTTGATTACTGTAGCCTTATAGTATAGTTTGAAGTCAGGTAGTGTAATGCCTCCAGCTTTGTTATTTTTGCTTAGGATTGTCTTGACTATCCAGGCTCTCTTGTGATTGCATTTGAAGTTTAAAGTGTTTTTCTTTTCAGTTCTGTGAAGAAGGTCATTGGTAGCTTGATGGGGATAGCATTGAATCTATAAATTACTTTGGGCAGTATGGTCATTTTCACGCTATTGATTCTTCCTAACCATGAGCATAGAATGTTTTTCCATCAGTTTATATCCTCTCTAGTCCTCAGAAGCAACCACACACATCTACAACCATTTAATCTTTGACAAACCTCACAAAAATAAGCAATGGGGAAAGGACTCCCTGTTTAACAAATGGTGTTGGGAAAACTGGCTAGCAATGTGTAGAAAGCAGAAACTGGACCCCATCCTGTCACCTTATGCTAAAATTAACTCCAGATGGATTAAATATTTAAACATAAAACCTAACACCATAAAAACACTAGAAGAAAACGTAGGCAACATCATCCAGGACATAGGCATAGGCAAGGACTTCATGACTAAAACACCAAAAGCAATGACAACAAAAGCCAAGATAGACAAATGGGATCTAATTAAAATTCAGAGTTTCTGTATAGCAAAAGAAGCCATCATTAGAGCGAACCAGCAACCAACAGAATGGGAAAAAATTTTTGCAGTCTACGCATCTGACAAAGGGCTAATATCCAGAATCCACAACAAACTAAAACAGATATGCAAGAAAAAAAAAAAACAACCAACCCCATTCAAAAGTGAGCAAAGGATATGAACAGACACTTTTCAAAAGAAGACATTTATGCAGTCAACAAACATATGAAAAATGCTTATCATCACTGGTCATTAGAGAAATGCAAATCAAAGCCACATTGAGATACCATCTCACACCAGTTAGAATGGTGATCATTAAAAAATTTGGAGACAACACATGCTGGAGAGGATGTGGATAAATAGGAACACTCTTATAGAGTTGGTGGGAGTGTGAATTAGTTCAACCATTGTGGAAGACAGTGTGGTGATTTCTCAAGGATCTAGAAATAGAAATTCCATTTGACCCAGCAATCCCATTACTGGGTATATACCCAAAGAACTATAAATTGTTCTACTATAAAGACACATGCACATGAATGTTCATTGAAGCACTACTTACAATAGAAAAGACATGGAACCAAACCAAATGCCCATCAATGATAGACCAGACAAAGAAAATGTAGCACATATACACCATGGAATACTCCACAGCCATAAAAAAATGATGAGTTCGTGTCCTTTGTAGGGACTTGGATGAATCTGGAAACCATCATTCTCAGCAAACTGACACAAGAACAGAAAACCAAACACTGCATGTTCTCACTCATAGGTGGGTGTTGATCAATGAGAACATGTGGACTCAGGGGGAGGAGCAGCACACACTAGGGACAGTTGCGGGAGTTAGGAGGGGGCAGCAGGAGGTGGGAAGGGTGTGGTGGAATAACATGGGGAGAAATGCAGGCTATAGTATGCACCTATGCAACAACGCTGCATGACCTACACATGTACCCCAGAATCTAAAATAAAATAATTAAAAAAAAAGAATAAATGGCTCTGCATATTCGCTCACTGTTCTTTTATTATAGTATGTTAGTTTCAATTAAGACTATTTAAAAACCCAGAAGAACCTGAGGACATTATGTTAAATAAAATGAGCCAGACACAAAAATATCTCATAATCTCAGTCACACAGGAAATCTTACATAGTTGATCTCTTAAAAGTAGAGAGTAGAATGATAGTTACCAGAGGCTGTGGGGTTAGTAAGGCAGGAGAATGGGGGGGTGTTGGTCAAAGGATAAATTTATATGGGAGGAATAATTTTCAAAATATCTATTTTGCAGCAAGGTTACTATAATTAATAAAGATATATTGTATTATTCAAAAATGTAAGCCAGGCAGGGTGGCTCACACCTGTAATCCCAGCACTTTGGGAGGTCGAGGCAGGCAGATCACTTGAGGTCAGGAGTTCAAGACCAGCCTAGCCAACATGGTGAAACCCGGTCTCTACTAAAAGCATAAAAATTAGCGAGGCATGCACCTGTAATCCCAGCTACTCAGGAGGCAGAGGCAGGAGAATCGCTTGAATCTGGGAGGCGGAGGTTGCTGTGAGCCAAGATCATGCCACTGCATTCCAGCCTGGGCAAGACAGCAAGACTCCATCTCAAATAAATAAATAAATAAATAAATAAATAATGAATAAAGAGATATTGTGTTCTTACCACAAAAATGAAAAACATGCGAGGTACTGCATTTGTTAATTAGCTAGATTTAACCAGTCCCAAGTATATATTTACTTCAACACATTATAATGTGCATAAAACACACAATATTTTTCTGTCAATTTAATAATACATATTTTAAATTATCTCAGGAAAAAACAACTTTGTAAGATGTTTATTTTTTCTGATAAACTTCTAAATATTAATTTTAATATTTTTCAAGGCTCAGAAAAAAACTTACTTTTTAACAAATTTTATTGCTTAAAGTGAGAGTTGATTTTCATAACGTTTATAGGTTCACTGAATTTATAAAAGATAACGTAAATGTGTATCTCTTGTTTTGTGAAGAAAACTATATTCAAATCATACAAATGCATTGTAGACAAAATCCCAATGGCAATTTGAAACCCTTGTTGATAGAAAAGACATTTTAACATTTCATTTTAACACAAAACATCTTTGAAAAACTGCAATTTTACAGGTATAGATAAATTTTGTAATTACAATAAAATAAGCATGAATTTTTAAAAGATGCTGTGATATAAAGTAGTATACAAATTCTAGATCAACTATTACTCCTTCTCACCACATAAACACAGACATACACACATATACACACAAGTGTTTGCTAAGACGAAAGGCAATATTTCTGCTATTTATATCTCATTATTTGAAATGGCAGACCTACTTGTTTCCTGCCTTCTTAAAAATCCAATTATTTAGTAACTGCTACAGTGAACACAGCCTTCTCTGATTAGCTGCATCCACACACATAGTCTCAAATATCTTATATGTGTGTGTCTATGTGTATCTCTCTGTACAGGCACATACACACTAAATATATATATATACACACACATATATGCATGTACACATATACACGTATACATGCATATATACACATACACATATATATAAACATTTGTGTGTGTGTGTGTGTGTGTGTGTGTGTGTGATCTGTTTCTCTGATTCAGATGTAAACTCCAGACTCAGAGGTCCAGATGTGTATTGAATAATATTGTCTACATATTTTATTAACACATCAAACCTAACAGGTTTAGAGCTGAACTCATCTTCCTCTTGCCTTCTTTCTCCATGTACCCCATCTGAAGAAACACATTATGATTTACATGATCAACTGACTTAGAAATCTAAGAACTATCCTTACTTCCTAATATTCTTGAAAGATCATGTCTAATTGACATGCACTCCCATCAGTGCTGCCTTTATACACTCATGTGTGATTCTCTCCTGCCATCCCCACTGCCACTGGGTTTGCTTTATTCCAAGTCTTCATTATTTCCATTCTAGATGGCAGTGACAACCTCTTATGTTGGCTGCCTGCCAGCAGTCACTGCTGTTCTTCTTTAATTCATTCTCTAGGCTATGGCAAAACCTTTTATTTTTTCCTTGAAAATCAAAATAGGATTTTTAAACATCTCCTTGACAGCAGAGTCTGATTTACATCACTCATCTACTTAAGATTTCCAGTGTCCATGGGATAAAATCTAAATTCTTTAGGAGGCATCCAATCTGTTTCCCTGTATCTCTAATATCCTTTAATGTCTCTATTCATATGTTATACTGTAGCCATAACCCAATTGTAGTTCTGTGTATTCATGTGTGTGTGACTTCATGTGTATGTTGAGAGCAAACAACAGCAACAAAGAAAGGGAGATGGAGAGATGAAGAGACAGAGAATCCAAAATTGCACTGTAAATTTGATTGGGCTCATGAGATTTCAGGTGATTTTATATTATTTCTTGTGTTCCCTCCTATTTTCCATAATTTCTCAATTGTCATGTTTGTTTTGCAATTAGAGAAATCATCTATCCTTATATGAAACAACTAGATATTTGAAAACTGCATAGTTTCTGTTTCATTGTAAAGTCTACCTCAACTATGTGCAGCCATTCTTTAAAACCACATTAGAAACTGACTTTAATCACTTTGAAAATTATTATACTCAGTTACTTTTAGAACTTACATTCTTATTTTATAATTCTTCTGTGAATAAATATTGACTTCAAGACAAAATATGTAGATTAGTCAAAGCTTGGTATGACATTTATGCATATTAAAGGAGTTATAAAATATTTATTTTATCAAAGACCATACACTTAGAATGCAATAACAGCTTTTTATTACTTATAATTTTATAGAAGCGGTACATAAATGTAATATAGTTTATTCAATAGCATGTGATTAGAAATTGAAGTTTCATGATGGTTTTGATGTTTAGTGTACATTACATCCTCTCTACAACTTGATCTGTATCTCAATTGTATGTAGAAATGTTCATACAAATGAGGTACAGATCAAATGTAACGGGACTTTAGAGTTAATGCAGATTATAAGATTACATTTGATTTCTACTTTATTTATTTAGAGTTCATTTCAAAAGAACTTTGTTAGACTGGCAGAACATCAAGATGGAAAAATATCTCGAGTAAAAGTTAGTTTGAATGAAGTTTTGACAAAAAATATTAGAAGTGAGAGATTAGCTTGTAATTGGTTAAAATTAACATGTAAAAGTCTTTGAATTTTAGGCTAAAAAGGTTTCACATTATTCTACAGCACAATATAAATCATTTCAATATTTTCCACAAGTGGAAGACAAGATTCACATTGCCAAACAAGAAGATGAGCTTTTATATACAAAATAGATTGCAGATTTATGGAGGCAACTGTTAACATAGATAACAATTATTCTATGATAATGACATTGGGTACCAATATTTATGAAATGTTTAACTATAGTCTATAAAGTGTGCCAGAAGAGATATGTACTGCCTGAAATACACACATATTTAACATTATATATATATAATATTATGTCATATATAATAACACATTCTTAATACTAAAATTCACTAAGAATTAGTGTTTTCTCACTAGTTTTCAGATAGGGACACTGACATAGCTGGCTTAACTACGTGTTCACAAAACTAGTACTCTGTAACTTATTTGGCATTCAATTACAGGGAGGGGAATATAGAAATACAGTATGAGGCAGGAGGGAGGTAAATTAATGTTAATGGCAATATGGACCTGGGCCAGGAAAATAGCCTTATAATAAGTGGTAGAAGTCATATCACTTAGGTAGTAGGTAGTGATGCCTTTAAAGTGAGAATGAGGAGGATAAATTGAAAATGTCTCAAAGCTTGAAGAAGGAGTCNAAGCATAGATGATAGAAGTCATATCACTTAGGTAGTAGGTAGTGATGCCTTTAAAGTGAGAATGAGGAGGATAAATTGAAAATGTCTCAAAGCTTGAAGAAGGAGTCAATATCTGGAGTATATTTTTGTGGGAAGACAGATGGCATAGTCAATTTTCACTTTCAGGTGTTAAAAGCATATCCAGTTAGAAGAAGTTTAAGATATAAAAGTTGAACTCAAGGGAATAAAGAATATAGGAAAGAGAAGAAAGAAATGACACCTTACTACCGCACATTTTGTTTTGGAAAGTGTATATGTTGGGATGATAGTTAAAGCCATTATAGTCCATGAAAAGGGCATACAAAAAAACAGTCATGAGCCAAAGATAAATTATGAGGAATATCTGTATTTGGAACATAAGAGAAGGACGGGATAGAAGCATGTGAATCTTGAGTCATAATGTAGTAGAGTAAAAAGGTTAATTGATAGTAGTAAAACAGAGATAAATTTTTAAATAGTTTTTAAATCATGAAAAGTAAGGTAATACTGCATTAATCTCAGAGGGAAAAAAGTATGAGGGAGTTTTGTGTTTTTCTCTTTTGGGAAAGGACAGGAAGGTAACAAATTTTATGGTTACAGAAAGAACTAGTTGGCAATCAGAATGAGGTCAGGAGTTCGAGACCAGTCTGACCAATATGGTAAAACTCAGTCTTTACTGAAAAAACGAAAATTAACTGTGCATGGTGGTATGTGCCTATGGTCCCAGCTCCTCGGAGGCTGAGACAGGAGAATTGCTTGAACCAGGGTGGCGGAAGTTGCATTGAGCTGAGATCATGCCACTGCACTCCAGCTTAGACAAGAAGCAAGACTCCGTCTCAAAAATAAATAAATAAAATGCAAAGAGAAAAATAAAAGAGAATTGGTAGAATGGATCTCAAAATGGAGTAAATGAGATCAAGAGGAAAGTCACACTGGCTAGATTTAAAGAAATCTTGTTTTCTTTTCCGAGACAAAGAAGAGTAAACGAAAAGTATATCAGAGCTGAATGAAGGAGTTACTGTTGAATGACTTCCCCAACCTTGACAGCTAGAAATTTCTGTCCTGTGAAAAGCAGTTGAATTGGATTGTTACTGAGGGCTTCTACTGGGGTGAAATGGTTTCTTAAAAGTCAATATGAGAAATGTGAGAAACAGCAAAGTTGAATTAAAGAATGTTACATAATAGAGTCTAATGACTTATCTTCCCCTGACATTATAGGTATTCAGTATGCATAGATCCTAGTTTATAATACATCCATAGAACTCCATTTTAAGAGGGTAGTGTTAAAACATCACTATGGTGTTTATTTGTTGTGTTGTTAATTATTGTCCAATTAGACTGAATCTGCCATTTACCATAGCACCTGTAATACAAGAAACTGAGGTAGTCTAATCTTTTGTCAATATTTATTATTTTTCAATATACTGATTGATGCAGCAAATAATTATTAAGTGTATTTCTTTGTATCCAATACTGTGTTAAGTATTGGGGAGTAAAAATAGAATGTTATGCTGGTATTTCAGGATGATAAGTATTAGTCTTACACTCAACCTCAAAAAACTCATTCTGTGCCAGATTTTGCCTTAAAACCTCAAGCAAAGGTCAGTATCACCAAAGTAATTAAGCTCATGTATTGATCACTTACTTTGGGCTATACCTGCAGCTAAATGTTTCCATACATTCTCTCATTAACCCTCAGGTTAACCATACGAAGTTATACTATTATTTTTCTCATTTTATAGATAAGGAAACCAACAAAAGAGGTTAAGTAAATGGCCAGTGATAATATGGCTAAAAGTAGTGCAACTAGCTTGAACCAAAGTCTCTGTAATGACCACATTGGTTTATTTTACTAGGGTGATACTGAAGAAAATAAACGTAAGTAAATCTAGGAAGAAAATTTAAAAGGATAAATGACCCTCAAGAAGAATAGCATCTGAGCTCAAAGATAGGCTTAAAACTAAAAACAGACAAAATGATCTCAGATGCAGAAAGTACCTGAAAAACAAAGCATTTATCTTTCTAACAAAGACAACTTTTGAGGAGTTGGAAACTCAGTAACCTATTCTGACTTGGTAAAAACAGCTACATTTAATTTTAAATATTAAAAGCGAAAATAGGAAACACAAGGCAAGCCAATATCCTGACTTCTCATTTTTTCTACTTCAATGTGATCATGACCTCTTCATCTTCCAGTGATGCTCATCTGAGCATAAAAGGAATTGACAATTCATGCAGATGCAACCATGTTTATGTCTAAGATTCTCTGGCAAATTGCCTTCAGCCCTTTTTGTGTCTGTTGTATGCTACGTAAAACGTTAAATGAAGATCATACATGCTGACCTGCTTCTAGTGATAGATAACTGCATTTCACCAACAACTTTTGCATGTCATAGTTGACATTGTTAAATATTAATCCATATTCGTTTTTAAAGTGCTTTTTCTTTTTCATGTAATTATAGTGAAAATATTTAATCATTGTAAAACTGTATTCAAATGGTTTTTAGTCTTTACATGAACTTGAGAAACAATTAACATATTTTTACTGCATTGTACCAATAAGGGGACTGAGACTTTGAGTGACTGAATAGCTTGTTGTAAGTTGCCCGGCAGTTTTGAAAATTAAGGGCTGCACGTAAGAATAAGTATTTCTGCATCATTATTCTCACTCTTCAGCATTGTTCTTTAAATAAAATTCCAAACCATATTTTCTGTCCTTGTATCTAGAACAAATATTCCCGGGATAAAATGTTAGGTTGTTCCCTTCACATATCCCAAATACCCAAAATAGCATTCCTTATGTTTTATATAAACATGTGTGTATGATATGCAAATATGCCTGTTTGTATATAAACTCAATGGTCCTATCCACTAGTAATTTTGCTTCAGCAGATGCAGTGTGGTGCTGACAACCAGGTTTTTATAAACGATGTAGTTTTCTAAAGGCAAGCATTTGATTAACTCTTCTGTATGTACACTAGACTCAAATAACGCTTCTGTGCTGACCTGAAATGAAATGAATGCAGATAAAGTAAGAAAAATAGGAAAGACAGGAAAACTTTGGTAAAGAATATTGTGGGTGGTGGCGGGGGAATCAAACCAAATAACAACAACATAAAACAAACAAAATCACCTTAATAGCCTACAAGCATTCTTTTTTTTTCCCCCATTTGTTTATTTTATTGCATTTTAGGTTTTGGGGTACATGTGAAGAACGTGCAAAATTGTTGCATAGGTACACACGTGGCAGTGTGATTTGCTGCCTTCCTCCCCATCACCTACATCTGGCATTTCTCCCCTTGCTATCTCTCCCCAGCTCCCCACTGCCCACCGGCCCTCCCCTATTTCCCCCCAACTGACCCCAGTGTGTAGTGCTCCCCTCCCTGTGTCCATGTGTTCTCATTGTTCAACACCCGCCTATGAGTGAGAACATGCAGTGTTTGATCTTCTGCTCTTCTGTCAGTTTGCTTCTAATATGGTATTATTCAATCAGTGGTAACTGCCTGTTCCTTCTAATCCTGTTGACCACTCTTCTTCTGTATTTGAATTCATATAAGTGTTGCACTAGCTTTTTTCTCTGTTTAATTTTTGGCACTTCTATGCAGACAATAATGGCTAAGGGAATGTGGTTGAGGATAAAAGGCGAAACTAGCTAAAGAGCAACCAAACTTGAAGCAGCCAGTTGCCCAGGTCCAAAAGAACTTGACTCTGAGAAAGAAAAGACAATCAATAATGATTAAAGACACCGAATTTTCCTAATCTTAAAACAAGAGAGTGATGACATGGTTCCCCACAAGATTTCAAAAGGTGAATAAAAGCTCACACCCTAAGTATAATTTTATTATCTTTTCTTCAACTATTCTTTAAGAAATTGATGGAAGGTGAGTTTAAAATATTTTGTCTTACACAAGTTAGGCTGATGAGCTGGTTAAGATTTTATAATGTTTTGGAAACATTGTATAATGTTTTGGATATATTAAGTCGGTTTCCAAAAACATAAACGTGCATATGTAGACAGCTGGTGTAAATTAGAAGTTGGGTGCGAACATGTGCCTCTCTTTACTCTGCAATGCTATATTTACTGCAAAGGAGAACCACAGAGCAGCCATTATTATCATGTGCAGGATCTCAATACATGCCAGAGGGCTGATCAACCATACAGAGAGCAGGAGTCTTAGTTTCTTCAGACATCTGTCTGTTTGATTTTCCTTGAGAGGTTTCTACAGTAGTAAGGTTGAGGCGTATTTTGTACAATAAGCCCATGTACCCCAGAACTTAAAGTATAATAAATAAAGACAAGAAAAAAATGTTTAAAGAAAAAAAGAGGTGGTTAACTTAGAAAATAACGGGGATTTAAGAAACATAACTAATTGTAATGTGTGGATCTTATTTGGATCCTGACTCAAACCAACTGTATTAAATTACAGTACAACTCACAAATTTGTAAACTCATGATACTAAATGATACTAAACAAATATTATTGCTTTAGATATGGTAATTATATTGTGGTTATAATTTAAAAAAAAAAAAGACAACTGCAGGACTTGGTGTCAAATTCAGGAAAGGAGATGCTGTTATTTGAATATGTCCCTTCTAAAATTCAGATGTTGCCAACGTGATAGTATTAGAAGGTGAGGCCTCTTAGAGGTAACTGGGCCACAAGGCCCAATCATGAACTGCACCTTTATAAAAACATTTGACTAAGGGTACCATGTTTCTCCCCTCTGGAGGGCGCAGGATTCTCCAGACAACCAAACCTGCCAGTACCCTGATCTTGGACTTTCCAACCTCCAGAACTAAGAGGAAATACATTTTTGTTCCTTATAAATTATCTAGCCTGTACACACACAAATGAACTAAGACAAAAACTGGTACAGGGATTGGACTATTATAACAACTATCTAAAAATATGGAATCAAGCTTTGGAACAGGGTGATATGTAGAGGCTGCAACAGGTTTGAAGGGATTGCTGGAGAATGCCTCTATTGCTCTAAACTGAAGATTGAGAGTGGCTCAGAAGAGGAGAACTGTAGGGGGAGCCTCAGTTGTCTGCGTAATTACCTAAGTGTTCGTGACTAGAATGCTGATGACTAGAATATGAACAATAAAGGCCATTCTGATTAGGTCCTAGGTGGAAATGAGGAGTATCTAACTGGAATTTTGAGGAAAGGTTTACAAAGTGGCAAAGGACTGGCCTGAATAATGACTGTGTCCTAGAACTTTGTGAAAGGCAGCACTTAGGAATGACAAACTAGGATATCTGACAAAAAATATCTCTAAGCAGCAAATTGTTGAAGGAGATGCCTGACTTCTGTTAGCTGCTTATGGTAAAATGTGGAAAGAGCTAAAAAATTAAAAGACAGAATTTAAAATCAAAAGAGAAGCAAAATGTAAAAATTGTAAAATTCCCAGGCTGGCCACATGAACAATTAAAAAGATAGCAAAGACCTGCAACCAACCCAAATGACCATTCATGATAGACTGGACAAAGAAAATGTGGCACATATACACCATGGAATATTACGCAGCCATAAAAAACGATGAGTTCCTGTCCTTTGTAGGGACTTGGATGAATCTGGAAACCATCGTTCTCAGCAAACTGTCACAAGAACAGAAAGCCAAACTCCATATGTTCTCACTCATAGGTGGGTGTTGAACAATGAGAACATATGGACTCAGGGAGAGGAGCATTATACACAGGGGACAGTTTCGGGGTAGGGGAGAGACAGCGGAGGGTGGGGAGGGGTAACATGGGAGAAATGCCAGATATAGTATGCACCTAAAGTGAAAGAAAGAAAGAGAGAGAAGGGAGGGAGGGAGGGAGGGAAGGAAGGAAGAACGAACGAAGGAAGGAAGGAAGGAAGGAAGGAAGGAAGGAAGGAAATAGAGAAGAGAAGAGAAGAGAAAAGGAAAGAAAAGAGAAAGAAAGAAAGAAAGAAAGAAAGAAAGAAAGAAAGAAAGAAAGAAAGAAAGAAAGAAAGAAAGAGAGAGAGAAAGAAAGAGAAAGAGAAGGAAGAAAGGAAGGGAGGAAGGAAGGAAGGAAGGAAGGAATGAAGGAAGGAAGGAAGGAAGGAAGGAAGGAAGGAAGGAAGGAAAGGAAGGAAGGGAAGGGACGGGACGGGACGGGGGAAGGAAGGAAGGAAGGAAATCTGCCTAGGAGAGAAAACCAAGGGAGTGGCTCATGTACTATTAGATTAGGAGATTAGTATGGACAGATGGGTGCCAGGTGCTACATCAGGACAGCAGGAGAGTGACTCTGAAGGCATTTTGGAGATTTTTAATGCTGTCATGCCCATCACAGGTCCAGAGGGCCACTGACTCCGCAGCAGAACAATTTCGAGAGAGGAGCCCAAGTTACCTGTGGAGCTTCGGTGCTCCAAATGTTATCAAAACTCAGGTCTCCTTCAAATCTCTGCACCCAACGTTTTTGCGCAGTGCTATTTGGCTGTTTCAGTTGTGGTACAGGTGGCCCAGGTGTGGCTGAAATCAGTGTTCCAGAAGGTGGAAGCTTTGACCTCTAACCATGCCACCATGGCACTAATTCTTCACTCAAGCAAAGTACGTGAGCTGTGGAGGCTTGGCTATCTCCACCTGGACTTAAAGTGATGCCTCAGAGAGTCTCAGGTTCTAGGCAGAGAATTGTGTCAGGGGTGGGAGCACCAAAGAGGGATCTCAAAGGGAAAGGCATAGTGCAAAAGTGGGGCCTAGCCATCACAGAGAGCATGCACTAGTGCAATGATTAATGGACTTGTGAGAGCAGGGCCTTTCCGGAGACCAAAGCCCAGGAGAACCACAGGCACTGAATTCCAGCAAATGAGAGCTGAAGGGAGCTGTACCCAGCAAAGCTATGGTGGTAGGATCCTCTGGGGCCTTGGAGGCCCAACCCTACCCTCTGCCCATGGAGTCATAGATTGTCCTCGACGTGTGGTTTGCCTCACTGTGTTATGGACTCACTTGGGACCTATTACTCCTTTCTTCTTGCCTATTTCTCCCCTTTGGAATATAAATGTCTGTCTTGTGTCTGTCTTACTATTGCATTTTGAAAGCATGTAACTTGCTTGCTTTCACAGGTTCACAGCTGTAGAACAATTTACCTCAGGATGAAACACGCTGGAGTCTTGCTCATATGATGTTTAGATGATATTGTGGACTCAGACTTTAAAGTTGTTGCTGAACAAGTAAAGAATCTTCAGAGCTATTAAGATGGAATCAATGAATAAGTAAGAAAATTATTTGAGGACACTAAGGATATAATGGTATAGTTTGACTGTGTCCTCTTCAAAATTCAGGTGTTTGCCAATGTCATAGTATTAAGAGATAGGGCCTTTAAAAAATTGTTAGGCCATAAGGGCTCTTCTTTTCTGAATAGGATTAGATGTCTTTATAAAAGGGCTTGAGGGAGGGAGTCTGTCCCTTTTGTCCCCCTACCTTCTACCATGTGAGGGCACAGCATTCCTCTTCCTAGTGGACGTGGCCTCACCAGACAACCAAACCTGCCGGTGCCTTAATTTTGGACTTCCCAACCTCTAGAGCTCTGACCAAAAAAAGCTGTTTTGCTTTTATAAATTATCCAATGTGGTATTTTGTCATTGCAGCTCAAAAGGACTTAGACAAGTAGAGTTCAGAGTAATAAACAGACTATATTTCCTTAAATTACTTTTTCTTTAGGAAGCAAGAGATTACCTACTGACCCAACAAGCAAAAAGCTCTAATACATAAAAGGAATATTTTTTCCTGTGTGATTTATTCTTCCTGAATGACAAAGCATTCCTAACAGTAAGGGTTGAATGTTATTTCAGGAAATAGGAAGGTAATGTGCCCCCTGTCACTGACAATGTTAAAATGATCAATTACAGACACTGTAGAGCAGACTCAAGAACTTGAGACAAGTTTATCAATCTTCTTAGATTACTCTGGCATATGTTTTTTTTCTTTTCTCTGTAAGTTCCCATTTATTAAGCATGCATTTCTTGACTGCCTACTATATGCCAACCAGTAAATAGAAGGACACAATTATTTCTCTTTAGGCACAGACGCAAAGTAGGCACTGGAAATAGAAAACATGAGTAGATCAATTCCTGTTGGCATTATTTAGAACTTAAGGAGAGTCCAGGGTCTAAAAGCCAATTAGAGTAAATAAAATGTCATTTACATTTAATTTCTAGAATGAACCACAGTAATCAAACACTCTAAAAAATGCAATTACATTTTATTAAAAACCTGTGATATGTCATTTTGATAAACACATTTTCTGGTGAAATCTTATATCGCAATTATTGTATTTATATTTATTAATGCATTTCATACATGTTAGTTAAATTTGCTACTTCATATACATATCTAAAACTTAGATTCCAAATTAAGCTCCAAATAATTAAAAAGATATTGGAATGAGGAATATAAAAAAAGATGCTGATAATAATAGCCAGTTTTTTTTTGAGGTATGATCTGAGAGGATATAGTTGCTTTCCTTTAGGCACAAAACTTAGTGGCCAGTGTCTTCAGAAAAGAAATGTTTTATGTATCTTTACATGAACTAGACAGATACTGTATTTCAAATTACAAATTAACACTGACATAGAGAATCTTAATATAATGATCAAGATATGTAATCTATATATTTATTTAAAAAAAAAACTCTGATCTTGATTTAAAATGAAGAGTAAACATTAGCATGTTGAGTAGATAATTTAAAAAATTAAATTATAGCATTCTTGTTGCAGGCAATTAGCATTGCATTCTCTACTTGCAGGATGCTTCATACTACCCTCTAATCTGTCCCAAATAAAAACTTATTGGGCATATCTTTTCTTGTCTTTCCTTATACTGATCCATTTTCTAGAAGGCCATTTTGTTTTTTCTCCCCTTTTCTTACTTGTGAATTTTTACTAACTTAAGGCCTAGTTCATATTATCCCCTCTGCAAAGACTTCCCTGGAGACCCAAAGAAATTTTTTGTTTCCTCCAATATGTTTATGATCCCACCATACCATACATCACATCGTAATAAAGTTAATTATTCCTGGTACACTGGGATTTTCTTGGGGTGAAAGCCAGAAGCAAGACTGCATTTAAGTTTGCATTTTTAAAAATCTTATAGAATACTTAGAAAAAGAGGATACTTTGTAAATGCTTGTTCAGTAAAAGAAGCATGAATAATTATGCAAACAGCCAAAGGCATTACTTAAATTTTGGCTGAATGGAAGGACATCACAGAGAATTATTTTTATAAATTATACGAATATGTGTGATAATATAAACAAAATAGAAGAGAAAAATGCTCCACTAATGGCTACAGGGGGTAGCCAGAGTGTAAATATCTGATTATTTTTTACAACACTTTGGTCATGACCTATGATTTAATAGATACATTAAGGAAGAGAAGGAATACAATTATTGATCATATTTATTCTTTTAACAATTACTTATTTCTACATCTTGCTATGAATTGAATGTGTTCCCCAAAAGGCATGTGTTAGAAACTTAAAATCTCCAAAGGAACAATGCAGAGAGGTGGAACCTAATGGGAGGTCTTTAGGTCAGAGGGCTCCACACTCGTCAGTGGATTAATGGCCATTATGAAAGGGCTTGAGACTCTGTGTTCAGTCTGTTGCTGAACTCACAGTCAGTCATTTCTTTTCCTCTCTGTCATGAGATGATGAAGCAAGAAGGCTTTTGCCAGATGCTGACCTCTTATTCTTGGACTTCCCAGCCTCCAAAAACATGAATCAATAAATTTCTGTTAATTGCAAATTACCTAGACTGTAGTGTTCTGGTACAGCAGCATGAAAGACACTGAAATAATTATTATACTTACGCACAAATTGCTCCAAAGCCATACTGGTTTATTTTATAATGTAAAATTTCCCCATATGAGACAAGCTTTGGTATGCCAAGAGTCTTAGCTTAGACAGAATCTGGTTCCCTACTCTCTGGTACAGAAATTTCATTCACTTCCAGGTACTAGAAAATATGAGCTCTGAGTTTATGATCCAGCTCGCATTTCAGCTGGTACTAGCCTGTGGAAGATTTGTGGCAGTGTATGTGTCCTCGTTCACCCCTTTGCAAGCTCTGTACTCTGAAAAGAACTAAAATTTCCTTGACTTTTGCTGCATCCATCCATAAAAGAATATTTGTCCTCACAAAATCTGTTAACCAACGTATAACTCTAGCTTTCTATGTGTTTTTTAAAAAATATATTTTACATATATCTAAACTATGAACAATAAACTCAAAAAAGCATATTGTTAATGAATTTAGATGAAATATCCATCTATAATTTTAGATGTCTTGTATAAAATTGACCATGTATGAGAGAAATTAAAAGGCACTTTATCTGTGCCAGTATACGTAGGAACTAGAGTAAGCTTGTTTTGTTTGCTTTCAAAAGATTAAATATTCACTCAACATAATTTTTTGCCTTTCAGATCACACTTCTGATTATCAAAAACATGGAAAAATGAAAATTTACCTGTCACTCCTGAAGACAAATAGTTAGACATTGTTCCCATTATAGAATCAGAAGATATAAAGTTATTTTCCACGGAGTTGGAAGGTAAAATTCAGGCTAATTGAAACTAATTATCCCCTCCCAATAGAAAAAAGAAAAAATATCATCTTTTCACTTTTAATTATGTGAGTCAATTGTCAATGACATCTTAATTTTTAATTTTATATATATATATATATATATATATATATTTAAAAGTCATAGAAAAATGTCTTTACAGATAGGTATTTGAGATCATGAATCTAAAATTAAGAACAAGTAGCTGGAAGTATTATCTTAGAAAGAAAGTTCTGTTTCTGAAGATTATAAAAACCTGTGGATTCATGGCAATTTTACCCTTTATTTGTGACTCAAGAATTATACTGTTTGTCCTAGGGATTTGTCTTACAGTTACACTATTTTAGTTTGATATCTAATGGTCTTAGCATTAAGGTAATTATCTGTTATCCTAAACATAATATCTTTATTCTTATCATAGTGTTATCTTGTAATGAAATATATTATCATATTGATTTTCTGTGATACCTAGTGCACGTGACTTTCAGAAGTTTGTACTCAAATTATTTATTCTGTTTAAATTAAATTTAAAAAGCAGCACCCACAAGTAAATTTTAAATTAAGTACAATGTGGCTACACAACACAGAAATTATCTAGATAAAATATATTAAACACACATCTGGATTTCAAATTACCTATGATTTATTCTGAATTTACTATATGGTTTTCAATGACCACTGAGCTGTTTACATACATACAACACATATATGTACCACATTTATCTATATACCTATTCAAAATAGAAAAAAAAAAAACTAAACATATACACTTATGTGTTTGCATGTGAGTATAGTCTTCTTTGGAATTTGATTAATATTTTCAAAATAGGAAAATTTTTTCTCCAAGGGTAGATTTTTCTATAAATTGTAAAATAAATCATAATAGATATTTAAAGTACACAGTCTTGCAAACAGAAGTAAATCTTAATTCCTATTTTGATTTAAAATGTAGTATTTTAAACCTATATGGATCAGAGAATACTTTGCATTGGTCAAGGAGAGTCAAAAATTGCTAACTTGTTTTCTTATGCTAACCAATGGTTGTGGGCCACACTTAAAGTGAGGCAAAACTGGAAAACATTCAATAAGGCAAAAGTTAACTCTTTTGATATGAGTCTGGTTATATCAATATTTACCTTAATTAACGCATCTGAGAAGTGAGTAAACCCTTAATAACCATTTGGGTTATCAAGATCTTCTGTTCTGTTGGGCAGTTGTGGGACGGGGACTCTATGGTAGTAATGAACACAACTGCTGAGTGGCACCTCCATCCACTTTGGGTGATGAAACCTTCTGAAACTTTTCAAAGTGGCAGTGTTGGAAGGGATTCACTACAACCATCATATTTCAAGGTTGGAAGCAGGAATTACTGAAATCTTACCTGTAGGAAGCCATATTGACCTAAACAAGAGAATTTCACAATGTGAAACTTCTCTGATCCTAAATCAGGAATGGGAATAAAAGAGTAAAAAAAGAATAGTTTGTTCTGCTTTGTCGACTTTAACCAGTATATAGGCTTCTTTATTATTTCTATTTTCTTCATTTCTTACAGGTACAGTTCTAAATTGCACATTTGTCTATCTTTTTAAAATTTTCTGATTATAAATTATCCCACATCTCAACATCACTTCTCCATCATCCACACCAGGATATTCTCTCTCTCCACCCCGCCCAGCCCAGGTTCCAATCCCAATCCAAACCTCATCACAGAAAACTAAATAAAAAATTAGATTGGAACTGGTAAATCTCTCCCAAAATACAGAAAAGGAGAAAGAGAGAGATATAAAATGAAGAAGATGTAAGATACTGAAGGCAGAGACAGAAAGAGCTTATTGGAAGATAATTGTGTTTCTGAAGAAGAAACTAAAGCAAAAAAGACATGAGCAGACATGAGCAATTAATAGTTTAAAGAAATGAGAAAAGATCTGAATTGTTAAATGAATCCATAAGGGCTACAGATTTCCAGGAAAATTGGAAGAGTGATGCCATTTCTAAGAATCTTCCTCTTCCAATAGTTATGCTATAAAAAGAACAGAGATGCTCATAATTTCAACATAGTTCCTAATGATTTTCCCACTTCTCAGAAGCTATGATTCAGGCAAATTCTGAGAAACTCATAAATACTCCCAAATTTGAAGAGAAGTTTTAGTAAAGACACATCACGCACATTTTCTTTTTCTTAATGAGAAAATTTGAGGGAGATGGAGGAGAAAGCAAAAGTGGCAACTGTCGAGAGACTAGTTAAAAAGAGAAATCAAACAAGTTTTGATAAGTGATATGTTACAGTGTTTATCAATCATTTAGCAAATTATACCAATTCCTTAGTTAGAGTGAAGTGACTTGGAATTACAGTACTGAACAAAAAGCAAAGGACTCTGTACATAACCCAGTAAGGGACAAGCCCACATAAAAATGACCAAAAAAAAAAAAAAGAAAAGAAAAAGAAAACCTACCATCAAACCACAGATATCTCATATGGTGGAAAAGGAAAAATAAAACATTCGTCCGTAGTAGTTTAGAACAAATGGCTGCAAACGGAATGACACAAATTTAACATAACCAATAAAAAAAATGAAATTATGAAAATATTTTAAATATTCTAATAAGATCTGATGGCAATAATAATAGAAATAATGTTCTGAGAGCCTTACCGAGCGTCTAATTTACAGAATCAGAACTGTAAGATCATGAGCTTGTGCTCTTAAAAGTCAATAAGTAGGTAATAATTTGTCAACGGCAGCAAATAAGAAATTAATGTGTAACTGGAGGATATTTTATACACTCAAACTGTGTCCAGAAAGAAAACAGACAGGCAGACACGCGCTTGAAAGGATGGTGTGCACTCTCCTGGTTGTTCTAACAGGGTTGACTGAGAACTACAGGCCAGACTGCTCTTCCTTGTTTTACATTTAAATATCTAAAGGGCAGTGAGTCTTCCCAGTGCAGTAAGTGACTTGAGAGGCAGCTGTATGGCATAAATGGAAGAAAAAAAAAAAAAGAAAAGAAAAAAAGAAAAAAAAAATAGGAGAAAAGTAAGAAAGTTAAAAGGAATTCAAAAGGAATTAGCATCCTATATTTTCTTACCCTCTTTTTCTATAGGGAAGACTGCCCATGCTATACCTATTTGAAAATTGTTATTTAAACATATGCGTGGACACTCACATGCACATATACACATGATCTTTAAGAACAATGTCCTTATTTTAAGAACTCATTTAGACAATTAATATCTTGAGATAAAGAAAAATGTTCCTAAATTTCAGTATATAATAGTTTTATTTTCATGTTCTATAACACTGAAGTAAATTATCTATTTTTATTTTATATTTTTTCTCACTTCCATTTCTACTTTATTTGTATCTGCAGAGAGAGATGAGATCAACATTGCAAAGTTATAACCATGTTTTTATATAAATAATTTGAAATAAATTCAAACTAGCACATAAAGAACAAATGGCAGTAGATTCCTTGTAAATATTAATTAGCAATACAATGATTATGGAATATTTTTCTCACACTATTAAAGCTACATTTAAATAATTTATCTTGTATATGAGAAATGTATAATAATTTAAGAATTTTTTTTAACTAATGCTTAACCCTAACCCCATGTCTATCATCCTATAGATGCCAATATGACTAAAGGCATTTCTATTTTATGTATCAGCTAATTAAAGTAAAAGATGTACTGTCACCACCTTAACCATAATAGAAAAGCAGTAACGCAAGCAGTCACTTTGAATCTATAATGAAAATCTAGCTAAATTACTTATCAAGAGCAGTGTTAGGTTGTAGTGACAAAAATGATACAACTACATTTTTCAAGGAAATTTCCATCTGGTTTTGGAGTTAGAACTAATATGTGAATCATTTAGGAAACCATCATTAAACTGAATGGTTCTTACTCCAAATACAACTGAAATTGCATTGGTTAAGTGTCTAATACCCCACTTCCAAAATCCACAGGAAAAATAAAAATCTCCTGATATTTTCTGAAATTAATCACATTGCAATCTTGTGAAATGTCCTTCATTTTTTTTCTTGGAGTGTTTCTGAATCATAAACATCTAAGAACTGCAGCAGGCAAATCTATTCTAAATAAAACAGCAAGGGGAAATATTGGTTACTGTTCATTTGATCCTGGTGCTTTGGTTAAACAAAACTCTTTTGTCTAACAACTAATAACTTGTCATCTTCTTATTAAGAATATAAATACACTGGGATTAATTTTGTGGTACCCCAACATGAATTTGCTTGAATTCGGATTCAGAAAAAAATTACTATTTTAGAAAACCAGATTTTGTCATTTTTATTTTTTTAACTTATAAGCAAGTTCTGTACAGAAACTGAGCAGATACTGAGCACTCATTGCTTAGGTCATAAATAGAATATGAATAAATAAATCATCATTCTTATCTGAGACTGTCTCATTTAACTGAACATGCTATACTAGCATACCTGAAATAATATTACACAATGTATAGCTATTCATTATTGAATTTGGTCTTTACTCTACCATAAGGCTTATTCAGATACAAGAGGGAAAGAGACAGGACAGCCCACGTGATGAGCAAGCCATTTTTGGGTATTTGAGATAAGATTTGAGCTAGGTCTTAACAAACGGTAAGATTCTTAGACAGGAAGATGAGACTCTAGGAAATTCAGAGTGAAGGAAACAAGGTTTATAACCCTTTGAAGGAAGAATAGGCATGCTGACCATGTAGCGTGCTGACAACATGAGCTCAACAAATTATTTTTCAAATGCAAGTAGACTGCTTGGAGAGGGCCTTGAAAACAGAATTAGGACATATAGAAACTATTAAATAAAATATTTTGACAGGATATGGCAACTGAAAATGGTAATTAAGAAAAATTGATAATGAAGCAGTGTCGGAGGAGAGATGGAGTATACGGCATATGGTGAGATCACTGCAGTCAAATGAGACGTTATGTAACAGAAAGAAAGATTTAGCGATACATATTTTGCTGTAATAAATGTATTCACAGATTTGAAGTAAAAGCAAGAGACGTTATTTATGTATTGATGTATCCTTTTAGTCCTTTCACATTATGGTACTCTATCATATAATAATTCAAAATACATTAGTGTTAATGATAGTTGTTTTGACCCAAACAAGTCAAAGGTGTTCTTTTAATTAAAAGTCATTCAAAGTCATGTCTTTCAGTGAATTTATGCACAGGCGCTAACTGGATAAGAAAATGAAGTGCTGGATCAAAGCATTGACAGAGAAGAGGCCACCTATCTTTTGACATAATTGTACAAACCCATGTACAATCTATCTTCAGTATTTCAATATTAATTTACTTAATGCATTTTGATCTTTAGTGTCTCCTGGAAGCCATATTTAAATTACATGAAAATTAAATGTGTCGTAGGTCTATATGTGTAAGTCAAAAATAATTTTACTTGTGTGTGTGTGTATGTATTACATGTCAGTCTTTGACCTTCTGTTTGTCTTGTCTATATTCTCTTTTGAGAACTTGCTGATTTTCGTGAATTTGTTCATTACCTCTTTGCTGATAATGTGAAATATCCGATGTGTTGATTCTAAAGAATGTTTTTAGAACCTATTTTTCTTTTTAGAATTTTTTTTGGTAAGAAGGAAGTAGTTTTTTTTTTCTAAGTAGAATTTTGCATGAAGGCCAATAAATTTCCATAGTTTTCCCCTCAAATTCCTATTGTTTCTTTATTAGAACCTTATTTCCAAATTTACACAAGATTTTTATCTTGAAGCCATCTGTGCTTTTTTCATAGGTGAGTTGCAGGCTTATATCTGGATGCACTCATCTGAAAAATTTCTCTGTTCTCTTACTGATTCTCTTAAGAGTATCCTCTGCCTACATAAAAAACAGGAAAAACAAAATAAAACAAAAAGCTGGGCACAGTGACACCTGTAACCTCAGAAGTTTGGAGGACCCAGGTGGGAGGATCACTTGAGCCCAGAAGTTAGAGACCAGCCTGGGCAACATAGCGAGATCAAGTCTCTACAAAAATAATAATAATAAATTAATAATTTTTAAAAACTGGCTGGGTATATTGGTACATGTCTGTAGTCCCAGCTACTCAGGAGACTGAGGTGGGAGGGTTACTTGAGCCTGGGAGCTCCAGGCTACAGTGAACCATGATTGTGCCAGTGCACTGAAGCTTAGGTGGCAAAGTTAAATCCTAAAAATAAATAAACAAATAAGAAAAGATTAAGGAAAAGAAAAATCCCTCAAAGAAACCTCTTGTGTGAGTGTAAGTAAAGACTATCTGGATAGTTGCTTACATAGTCAGTTGCTCTGCTACCAAAGAATCAATAGCAATGGGAAAGGGAGCAGAAAAGAGGGAGGATATGAGAGGGTATTTGAAAGGGTGAAAAAATATAGATAAGATACATGAAAGAATGAATGGCAAAAAGCATTTGATATAAAGATGAGAAATAAAAATAAAAGAGATTCAGAATATAGATCCTTCAACAACAAATTTCTTGTGGACAACCCCCTATCCATCAGCTAAGATATTTAAAAGTTCCTCTGATCAAACATCTTGGAACTTCAATGCCTGTATAGTGATGGAGATGAGAAAGGACATTTTCTTTGTTCTTGTTTGTGTGTTTATTTGTTTGTTTTTGAGACAGAGTCTTGCTCTGTCGCCAGGCACCAGGCTGGAGTGCAGTGGCACGATCTCGCCTCACTGCAACCTCGGCTTCCAGGTTCAAGCAATTCTCCTGTCTCAGCTGGGACTTACAGGGGCACGCCACCACGCCCAGATAATTTTTTTTTATTTTTATTTTTTTATTTTTAGTAGAGACAGGGGTTTCACCATGTTGGCCGGGATGGTCTCTGTCTCTTGACCTCATGATCCGCCCACCTCGGCCTCCCAAAGTGCTGGGATTACAGGCATGAGCCACCGCACCCCACGGAAAGGACATTTTCATGCCTAAACCAAGTGATAATGTCCAGAAGCAATTGACAATCTCCTCATAAACAAGGACAACTATGGTAATACCACCACCATTGCACAGAGTTACTAGAAAGACTGCACTAATAGTCTTTCTTTCAAACCAGTTTTTAAACGTACAAATCTATTCTGTATATGTTGTCATATCACAGAAATAAATACAACTTTCAATCTGTTTTTCCTCTCTGAACAATTGGAAAAAAAGAAATCCTAGTATTATATAGAAAATCTTACACATATAACATTAAAGGTTTTCAACATTGTGACTCCCACTTTCAGTATTTCACAAAATGAGTTAGTTCATTTTAGCCCAGCAACTTCCCTCAAAATCTGCTACCTCTGTATTAATTTTTCATACTGTGTCAATTCATAGGAAATCAGAGGTATGGACATACCTCAACATTCTCCAAATTCTGAGCCAATGTAAAAGGTTCAGTTCCCATGAGATCTGCAGTCAAATAAACTGTATAATTACATTATTTAGAAATTAAGCACTGTACGTTTATTGCTCACT
Organism: Cebus imitator; assembly: GCF_001604975.1. NCBI lineage: Eukaryota > Metazoa > Chordata > Mammalia > Primates > Cebidae > Cebus > Cebus imitator. The sequence continues at coordinate 1,253,944 of NW_016107412.1, read as the reverse complement.
ATTCTTACATACATGAGGTTACACTAGATCCTTTCAAATGCCATTTAAAAAATTCCTAGTAAAAGCTTTCCAACATTGCATTCATTTTGTCACTAAACAAATACTTACTGAAGGGTATCATGTGTCAGGTGTTATTATATGTCCTAGAAATGTAGGGAATGAGCAAGTCACAATCCCCACCCTCAATGGATTCTCCCTTCAATGATAACATTAGGTACCTGTTCCTTCCCCAACCTCATCAGTGTCAAGCTGTTGAATATTGCTGGAGAAATTCACAAAATATTATTATTTTTGTTACTGGGCTTACCTGACCCATATCTAGGCCTGCAAACTATACACATCTCAAGTCACATGTTTTTACAAAATCTCTTCTGACATGCCTCTATTAGATGCTATAGTGTGCAGCTCTAAAACCGCCAAATATTGTCTCATTAAACTCTCTGATGAAATTATTACTTCCATATTTAGTTTAACCCCTTCCACATTTTGACTGTATTTCAAAGTATTAATGTCATACTGATCTTTACATTTTCCTTGTACCCAGTCTCATGTCTTATAGAACTTAGATGACTCAATATATATTTCACTATTTATTTTGTTCTTTATTCATTTTATCTGACAAGCATTTTGTTAGATCTGTGTCAGATGTTGTGGAAAAATTTACACTTCCTTGATGTCATCTATAATTAAAAATCAAATAACTTATTCATGTCCTAAGTACTATAATAAATATTGGGAAATATAGGGAGGAAAAGTCAGTTGAGGCAGCAATTAATAGCTTACCAACCAAAAACAGCCAAAGTCCAGATGAGTTCACAGGTGAATTCTACCAGACACGCAAAGAGGAGCTGGTACCACTCCTGAAACTATTCCAAACAATCCAAAAAGAGGGTATCCTCCCCAAATCGTTTTATGATACCAACATTATCCTGATACCAAAATCCGGCAGAGACTCAACAAGAAAAGGAAACTTCAGGGCAATATCCATGATGAACATAAATGGAAAAATCTTCAATAAAATACTGGCAAACCAATTATAACAGCACATCAAAAAGCTTATCCATCACGATCAAGTAGGCTTCATCCCAGGGATGCAAGGCTGGTTCAACAAACTCAAGACTACAAATGTAATTCACCACATAAACAGAACCAAAAACAAAAACCACATGACTATCTCAATAGAGGCAGAGAAGGCCTTGAACAAAACTCAACAGCCCTTTATGCTAAAAATTCTCTATAAACTAGGTATCGATGGAACACATCTCAAAATAATAAAAGCTATTTATGACAAACCAACAGCCAATATCATACTGAATGGGCAAAAACTGGAAGCATTCCCTTTGAAATCTGGCACTAGACAAGGATGCCCTCTCTCTCCACTGCTATTCAATATAGCATTGAAAGATCTAGCCACAGCAATCAGGCAAGAAAAAGAAATAAAGGGTATTCAAACAGGAAAGGAGGAAGTCAAATTGTCTCTATTTGCAGACAACATGATTGTATATTTAGAAGACCCTATCATCTCAGCCCAAAATCTCCTGAAATTGATAAGCAGCTTCAGCAAAGTCTCAGGATACAAAATCAATGTGCAAAAATCACAAGCATTCCTATACACCAATAACAGACTTAAAGAGAGCCACATCAAGAACGAATTGCCATTTACAATTGCTACAAAGAGAGAAAAATACCTAGGAATACAACTAACAAAGAATGTAAAGGACCTCTTCAAGGAGAACTACAAACCACTGCTCAACAAAATAAGAGAGGACACAAACAGATGGAGAAATATTCCATGCTCATGGTTAAGAAGAATCAATATCGTGAAAGTGGCCATACTGCCCAAAGTAATTTATGGATTCAACACTATGCCCATGAAGCTACCAATGACCTTCTTCACAGAACTGGAAAAAAAACACCTTAAACTTCATATAGAATCAAAAGGGAGCCAGCATAGCCAAGTCAATTCTAAGCAAAAAGAACAAAGCTGAAGGCATCTCACTACCTGACTTCAAACCATACTATAAGGCTACAATAATCAAAACAGCATGGTACTGGTACCAAAACAGGGATATAGACCAATGGAACAGAACAGAGGCCAAGGAGGCAATGCCGCACATCTACAAACATCTGATCTTTGACAAACCTCACAAAAACAAGCAATGGGGAAAGAATTCCCTGTTTAATAAATGGTGTTGGGAAAACTGGCTAGCCATGTGCAGAAAGCAGAAACTGGACCCCTTCCTGACACCTTGCACTAAAATTAACTCCAGATGGATTAAAGACTTAAACATAGGACCTAACACCATAAAAATCTTAGAAGAAAACCTAAGCAAAACCATTCAAGACATAGGCATAGGCAAGGACTAAAACACCAAAAGCATTAGCAACAAAAGCCAAAATAGACAAACTGAACCTAATTAAACTCCAGAGCCTCTGCACAGCAAAAGAAACAATCATTAGAGTGAACTGCGATCCAAGAGAATGGGAAAACATTTTTGCAATCTACCCATCTGACAAAGGACTTATATCCAAAATCTACAAAGAGCTAAAACAGACTTACAAGAAAAGAACAAACAAACCCATTCAATATTGGGCAAATGTTATGAACAGACACTTTTCAAAAGAAGACACATATGAGGCCAATAAACATAAAAAAATGCTCATCATCACTGGTCATTAGAGAAATGCAAATCAAAACTACATTGAGATGCCATGTCATGCCTGTTAGAATGGCAATCATTAAAAAATCTGGAGACAACAGATGCTGGAGAGGTTGTGGAGAAACAGGAACACTTTTACACTGTTGGTGGCTGTTGGTGGGAGTGTAAATTAGTTCAACCATTGTGGAAGACAGTATGGCGATTCCACGAGGACCTAAAAATAGAAATTCCATTTGACCCAGCAATCCCATTACCAATCCAAAGGATTATAAATCATTCTATTATAAGGACACATGCACATGTATGTTCATTGCAGCACTGTTTACAATAGTAAAGACTTAGAACCAACACAAATGCCCATTGATGATAGACTGGACAGGCAAAATGTGGCACATATACACCATAGAATAGTATGCAGCCATCAAAAACGATGAGTTCATGTCCTTTGTAGGGACATGGATGAAATGGAAAACATCATTCTCAGCAAACTGACACAAGAACAGAAAATGAAACACCACATGTTCTCACTCATAGGTGGGTATTGAACAATGAAAACACATGGACACAGGGAGCAGAGCATCACGCACTGAGGTCTGTGGGGTTGGGGGAACTAGGGGACGAACAGTGGGAAGTAGGCAGTTGGGGAAGGATAACATGGGTAGAAATGCCAGTTATAGGTGATCAGGATGGAGGCAGCAAACCACATTGCCATGTATGTACCTATCCAATAATCCTGCATGTTCTTTACATGTACCCCAGAACCTAAAACGCAATAATACATATGTGTGTGTATGTGTGTGTATGTATATATATATAAAATAAAAAAATAAAATATATATCTCAGCATATGAAAAAAAAGAAATCAATCAGTTTCACAAGTTCCTTGTGGTTAGCCAGTAATGACATACTTTTTTATTTACGTCAAATATTGTATATTTTATTCTTGTTCACAATGTTTAATTATTTTGAATTTGCTAAAGACAACTGGTTTGCCATTTAGGTTAAAGTCAGCCAATATTATCTGACCAGTACTATCTACTTCTTTAATTGTTTAGGAGAACAAAATTCTGACAAGGTGGCACATAGAAATGAGTGAAAATATTAATGTATGTTCTTATAAAGAATAGTTCATGATAGAGCATTTTCAGAAGAATGTAATGCCAGTAATGTCAACTGGGTGTGGAGAAAAATTCAGAGAGATGCTGGAGATAATTTTCCTCTATCATCCGGAAGCACCATGACTCTCACCACAAAATTAATGCCTTTTTCCCCACACTATTGTCTTGGAACAAAAGGCAGAAATATACAAGATAGCTGTAAAATAATTGTTCTACAGCAGGACTCATCAAAACATGTATAAAACTTTCCCAGATTATAAGTTTTATTGCATCAAATGGTGTATATAATATTTGCAAAGTACTTTAGTGAAATTCTTGTTCACAAACTCTGCCAGACTCTGCCTAATATTACTAAGCACAGAAAGTGGTTCGCTTTTTTTTGTTGTGCTCAATTACAGGTAATCATTTCCACTTCTGCCTTAAGAGGGCTTACAAAATACAGTCTGGCCTCCTTGGAAGGAGGTATCTGCTTGTGAGGAAAATTGTATCCAGCAGCCCAAAAGAGGAGCTTCAAGGCTACTCAGGCACATGAAAAACGAAAGAAATTTCACAGACATTTCACAAATCCCATGTGGTGATATCTGAATGGTGTGTACTATTGTTTTATAAATAGATTAGAAATGTCATAAAAATCTCTTTTAACTGTCCTCTAAGGCTCTGAGTAATGAAAATTTCAACTTCATTATCCATTTTGTAGGAACTGACATTGGAGCTAATGTAAAGGAGGGACTCAACCCTAATTTTGGCAAGCACATAATTAAAAATAAGGTTATGAAAAGGCAGAAAATAATTTACATTAAATGATATAGATCTGAGAAAATTTCCAGACTGCTGACTGCATTGGAGCTGCAAGTTCAGCAACATTTTATAATAAGTAGCTCCCACAGCACATAAACTGAATCACTTTACAAAAGGCAGATGAGGAATTTGAAACCACTTTGGAGTTGACATTTTTGTTGAAATTTAATTGAAAAAGTTATAGAAGTGAAGATAATGTGAGGAAGCAGTGCATAAAGGCATTTCTTTCACACAGTTTTATCACACGGCCTCATCACCTTCCTAAAACATCAGATCACTTTGATTTCCCAGACTCTTATATGACTAGGGTAATATAGATCATATCTCAACACATTAATAATTTAAAGTAATGAGGTTGAAAGAAAAAATAAATTACTCTTCTAAAAGATTACATATTCATCTATATTCAGTGTTGTTCTTGTTAGTAAAACATGACAGCTTGTAGCACTTTATAAATCTTGTTTATGTCCTAGACAGTCTCATGCTTCAGTTGAATACCTAAGATTAATTAGAAATTGTTTAGAAAATTACATGAAGGAACAAAATGTTATCTGATAAATATTCATCAAAGGTGTCAAGGTCTATTGTATTTAAACTTGAATAAACTAGTCCATCATTAGTATAGTGGAAATACTAAATACTATTTAATTCCTGGTACACATCAAAGATTCACTCATATATAATAATAGAAATAGACATAAATCAAAAAAACTTGGTTACTAAGGGTTATTAAAATCATCTTTGAATTAAAGTATTATAAGTATCACAAAACACACCATTACATTAACAAAATTATGTAAATACTTTATAATAGTTATTTAAATGTAAAGATTTCAATTTGACTGAATTAACTAGATCAGATTGCATCTTAAGTTTACATATTATCCTCTGTATTTCAGGTATTTTCTGATAAAAGTCAGATATGAAGCACTCACATCTAACTGGGAAGAGGCAAAAATAAACAACAAATTAAAATGTAGTCAGAAAACACCGTGTGGGTTGCATGTACAATGTCCTTTAGGAATAAAGAAACGGAAAGTGACAAGTACCAAGATTTGGAGACATGCAAGGGTACTTTAAGAGGTTTGAACAGGAAAGTGTTTATGGGAAAACTGACTGTGGATCACACTTTTTAGCATATAATTCCCCTACTTTCCACAAAAAATAAATGTTTTACTTCTCCGTTTTTAACATAATGTCTTCTGAATCTACATTTTTTTTCAGTTTTAGAATGCAAATTTCTATATTGAAGCTTCATCATAATTCAGTTGTCAGAGAAACCTAGAAGGAAACTTAATTTCTTTGGATATTGGAAATAAAATTTGAATAACTTTTAACTAGTAAATAAGTGTGTTTATTGTGTTACTAAGTTGAAAAGTGATAACCAATAGCTAAACCTTCATTTTACAAGCCATGGTCTATCAGCACTATGCAGGGTTACTATTTTAAAAAGAGTTTTTTACACATTAGCTGATGAAAGGTATCATAAAGCAAGATGTGCTCATCAATACTGGCACTTCAAATGCCCTGATACTTCTTCCATGTTTAAGAAAAAAGAAAGAAAAAAAAAAAAAAAAAAAAAAAAAAAAAGTCACTTTTCTAAAAGAGAGTCACTTAAAACTCTAAGGTAAAGGAATAAACATATGATCCAATGCATTAAACTTTCGACCTGAGTTCTGTTCAATAGAAATAACTATCCAAGACCAGTAAATACTTTAAGAAAGGACAGTAGAAAAAAATAGAGATGGTAGATAGAATAAAATAAAGCAAGTAACATTTTAAAGAAAATTTTATGCTTCTCATAGCATTAATTTTTTAAAAAAGTTATACAATATCAGAACTGAGAAAATAAAATATGTTAATTGCATCTTGTGAACTCTCAGTCAAGTGATGTGTGGCATGGCCATTTTTAACCCAAATCTGTACTTTTCCTAATTTTATAGATCTAAAGCACATATTCTCTGCCATTTTTACAAACGAAATCTTTAAAAAGTGTTTTAATTTTAAATCAGTGGATATTTATTATTGGTTTTATTAACATGTTTTTCTTTCACTGTAACTGCCTCTAAAACTGGAAATGATATTAATTTTACCTTTTAGCATTTGTATTATTTTAGTTGTTGGCTAGCTTAATTTTTATTCATTTCAGCACAGAAATGTTCTTTTTATGTGTAAGGCAAAAAGCAAGATCTTAGAGGTTATAAATAGAAGTTTTCATTATTTTGTGCTATCCTCATTCATTGTGAGTCTGTCTTGTTATTCAATAGTTCATTTAACAAATAACTGTGAACATGAGCACCTACTACATGCTAAGTCATGCTGCTCTAATTGCTGAAACACAGCCTACAAAAGACATTTCTTCAGTCACCCACTCAACTTTCCTGATTCTTAGAGTGACTTTCCAGGGCAAGTAAAAATGATCAGAAATAATTTTTAAATGAAACTCTTAGTCTTGTGGTCACAAAGTCTTACATTTTTATATTCTTTATATCTTCAAATGACCCACGCTGTTCTTCAGCTTGTGAGTTGCAAAATAAGTTCAAATACAGCACTAAAAAATAATGGCGGCCGGGCGCGGTGGCTCACGCCTATAATCCCAGCACTTTGGGAGGCCGAGGCGGGTGGATCACGAGGTCAAGAGATCGAGACCATCCTGGTCAACATGGTGAAACCCCGTCTCTACTAAAACTACAAANATTTTTGTATTTTTAGTAGAGACAGGTTTCACCATGTTGGCCAGGCTGTTCTCGAACTCCTGAGTTCATGATCCGCCCGCCTCGGCATCCCAAAGTGCTGGGATTACAGGTGTGAGCCACCGGCAGCTCACCATTTCTTTACACAGTCCACCTTCCTTCCGTGTCCCTTCAGGTTCCCAACCCTTTCTCTTTCTCAGAGGCTCCTATGTCACCAACAGAAATCCCATTTACAAGTTCTTGCAGTGCCCTTGGCTGTCATCCGGTCCCTTTTAGATTAGCCTGGTACTTGCTGGGTTTCATTGCTTCACCTGAGCTCACTTACTCTATGTCCCTTAAGGCTCTACTGCTCCTTAGTGCAAAAAAAAAAAAAAAAAACAATAAAAAAAAAAAAAAAAAAAAAAAAAAAAAAAAGGCTTTTATATGCAATGGGGGGATTGACTTATTGGGTTTCTTTACGTATGTCACTTTCCTGAACACAGCATGCAAAGAACACTTCAGTCACACAGACTGTATCTTCAGACAACATGGAAGCTTCAATATTTCCTTTTCAGAAATGCAGTGAGGAAACTGAATGTTGAACTGCACCTCTTTTTCAGAAAAAAAAGAAACAGCTTTTCATGATTATGGAAGCTGTATTCGTGAAAAAATTAATTAAAGATTATGGTTACTCCTCTTATAATTTAGTAGCCTCATGGAGAAAAGTATGGGGCTGAGAACGAACATGAATAGAGAATTCTTTCATTCTTTCATGTATTAATTTACTGAACACATATTGATAGGCAGCTATGTGGCAGATAATACCATAGGTAATAAAATAACATCTTGACCAAGACAAACAAACAGACATGATAACTGTACAGGTTAGTTAACTTATAAAACAGTGTTCTAATAATTTAAAAATTTGAAATAAAATTTTCATAAAGTTATTTACAAGTATTGAAAAAAGAAAATATTAATAGCATTCTTGTATTATTATTATTATTATAATAATTGTATAACTATTTTTCATCTAGCAAAAAATATGACATGACCATATTCCTGGCAATTTTGCAAACTGCAGGTAAGAATATTTCTCACTGAAACAGAGCTAAAAAAAAAACTCCACCACTCACTTTGATTTTTAATTGGAAATTTCTTTTGGTTTTAGATTTATTATATTTTTTATTTTTATTTACGCATAATTAACATACCACAAAATTGACTCTTGAAGTATTCGATCAATCTTTTAGCACATTCATAAGGTGGTGCAAATATCACCGCTAGTTCCAGAATATATCATCCTAAAATAGTTTTTCTTTTGCAAGTAATTTCTTTTTTTTGTTTGTTTGGGTTTTGTTTTGTTTGTTTTGTGTTATTTTTTTATTGTACTATAGGCTCTGGGGTACATGTGCAGGTCTTGCAAGATTGTTGCATAGGTACATACACGGCAAGGTGGTTTGCTGCTTCCATCCCCCCAACCCCTATATCCAGCATTTCTCCCAACGTTATCCCTCCCCAAACTCCCCACCCCCCCAACTGTTCCTCCCTTAGCAACCCCTCTAACAAACCCCAGTGTGCGATATTCCCCTCCCTGTGCTCATGTGTTCTCATTGTTCAACACCCACCTATGAGTGAGAACATGTGGTATTTGGTTTTCTGTTCTTGTGTCAGTTTGCTGAGAATGATGGTTTCCAGATTCATCGATGACCCTACAAAGAGCATGAATTCATCCTTTTTTATAGCTGCATAGTATTTCATGGTGCATATGTGCCACATTTTCTTTGTCCAGTCGGTTACTGATGGGCATTAGGGCTGGTTCCAGGTCTTTGCTATTGTAAAGGGTACCAGAACAAACATATGTGTGCATGTGTCTTTATAATAGAATGATTTATAATCCTTTGGGTATATACCCAGTAATGGGATTGCTGGGTCAAATGGAATTTCTATTTCTAGAAATGTTCATCATCATTGGTCATCAGAGAAATGCAAATTAAAACCACACTGAGATACCATCTCATACCAGTTAGAATGGCAATCATTAAAAAATCAGGAGACAACAGATACTGGAGAGGATATGGAGAAATAGGAACACTTTTATACTGTTGGTGGGAGTGTAAATTAGTTCAACCATTGTGGCAGATAGTGTGGCGATTCCTCAAGGACCTAGAATTAACTGGAAATTTCAATGGCCTATTGAATACATATTTTGCAACTGTTGATCTATTTTCCAATATGGTTACAAATATGTTTACCTAGAATAACAGGAAGCAAAATATTTAGATAGATTTTATGTAGTCTATTCAGTCCAGTACAATTGAAGGGGAACACTATGTCCATTTAAAAATATTTGTCGAAACTATTCTCTAGTGCATGGGATGTATTGTTTAACCACATAGAAAAAATACATATATGACATTGATGTTATTCGTGAATTCTTAGGGTTAGAAGTCCTGGGTTTGATTCTCAGTTTAGCTGCTTGCAAAATCTGAGACTCTGGCCAACTTTATTAAACATTATAGTTTAGCTGCCTTAAAGAGACTATAATTGTATCAATTTGATGTTTTAATATAACAAAATACCTTTTATATTAAATGTCCAATATATTTCAGTAATTACTATTAACATTCTCTATGATAAATTTAGGTAAAAGTACATCAAAACAAAGCAAAACACTGTCCTATGAGCATGTGTCCTATGAAATGTTTTAATATAGCAAGGTACCTTGTATATTAAATGTCCAATATATTTCAGTAATTATTATTAACATCCCCTGTGACAAATTGAGGTAAAATTGCATCAAAAGAAAGCAAAACACTGTCCTATGAGCTTTATTTTCCCGTATTTCTTCCAAATCTGTATTGGCATATCCTCTACATTGAGGAAATTATGCTTTATTTTTCTCCTTAAAATCCCTTTTTATCTCTTTATATATTGCCAAAAGGAATAACTGGCAGTTCTTGTGTAGGCAGTCTGAAAAATTCTACAATACCCAAAGTTAATTTAAGTTTTCAAGGACTTTTTATATTGCAAATTCATGATGCAAATTCAAGAACTTCTCATACTACAAATTCATTCAACTTACCGTGATAGTAATTATCATGGTAGATAGTACTGTCAACACTTGATGCATTGGTTATCAGTAATGTTTCTAATGATAGTACAAAGTGCTTTATTCCATAATCTTGCTTCATAATCTTCACTCTAAGAAAGGCTACATCACTAGAATTGTATGCCATGTACCTATTGCTCATTGTGTGCAATATCCCATATATTTATGGTGATCATACATCTGACTTTTCTTGAAATCATCTGGATTTACCCCTTTTCCTCCTGGTCTAGTCTCATTTCTCAACACTGTGATTTATGGTCACCTTACATATATTAAATAATGCAATTATTATAATGATACATTAAAAATGCAGACAGAACTATTTAAGAAATTACTGATTTCCTTATAGCTCAATTGCAGTATGAGGCAAGTAATATTAAGTAGAAATGTTATTATAACATAAATAAATAGTCTTTATATCTATGTAGAAGTATATAAGTCAGATAATTAGATACATGAAAATTTTATGACTGTATTAATGTATTTTTAATAAACACTAGCAGTGCCATTATTTATACTAGTTTGTTTTAAAATATTTATTAAATAATTTCATCCACTTATTTGTACCAGGTATAAAATGATACAAAAAAGTATAAAGTTAAAAGTAAATCTCGCCGGGCGCGGTGGCTCAAGCCTGTAATCCCAGCACTTTGGGAGGCCGAGGTGGGTGGATCACGAGGTCAAGAGATCGAGACCATCCTGGTCAACATGGTGAAACCCCGTCTCTACTAAAA
>NW_016107412.1:1218461-1242160 GCF_001604975.1 Cebus imitator | reverse complement strand
AAAAAAAAAAAAAAAAGACACAAAGTCACAGTTAATATAGGCTGTGACTTCAACAAAATATTCAGGAGGATTTAAAAAGTATATGAAGCTGGATGCAGTGGTTTATGCCTATAATCCCAGCACTTTGGGAGGCTGAGGCAGGCACATACCTTGAGCTCTGGAGTTCAAGACCAGCTTGGGCAACATGGTGAAAACCCATCTCTAGAAAAAAATACAAACAGTAGCCAGGCATGGTGGTATGTGCCTGTAGTTTCAGCTACTCACTAGGGAAGCTGAGGTGGGAGGATCACTTGAACACGGGAGGCAGAGGTTGCAGTGAGCCAAGATCACACCACTGCACACCAGCCTGGGCCACAGAGTGAGAACCTGTCTCAAAATAATTAATAAGTATATGAAAATATACACTAAAGAAAATAGCCAAAGGTCAAATCCTTAGTGACTCATCACAAAGAATAGACTATTTAATTATAGTAATTTAATAAATTTGCTGTCATCAAAATCAAAAGTGACTATGGATACATAAACCTTAATAGAAAGAGCATCACAGTAAACTCAGGCTGACAAATAATGAAATTTGACATGCAGGAGCAAAGGCTGAAATTGAGTATTCCAGGGAGGGGCTGTCTATACATTTTGACACAGTTTGAATGTAAGCAACCAAGTTAGTGAGAGACAAGGAACCTCATCTCTAACCATACATGACAAGAACCTAGCATTCACCAAAGGGCATTATAATTCTATTATAAGTGGCTGACAAATTTCAAACCTTCCAGAGCCTATAACCTACAAGATTAAAAAAAATATATATTTCAACACGATTTTTTCAACATGGCATTGTTTAAATGTAAGCAACCAAGTTTAGAGACAAGGAACCTCATCTCTAACTCTACCTGACAAGAACCTAGCATTCAAATAGAATTCACCAAAGGGCATTATAATCCTATTATAAGTGGCTGACAAATTTCAAACCTTCCAGAGCCTATAACCTACAAGGTTAAAAAAAAAAATCTTTCAACATTATTTTTTTATTCAAGACCTCACATTTGCCTGTCAGCATAATTGGAAACTAGTATAGATGTTCATATGATGGATATCTCAGCACAAAATTGTGCTCTGAAGGTCTAAAAGGGGTACAAGTCTCAATTTCATAGCATTTCATTTCCAATTCCACTTGTATAAAAGCATGCTAACCCAGCACTGACAGAAGCAGAGCTACATCAAGACAGTACATGAGTAGGATTCAAATGAACCCTCTGACAGGAAAAATCACTCTCTGTTTCAAAGTATTTGTAGAAAATATTCAACTTCTACATTAACATAAGGTAAGAGACAAAAAATGTCTTTGTTAAGAGAAATGCTGCAATCACATTCATGTCTTCTCACAGAAACTATGTTGAATATACTGTAAAGGCTGGGATCTAACGTGGTGAGGCAATAGACTTGATCTCATTGGCTTTGTATACTTCAGATTTGAATTCTGGCTGACTTTATTTGCTATTTGATTATTTGACAGATTTTTAGTTACTCTGAGCCTCAGTTTTTTTATGTACAAGTGCAAGTCATAATGGTACAAGCACCTCAAGAGTTGATGAGAGCTAATTAAGAAAACACATGCAAAGTGTCCAGCACACTGCTAGTATTTAGAACATTTTAATTATGATCATGAAGATGTTCAACAATTTCAAGCAAATGAAAGAATTGTTGCTTCTCTTCATACAGTATTTGTTTCTTAATTTACTTAGATGTATTTTACTCCCTTAATGGTCATTAGAGAGAAGAGAAGAAAGCTAAAAACTATGAGCAGTGAAGGGAATAGTAAGTCCTTTTTGAAGTTTCATTTTAAAGTCAAAAGCACAGGTGCAGGTTTGTTATATAGGTAAGCTTGTGTTATGGGGATTTGTTGTACAGATTAATTCACTACCAAGGTATTAAGCCTAGCTCTTACTAGTTATTTTTTCTGACAATTTTCTCCTGTTGGAGGGTTTATTTAAATCCTACTCGTGTACTCTCTTGATGTACCTCTCACCTTCCACCCTCTGATAGACCTCATGTCTTTGTTCCCCTCTATGTGTGTATGTGTTTTCGTCATTTAGTTCCCACTTACAAGTGAGACTATGTGGCATTTAATTTTCTGTTTCTGCATTAGTTTGCTAAATATAATGGCCTTCAGCTCTACCCATGTTCCTGCAAAGGACATGATCTCATGCTTTTTTTGCGGCTGCATAGTATTCCATGTGTTTATGTACCACATTTTCTTTATCAAATCTACCGTTGATGGGCATTTAGGTTGATTCTATGTCTTTGCTATTGGGCATAGTGCCACAATGGAAATACATTTCCATGTTTCTTTATTACAGAATGATTTATATTCCTCTGGGTATATACCCAGTAATGGTATTGCTGGGTCAAACAGATTTTCTGTTTTATAGGTCTTTGAGGAATCACCATACTCTTTTCCACAATGGTTGAACTAATTTACACTCCCACCAACAGTGTTAAGCATTTATTTTTCTCTGGCAGCATTTTTTATTTTTTGACTTTCTGACTGCTGTTAGATGACATCTCATTGTGGTTTTGATTTGCATTTCTCTAGCGATCAGTGATGTTGAGCTGTTTTTCTTATGCTTATTGGCCACATATTTTGTTTCTTCTGAAAAGTATCTGTTCATATCCTTTAACCAATATTTAATGGGGTTATTTATTTTCTTCTTATAAATTTGTTTAAGTTCCTTACAGATGCTTAATATTACACTTTTATTGGATGCGTAGTTTGCAAAACTTTTCTCCCATTCTGTAGGTTGTCTGTTTACTCTGTTGAGAGATTCCTCTGCTGTGCAGAAGCTCTTAAGTTTAATTAGATCCCATTTGTCAACTTTTGCTTTTCTTGCAATTGCTTTTGACATCTTCATCACGAAGTCCTTGCCTATTCCTATATCCAGAATGGTATTATTTAGGTTGTCTTCTGGAGTTTGATACTTTTGGGTTTTACATTTCAGTCTTTAATTTATCCTAGGTTAATTTTTGTATATCGTATAAGAAAGAGATCCAGTTTCAATCTTTTGCATATGGCTATCCTGTTATCCTAGCAACATTTAGAAAAATAAGTTTCTAATGATTGATTAGCTCAGTTAATTGGAGGTGTGTGTAAGAAGTAGTAACTCAGTTACTCAACAAATGAGTACTTGCGGAAGAAACAAACCCTGAATGATATTACTCACTAGACAACAGAGCAAGCTTACGTAAGGTTGTCTCTTGCTGTCTGAAAGGAGAACTACACTAGCCTTTGTATATATCCATGTTTACTCGTAGTGCACATTTTCAAACAATATGGACTTCTTGCATGAAAACAGGGTGAGGCTAGGTTCAGTGGCTCACACCTGTAATCCCAGCACTTTGGGAAGCTGAGGCATGTGGATACCTTGACTCCAGGAATCCAGGATCAATCTGGACAACATGTTGAAACCTCATCTCTACAAAAAATACAAAAATTAGCCAGGTGCAGTGGCAAGTGCCTATAGTCCCAGCTACTCAAGAGGCTGAGGCAGGAGAATGGCTTGAACCCAAACCCAGAAGGTGGGGGTTGCAGTGAGCCAAGATTATGCCACTGCACTCCAGCCTGGGTGACAGAGCGAGCACCAAGTCCCTGTCTCACAAAAAGTAAAAAATAAATAAAAACAAAATAGAAAAAAAGAAAAAGAAAGGAATGGATCAGAAATAAAATATAGACAGGCAAATACATGTTTTGTTTTGATAATGTTCAATGTAAAGAAAACCATTTCTAACTTAAAGATTAGGAAAATAATATAACTTGAAGATGCATCTTTAAACCATACCCAAATATATTCATCAGCACCTTTTACATTTCTTTCCATCTCCGTTGTCACAACTCTAACCCAAGGTACCACCTCGCAAAACCGTCCTAAATGCTTCTACTTTAGTTGGCTTGCCATCTAAATTCCACATATGGATCAAAGCATTCATTTAGCAATTTAAATCTCATGACATGATTCCCTAGTTTAAAGTCCCTCTGTTAACGTTCCACTGTAGTCAGAAAAGAAAAAATAAACAACAACACTAAACATTCCAGCTAATTAATATTAAAGCCCTATAGGTATCAATCCTTTCCCATTTGTCTGATTTCATCTCAAAATACTCTCTCTCCCTGTAGTTTATTATAGTCCATCATGATCATTATAATCCCGGCAAACAGGTGTTTGTGTTATTCAGAATACCTTGTAAACTTTTATACCTTTATTAAAATATTCTTTTAATGAAAATCTGCTTCTCAATTTTCATTATTGAGTCACCATTAACTTGCAATTTAAGTAGGTGCTCCTCATAAAAATTTTTGACTTCAAAATCTAAGTTTGTATTCTCCCTCTCCACCTCAATAAGATTCTGTTTTGTTCTTCACTGTTTTTGTCACTATTTGATTTATTTTACTTTTTTTGAGATGGAGTCTTGCTCTCTCACCCAGGCTAGAGTGCAATGGCACGATCGCGGCTTACTGCAAGCTCCAATTCCCAGGTTCAAGAGATTCTCCTGCCTCAGCTTCCCGAGTAGCTGGGATTACAGGTGCATGCTGCCACACGAGGCTAATTTTTTTTTTTTTTATTTTAGTAGAGACACGGTTTTATCGTATTGCCCAGGCTGGTCTCAAACTCCTGAGCTCAGGCAATCCACCTGCCTCGGCCTCCCAAAGTGCTAGGATTCCAGGCATAAGCCACCGCACCTGGCCTTTTTTATCATTATTTGAAATTACATTTATAGAAAAATTTGTTTATCATCTGCTTATTTCTATTGTTTATTACAGCATCCTCTATATTTAATCACAATTGATTAGTAAGGTTCAATAATATATTATTGAATGAATGAATAAACAAACAGGTCTGAGGAAATTAACAAAGATAATAGATGTTATATTGTTGGCTGCCCTGTGTCATCACCTGACAAGGGCCTACATTATAAAGACCCCTGAGTCCAACCAAAAACTCCAATAACTTTGTATTATTCTTTCTTCTAATTTATCACTTGGTCTTTAATCTTTTTAGCTCTTTCTGTCTTTCAGTGGTTGTAATTTCTTTCCTGTGATCTCTGTATTTTGGTATTTCATGCAGTTGTTAAGAACAAAAAATAAAAAGCGAAAGAAGCAAAAACCTTGATGCTTTTCTTCCTTTACTACTACTATTTGGGGATAAATTTGAATTTTTTCATTATTTTTATTTCCATTTTTCAAGTTATTGATAAGGTTGAACAATTTTTCTTATGTTTCTCAGGAATTTGTTTTTACTCAAAAAGCAATTTGAGCCCTGACTTTTTTTCCTGGTTCCCTGGCAGCATACCCTACAAGCTGCTGTGGGAAGCTTAAAGACTAAAGTATAGAAAGCATAGTTGCAGTGTTCTCAGACCTGAGGGCCAACCTTTTCTTCCTAACCTCTTCCCCTATTCTGAGTGCAAGAATCCCTTTCTTCAACTCTCCCCTTTCTCCATGATATAAGCCATTGACTTAAAACCTTTTTCTACCAAATTAGACTTTATATTTCTCTTTTCAATCCTCCAACTGGAGAAATTCAAACCAAAAGAACTAAAGTTGCATTCACTAAATTCTACTGATCTTCCCTCAAATTATTGTTATTGCTATTTTATTTTTATTTGCATTCCATTTTTTAAACGATCTTTCATTTGTTAGTGTTTATACATTTTTAGCTTATTAACAATTAATGCTTGTTCTTTATCTTTTAGGGGTCATATTACCAGGTTTTAAATGTTTTATGAAATTGGGCCTTATATTTTCTTTATCTTAACTATACCTTCTTTTTTATCCTTTGCATTGTATACATTTTATAATATTTTAACTTATTCAAGTGTATTAATAATTATGAAAGGGTTTAAAAAGATACCAGATATAAAATAAAAGCTACATATTCATTCAAATGCATCCATGTGTAATTTTGTTCTTTAAGCAATAATTATCTTTGATGATATTTTGTTCTTTATTGTTTTATTAAGGCAGGATTTTTCTCTGTTGCCCTGGCTGCACTGCAGTGGCATAGTTACAACATGCTGTAACCTCCACCTACCGAGCTCAAGTGATCTTCCTACCTCTGCCTCCAGAATAGCTGAGACAATAGGAACACCCACGATGCCTGACTAATTTTTATATTTTTTTGCAAAGATGGTATTTTGCTGTGTTTCTCAGGCTGTTCTCAAACTCCTGAGCTTAAGTGATCGAAGTGTCTTGGCCTCTCAAGGTGCTGGGATTACAGACTTGAGCCACCACACCAGCTTATTTAGTCTATTTTAAACTGATAAGCAAACATCTACTTATCACTCTCCCATTGTTCTAATGTGTATCATGTAGAATATTCTAACCCACAGAGACACACAAAACTGAAATTATTACACATGATGTATGTTTGTTTAGCCTTTGTTGTGTATGTATATAAATTTCAAATTCTTACTAACTTTATCATATTTGGCAGCTCTGAAAATGGAGTGATTATCTCCTATATCATATTGCACCCTGCGTGTTCTAGAAAGGTCACATGTGGCTAGCATTCATTTTGGAAAGCGTGCTATCAGTTTTCTTTATTCTGCCTATTGGATGGATTGAACTTCACAAAATCCTGTCTTTCACTTAGACTAGTTAGATACAAGATTAATTTTTTGCCAAACATTTGGCTCCCAGAGCAGCTTGTCTATTAGAACATTTTAGTTGATGTGACAGCATGAATCACTCATTAAATCAGGTATTGAATCACATAAAACCACAAAGCAGAGCAGTTTCCAAAGGTAATTAAATCGCGGTCCCTGAAATCACGTTCTAGAGCTGGAGCCAATTACTGCTTCCTGTGACTATTGCTGCAACATGGTCACTGGAGTGTAGGAGTAAAGTCAATACTGGATTTACCCAAAGTTAGATGGCTTCGAAGAGTTAATATGTGGAAAGTTCTCAAATGTGTGGTTGAAGGCCCTGTGACTAAATAAAAAAAGGAGGCCACAGTACTTTGAAAAACTTCTTACCAATCCATAAAAATATGAATGGCTTATTACTATAAATGTTATTTATAATATATACATATATATATATGTATATATGTATATATGTATATATATTTTATGCCCATTTTATGTCCGCTGTCTATGTTGCTCAAAGACAATGCATGTTTCACTTTTGTATCTGCCACTATATTAATTGTATGTAGAGAATATAATAAATGCTGTTATTATATAACAAATGGATAAATCAATGTATGCCGTTATTTGAATTTTAATTCACTACAGTTGCCTCCTAATCACCAACTGTGCTAAATGAAATACATGATTTGAGAAAGCAAGAAGTAACTCTAATGGACAATAAATAAATCAATTAAAATCTATATTTGCAAAGTCACAAAGAGAAAGGTTTATTCTAGTTATGTCTCTTGCCAGCCATGTGAAGATCTTAGGAAGGCTGAAATGCCTGTTTAGAATTACAAATTTTCTTGCTGTATAATTCTGATATTTTCTGACATTAATCCATTTCTGAGAGAGAGTAATGAAGTTTAAGAACACAATGCCTGTAAAATGCTTAGCAATTTCAACATAAGCAACGATAAATACTGCTGGATATACAATAAGCACCTAATCAATGTTATTTAATGGTCTTGTTGAAACAATGATAACAGTATTGCATGTGAATTTAAAATTGTAGACATAATTTTAAATAAAATAGATGAATAGAAAAATAATATCATAAAACTGAGGCCAAATATCCCTTCAGCAATCCAAATGTTTTCTGAATTCAGTGGCATATAAAAAATAAAAAAAATATTAGTTGAATTGGAACAACTCATTCTTGATTTTGTATTTCCAGTGTTCAGCTTTACAGCACATTGTATCACCATATAGTTGAATGTAACAATAGAAATAATACAATATACATAAAATAAAGCACTAACACTCTCATATGATTAGTGAAAATATTATGCTTTTTGGAAATTCCCTTTTCTATTTTCTCAACTATTACTAGATTAAATGGTCTCAGTTTATTGATCTGGGCAAGGAGAGGTAACCCAAGCACTGATATCATATATGCATCATTACTTCAATCAAAGTGCACAAAAGTGTTTACTGATATTATTAGTCAAATGGCATTTTTCCTAAATTGGGTTTAATGGATGAATCTGGAAACCATCATTCTCAGCAAACTGACACAAGAACAG
This sequence comes from Cebus imitator, assembly GCF_001604975.1. Taxonomy (NCBI): domain Eukaryota; kingdom Metazoa; phylum Chordata; class Mammalia; order Primates; family Cebidae; genus Cebus; species Cebus imitator. The sequence continues at coordinate 1,233,956 of NW_016107412.1, read as the reverse complement.
AAAATCAAACACTGCATGTTCTCACTCATAGGCGGGTGTTGAACAATGATAACACATGGACCCAGGGAGGAGAGCATCACACACTGGGATCTGTTGCAGAGGACCAAGAGAGGGAGAGCTGGGGGGCGAGGAGGTCGGGGAGGGATAACATGGGGAGAAATGCCAGATAGAGGCAAGGAGGTAGCAAACCACATTGCCGTGTGTGTACTTATGCAACAATCCTGCATGCTCTGCACATGTACCCCAGAACCTAAAGTACAATACAAATAAATAATTAAAAGAAAGAAGGTTCAGGTTTGAAATCTGAAGGCCTACACTTACCGATTTACTGTCGTTCACTTACTATCTGCATAACCTAGTGCAATGTCTTAGTTTGCACATCTCTAAACCTAAAGCAAAAACCTAAACCACGCAAACATGTGGTTGGGGTTTATATTCAAAGTCAAATGAGTTAATTTTGTGAAAAGGCCAACTATTCTGTATAATTAATGTCTACAATGTATTATAGATCACAACATTCTTAAAAATACAGATAATTTCTATTTCTCTGGATTTCATGTAAGTGCTAGCAAAAATAATTTAATGAATACTTTCACAAGAAAAATGGATAACAGGGGAAGCAAAATAAAATGAGAAGAAAATCAGAACACAACAACTGTTTTCAAAAACATGATTTTATAGGCTAAGAAGTTTCTGATGGACAAACAGTATTTGATAGCATATTTGAAAAACAAAAATAATTGTAGTTAATGTATGAGAAAAGACAATACAATGAAGAAATGGGTCATTTCAACAAAGGGCATAAAGACATGGAGTAACTGAATACCACATCCAAAAAAAAAACCCTGGAATCTAGGCATAGAACTTAGACCTTTCACAAAAATGAACTCAAAATTAATCACAGTCCTAAATGTAAAATGCAAAATTATATTTCCTAGAAGAAAATATAGGAGAAAAATCTAGATAACTTTGGGGTTGGCAATGATTTTTTAGATTAAAAAAAAAAGGCAAAATCTATGAAAATTTGATGAACGGTACATATTGATACTAAAATTTTCTGTTTTGCAAAAGACAATGACAAAAGAATGAAAATATAAGACAGAAAATAATTGAAAAGACATATAGTAAAGGAATGTTATGCAAGTATACACAGAAACTTTAGAAGCTCAACAAAAAGTAAGCCATCCAATTTACAAAAAGGCAAAAAAACCTTAACACCTCACCAAGGAAGATATATAGCTTTTAAACAAGAATATGAAAAGATGTTGCACATCATACATCACAGAAGAAATGCCAATTAAAACAACAATTAGATGCTACTATATACCTTTTAGAATGATCAAAACCCAGAACACTGATTATGCTGGCAAGGATGTGGAGGAACAAGAACTCCCTTTCATTGCTTGTGGAAATACAAAATGGTATGGTCACTTTAGAAGACAGTTTGACAGCTTTTTCCAACATTAAACAGCCCTTACCACATGACTAGCAATCACGCTCCTTTGTATTTACCCAAAGGTATTAAAAACCTACGTTCATAGAAAACCTGCACAAAGATGTTTATATAACTTTTATTCATAATTACTGAAATGTGGAAGCAACTAAGATGTCTTTCCGTAGATGAATGGATACACAAACTGTGTTACATCTAGACAACAGAATATTACTCAGGCCACTAAAAAGAAATTAGCTACCTGCTGGGTGTGGTGGTTCATGCTTGTAATTCCAGCACTTTGGGAGCCTGAGGTGGGAGGAACATGAGGTCAAGAGATCAAGACCATGCTAGTCAACATGGTGAAACCCCGTCTCTACTAAAAATATAAAAATCAGCTGGGTGTGGTGGCACTCGCCTGTAGTCCCAGCTACTCGGGAGGCTGAGGCAGAATTGCTTGAACCCTGGACGTGGAGATTGCAATAAGCTGAGATCATGTCGCTGCACTCCAGCCTGGTGACAGAGTAGGAGTCTGTCGAAAGAAAAAGGAAAAGAAAAGAGGAGGGGAGCGGAGGGAAGGGAGGGGAGGGGAGGGGAGGAGAGGAGAAAAGAAAAGAAAAAGGAAAAGAAAAGAAAAGAAAAAAGAAAATCTGCAATGGACTGACTTTTATGACCCAAAATGTCAACAATCAAGTTTTAAATCCTAACCCCAAGGTGGTGGAATTAAAAGGTGGGGTTTTGGAGGTGATCAGGTCATATGACTGGAGCCCTCATGAATGGGACTAGTGCCCTTATAAAACAGTCCCAAGATAACTCTCCTTGTCTCTATCATCACATGAAACACAATGAGAAAGTTCCGTCTATGAATCAGAAAGCTAGTCCTACTGACGTCAAATTTGCTGGTGCCTTTATCTTGGACTTTCCAGCCTCCAGAACTGTAAGAAATATTTTTGTTGTTGTTGTCTGTAAGCTACCAAGTAGTTTGTATTTTGTTACAGCCACCAGAATAGACTGAGACACCAGCCATGAAAAGACATAAACAAGTATATTACTAATTGTAAGAAGCCAATCTGAAAATGTTACATGCTATATGATTCCACCTATATGACATGCCATAAATGCCAATCCTATAGAGACAGTGAAATGATCAGTAATTGCCTCAGGTTGAAGGGAAAAGGGGATAAATAGGCAGAGCACAGAGGATTTTTAAGGTAGTGAAACTATTCTGTATGATACTATAATGGTAGATACATGTCAATATAAATTAGTTCAAACCCATATAATGTACAGCACTGAGAGTTAACCCTAAGGTAAACTGTGGACTTTGGGTGATAATGAAGTAATTACTGTGAACTCATCAATTGCAACAAATTTACCACTCTTGTGGAGGATGTTGGTAATAGTAGAGTCTGTGCATTTTGGGGCAGGAATATATGAGAAATTTCTGTACCTTCCTCTCAATTGTGCTGCTCTAAAACTGCTCCAAAAAAAGTCTTTAAAATAACAGTGGCCAATATTTTTGGACACTGTAATAAGAGATGTATGTGAATTGCCTCATTTATCCCTAAAACAACCAAATGAAACATAAAACATATTCAATACCAACATATTATTAGTCCCATATTGGCTTTACAATGCCCCAGTTTCAGAAAACTTATTTAAATTGCCCAAGGGCACATTTGGTAAATTGTCAACTGAAACTTGTGTTGTGTGACTCAAAAGTCCATACTTTTAACCTCTATAATTTACCACGTCCCTATATTTTGTTAAATAAAAATGTATATAAGTAGACTCTCCTAATAATTTTCTGAATAATACTTTCTACAACTTAAAAAACCTGTATGTGTTATAAAATACAGTTCCTGTTAGCAAAATTTTTTCTAGCAGTATCATATAAAGTCATTATAAATCAGTGGCATAGTATATTTAAACAATCATAATTTCTGTTTTTTCTTCTCATTTCAATTCTGAAACAATATATCTGTCACTTGTCATGTTGGTAGTGAGAATATAATTTTATATAAACATTGAAACTCTGTGCCTAATAGAATTTAATTATGCTCTTTTCCTTCATACTAGGTGTAAGGCCCTAAAGAATGGACATGGGAAGAATTACTATCTTTTTCTGTATATGTGTGCATGTTTGTATGGGTTTCTTTTGAAGAGGGCATATTTCTTGTTTTACTAAAATTAATTGGCAGGTTTACTGAAAAATAGAACCAGCAGATGTACATAAACATTATAAATCACATTAACAGTGTTCAAATCAACCTGTTTATTTTATGATATTACAAGTCAAGTTCCCCATAAAGCTGTCCAAATTATTTCTGCATTCACACATAGTTTATAATCTGACAATCAAATAAAAAGAATCATGCTTCTGGGACTCCAAAGTTATCAGAAGGTAAACAAACAACTGGTAGAAAGTATGCTGTTTTTCACAAAAGGCTGTTGGCTTGAATATTTCACGTTTTGCTGGGACCAAATCATGACATTAAATATTCTGTTTCATGCCTTTAGATGATGCAATCCAGAATTAAGTGATGCAACATGATCATGTTATGTACAAGGAATAGGTCCTATTTTGCCAGGTTTCTAAAGTTGTGAAGATCTAAGTAGAGAAGCCCTTTCAGAAAACAATGGGAAAACCTTAGTCACCCTAAATATATATGATAGAAATCTCCTAATGAAAAGATCCTTAAGCAAGCGTTCTATCACAGATTATTTTTGACTATTCCTAAGGTCTGACATACAGTAATTATCTAGGAGTTAATTATCTAGGAGTTACTGTTACAAGTATTGTAATTATTACCACTACTGCTACTTGTGTAAATAACTGGGTTTACTCATCAAAATAACTTAATTGATTGATACTTTTAACAGATTTAATAGATTATGTGACATCCTGTAGATAAATGCATAGTCTGCTGCTACCTTTCCTTACAGCTATGGTGGGGGCATGTATACATCATGTTTGCAATTCCTTGCATGTACCTGAAAAGCACACACTTGTGCACACAAATGTATTCACATTATATTGGAGCATATAATCTCTATTATATGCTGAGAAAAAAATATTGAGTTCATTCACACTTGATTAACAAGTGTCTAGTTTCTGCATCTCTGATTCCTAAAATAAAGCATTTATGTTCACTGAGGGGATAGCTACTTACATTAAAACACTTAAATCTGTTAGCAGCATATTTTTCTCAAAAAGGTACTATGAGCCAAAAGACCTAGGATATCAAAAGCAAAGCAAGCACAATGCAGTGAGTTTCCATTTACTTCTAATTCTCCCCATCAATAAAGCTTTGTGATAATTTTGATAGTACTAATTTGGGCTTGTGGAGCAAATGAAAACAAAGACATTTTAACTGTGAGTGAAAATAACAAAGGTGCTAAATTATTCTCATTGGAGACATCACAAGCACAATGCTTATTTTTGGGTGACTTTTTAACAGACTCCCAAATCATTATCACAATAAATAGAATATTTTAAAAATATCTTAATGAGATGTTATTTTTCTTTATCACCCGCTCCCTTCTTGCACATTAATAGCAAAATATCTGGATGAAAGCATTCAGCCAACTAATTGGAAGGGCTGTCCATAGGATGCTTAACAATAGGATATGTCTATAGATGTGAGAGACAACTGAGGATCATAATATGAAAATAGAAGACAAATAATGTCACTCCCCTGGTTTCTTGCTACATTTAAAATAAATACCAACTCCATATCTAGAACTAAAATTTCCTTTCCATAGCTCTGATGTTATCTCCTGCCCTCTACTTCCAATCCCCATTCTTCACCTCAAGCACAATGTCCTAATCTGTTCCTCAAATTATTAAGCTCCTTTTCCCCGTTCCTATAACCAGAAAGCTTAATGCTCACTCTTTCCCCCACTTATGATAATGATGACGTTGTATCATCCCATTCTCAGTTCAAAGGTACTCTCCTTAGAAAGGTCCTGTTGGATGACTCTACAGTAAGGCAACCTCAGCCCTATCCAGTCACTCTAACATGTCTATAACTTTGCTTTGACTTTTTTCAAAACACCTTCTGTTGCCTTAAATAGTCTTGTATGTATCTGTTTACTTGCTTTTTAAACTATTTTACCGCTCTGCAAACCCAGGAGAGTAGAGACCCTGTTTCCTTATCAATGGCCCTCTGCCCAGGACCTAGAAGAGCTCCTAGGACTTTTAAGAACTCAAAATTATTTGTGACATAAGTTAAATAACAAAAATGGTAGATTCTTAGCATACTGTTAATAAAAACTAAAGCTCCATTAGAATAGTTATATCAGTTTATTTATAGTCTATGCTGTTTGTTTAGTTTTCTATAAATTCTTTCGCCCATCTTTCTCTTTCTTAAACTTTAAAGTTCTCTAGACTATACTCAGATATGTGTTATTTCATATTGACTAAGAATAATTTGGTCAAATGGAGGTTAAAACCATGTCATGATTGCGATTCAGTTTTTGTTACTGTTATTAATTGCTTTGGTCAAAATAGAAAGGCTACTTTGTACATATAAGTCCTATTCACCAAACACAGTATTTTCCATAATTTATTAATTTTCATTTACATATGTCAGGACTTTTTGATTTATTTGCTATTTACTCATCACAAAAATCATCATCTTATTATATTTTTTGATCAATTAACATATAAGGTTATTTTCTTAAAACTTTTTTTCCTTAACAATGGCTCCCTCTTATCTCTCCCTTAACATCCATTTCTTTAATCAAAATAAACATGTGTGATTTGATTTTAATTTTTAATAAAATAATCAATTATTGGGTTAATCAATGATACTCTTTTCTTTCTAATTAATTTATATTTACATTTTTACTGTTCTCTTGGGATTGATTTGTTTTATTTTAAGATCTGTGAGTGAATGTAAAGTAACACATTTTTTTAATTACTTTTTTAAATTTGAGTATTTCAGTTATATTTCTAATTAGGGATTAATAACCAGAATATATAAGGAGCTCAAACAACAATATAGGAAAAAATCTAACAACCTGATTTAAAACTGGCAAAAAAGCTGAATAGACATTTCTCAAAAGAAGACATACAAATGGCAAACAGGCTTAGGAAAAAGTGCTCAATATCACTGATCATCAAAGCACTGCAAATGAAAACTACAAATATATATCATCTCACCTGTGGTAAAATGGCTTTTATCCAAACACAGGCAATAACAAATGCTGGTGAGGATATTAAGGGAAGGTACCTCTCATCCTTTGCTGGTGGGAATGTAAATTAATACAGCCACTATAGAGAACAGTATGGAAGTTCCTCAGAAAAGTAAAAATAGAGTTACCATATGATCAAGATATCCTACTACTAGGCACATACCCCAAAGAAAGAAAATCAGTAAATCTAAGAGATAGCTGCATTCCCATGTTTATTGCAGCACTATTCACGATAGCTAAGATTTTGAAGCAACCTAAGTGTCTACCAGCAAACAAATGAATAAAAAAAAAAGGTAGTATGGTATCGAAGGTCATTATGTTAAGGAAATAAGCCATGCACAAAAACACAAACTTTGTATACTCTCACTCATTTGTGGGAACTAAAAATTAAAACAATTTAACTCATGGAGACAGAGAGTAAAATAACGGAAGAATAGTTTATGGTGGAGAAGTGGAAATGGTTCATGCATACAAAAATGCAGTTAAATAAAATCTAGCATTTGATAGCACAACACAGTGATGACAGTTAATAATTTACTGTAAACTTAAAAAAAAAAACTAAAAGAAAAATAACAAATGTTTGTAACACAAAGAAAGGATAAATGCTTGAGGTGATAGATACCTCATTTATGCTGATGTGATTTTTATGCATTGCATGACTGTATCAGAATCTCTTGGGTAACTCATAAATATATATACCTACTATGTACTCATATAAATTAAACAAAAAATGTTGAAGTTAAACTGTCCTTATGCCTGAAAATTAGTAGAATCCTATGAGATTTTCATATATATACAGTCAAATTAAGTGAACAAGATATTGATCTGAGCAAGTTTAGAAGTTCTAGATGAAAAATCCCTTTCCTATTGAAATACAGCATTGAGTTTCATCAGTTGATAATCTGTTTACAATATAAGAATACTTAAAATTAGATAATTTCAATATTAATTCATGTGTAACTATATTAACAAAGACATAATTATATATGTTAATGACTACTTAGTCGTAGGTATTTGAATAAATGTTCTTACAACATCTGTCAAGGAGTGTGAATGTTGTTCCAGCCTTGTCTCTTAATACTCAACTATTCTTAAATTATATTCATTTGCAGTCCTTAAAAAGTCATAATTTGGGGATAGATTTAATATGTATTATCATCCTGATACTAAAACCTGGCAGAGACACAACTAAAAAAGAAAATTTCAGGCCAATATCCATAATAACATTGATGCAAAATATTCAATACAATACTGGCAAACCAAATCCAACAGCACATCAAAAAGCTTATCTATCATGAGCAAGTCAGCTTCATCCCTGAGATGCAAGACTGATTCAACATATGCAAATCTAGAAAAGTAATCCATCACATAAACAGAACCAAAGACAAAAACCGCATGATTATCTCAATAAATGCAGAGAAGGCCTTGGACAAAATTCAACAGCCCTTTAGGTTAAAAACTCTCAATAAACTAGGTATTGATGGAATGTATCTCAAAAAAATAGAGCTATTTATGACAAACCCACAGCCAATATAATACTGAATGGGCAAAAACTGGAAGCATTCTCTGAAATTGGCTCAAGAAAAGGATGCTGTCTCTCACTACTCCCCTATTCAACATAGTATTTGAAGAGTAATTGAAGTTCTGGCTGGGGCAATCAGGCAAGAAAAATAAATAAAGGATTTTCAATTAATAAAAGAGAAAGTCAAATTGTCTCTATTTGCAGACAACATGATTGTATATTTATAAGATCTCACCGTTTCAGACCAAAATATCCTTAAGTTGATAAGCAACATCAGTAAAGTTTCAGGATACAAAATCAATGTGCAAAAATCCCAAGCATTCCTATACACCAATAACATACAGCCAAATCATGAACAAACTCCCCTTCATAATTGCTACAAAGAGAATAAAATACCTAGGAATACAACTAACAATGGATGTGAAGGACCTCTTCAAAGAGAACTACAAAACACTGCTCTAGGAAATAAGAGAGGACACAGACAGATGGAAAAACATTCCATGCTCATTATTAGGAAGAAACAATATCATGAAAATGGCCATACTGCCCAAAGTAATTTATAGATATAATGCCATCCCCATCAGGCTACCACTGACTTCTTCATAGAACTGGAAAAAACTGCCTTAAATTTCTTATAGAATCAGAAAAGAGACACAAAGCCAAGACAACTGTAAAAAAAAAAACAAACAAACAAACAAAGATGAAGGCATCACATTACCTGACTTCAAACTATACTACAAGGCTGCCGTAATCGAAACATGGTTCTGGTACAAAAACAGAGCTATAGACCAATGGAGCAGAACAGAGCACTCAGAAATAATGCCACACATCTACAACCATCTGATCTTTGACAAACCTGACAAAAACAAGCAATAGGGAAAGGATTCCCTATTTAATAAATGGTGCTGGGAAAACTGGCTAGCCATGTGCAGAAAGCTGAAACTGGATCCCTTCCTCATACCTTGTACAAAAATTAACTCCAGATGGATTAAAGATTTAAAAAGACCTAACACCATAAAACTCTAGAGAAACCTAAGCAATACCATTCATGATATAGGCATAGGCAAGGACTTCATGACTAAAACACCAAAAGCAATAGCAACAAAAGCCAAAATAGACAAATGAGATCTAATTAAACTTAAGAGCTTCTGCACAGCAAAAGAAACTATCATTAGAGTGAACCAGCAACCAACAGAATAGGAAAAACTTTTTGCACTCTACCCATTTGGCAAAGGGCTAATATCCAGAATCTACAAATAACTTAAACGAATTTATATATATATATATATATATATATATATATATATATATAAGAAAACAAAAAGTGGGCAAAGGATATGAACAGACACTTCTCAAAAGAAGACATTTTTGCAGTCCACAGACATGAAAAAAAGTTCATCATCATTGGTCATTAGAAAAATGCAAATGAAAACCACATTGAAATATTGTCTCACTCGAGTTAGAACGGTGATCACTAAAAAAAAAAATCAGGAGATAGCAAATGTGGGAGAGGATGTAGAGATATAAGAATGCTTTTACACTGTTGGTGGGAGTATAAATTAGTTCAAACATTGTGCAAGACAGTGGATCCTTCCTCAAGGATCTAGAACTAGAATTACCATCTGACCCAGCAATCCTATTACTGGGTATACACCCAAAATATTATAAATCATTCTATTATAAAGACACACGCACACATATGTTTATTACAGCACTGTTCACAACAATAAAGTTTTGGAACCAACCCAAATGCCCATCAATGATACTGCATAAAGAAAATGTGGCACATACACACCATGGAATACTATGCAACCATATAAAAAAAGATGAGTTCACGTCCTTTGCATGGACATGAAGCTGGAAACCCATTATTCTCAGCAAACTAACACAAGAACAGAAAACCAAACACCATGAGTTCTCACTCATAAGTGCGTGTTGAACAATGAGAACGCATGGACACAGGGAGGGGAACATCACACATAGGGGCCTGTCAGGGTGTGGGGGGCCAGGTGAGGGATAGTGGAATGTTGGGAATTTGGGGAGAGATAACATTAGGAGAAATAGGTAACATAGATGACAGGGTGATGGATTAAGCAAGCCACCATGACATGTGTATACCTATGTAACAAACCTGCACATTCTGCACATTTACCCAAGAATTTAAAGCATAAATTTTAAAAAAGCTGGAAGATATTTAACTCAAGCTAAACATGACCAAAGATCATAAGTGTTCTGATATAATTTACCTGTCTAGAGAAATATTAATGCCAAAACTTTCTAGGGAATAATTATTTCACTACACATCCCTCATTGTATTCACTCTCACAGTTTGAAGTGCCATTTAATTATTTTTGGATGAAAACTATATTTAAGTGTATTCTCTATTTGTACAACACATATGATATAATATATATATATATATATATGATTATCTGAATTTTTTATCTGAAGTTTTTGTTTCTTGCATAGTTCTATGGTCAGTAAAATGTGATAAGCAAATCAAAAATACAAAGTAAACTCTCCATAGTCATAAATTATCATTATACAATAACATCAGTTCCCTCTCTTGTTTTACTTCTATGTTTGCAAGTCCTGGTATAAGTGTTAAACTATGCTGCAATCTATGGCTACCTCTGCCTCTGAGTAAACATCTACCAATGCTAAGCCCATTGAATGATGTGAGCAGTCAGATTTCAGAGGTTGAAGTCAAGGGAAAGAGCAATGAGACCAGTCACAGAACCAGCAGACTTTTTAAAGACCAATTTAAAGGGCCTAGACTCAGTGGAATTCTGTGAAGATGAAGACCTTACCCAAAATGACATATATTCAATTTCCTGTCATTTCTAGTAGACAAAAAACTAGATCACACATACTTTAATATAGAAAAACAAATTATGTAAATAGGAAAACATTTGATGTTTAGATGATTATATTATAATTCATCAATATTAATTTTCTGATTTTGGTGGCTGTGGTTATATATTAGAACATGCTTATTTATAGAAAATACTCTGAATTATCCTAGGATAAAGAAACAATGTGTTAGCAACTTCTTCTCAAATGGTTCAAGAATAAAAATATTCTTTGCACTATTTTTGCAAGTTTTATATCATTTATAAAATTAAAGTTTTACCAACCCAAAGGAAGTTATTCTCTCAAGTATTTTAGATATTGCTCAGTACCCTATATAATATATATGAGTAAATTACTTGAGTGCAAATATCATTAAAATATACTTGTTAAAATAATGAAATTTTTATATGGTGTGCAGAGACTTTAAATGAGTGTCTTCATTTATTTTCTCTGAAAATAGAAGAATAGTCAATAATTTCTCACGTATGAAATTATGTACTGCTTTGACATTCTGAATCCATATGTGAAGACAGTTAATCAGGACTTCTAAAAGGAATTCCTGATTATGCCTTCAAAAGTCGATGCCTTCAAGGATAACTTGATAGAAAGAATATGAATATACACTAATAAAGAAAGATAACTATGAAATGTGAAATGTTTGGCTGATAAACTAGGTAAGGTATGCTTAGATATGCCAAGTTGACAGGTGCTAGCTATTTTTGGTAAAATGAAATGGAAGAAAGATAGAGAGACATTGTTTGTACAGAGTTTGGAGAACATCAATAAGAAACTGTTTTAGCAAGGGAATTGATTTTTTATCCTGCTGGGTGCAGGCTTGGTTAGATTATTGTTGGCATAGCTAAGACCAGAAAGCAGGTACTGAGTGTTATGGTAAGCAGGTATTGTGGAGATAAAAGCAGCTGGTAATGGCTCTCAAAGGGAAAAGACAGTGCGAATTTTCAACTCTGCAATGGCAAAACCAGAAGATATTGGATCACAACAGGATATCTGAAGCCACAGAATTCTATCAGTCCAGAAACACTTTATAGTTGCTGGAAAATAACAACAAATTCATAGTGTAATTCTACATGGCAGTCTAATTTTAAAAATCTAATAAAATACTGAATGAATTAGATTAAATTCAGGGAATAAAAGATTTATAGATATTACTAATATACATTATCAAATTATCTTACACATATATTATAATTATAATTAATTATCTACACATGTTGCAAAAACTGGAATTAATAACACAATGTACCTGATTAAATGCTTATGTTCATATTGTAAACCAAATATTAATTGTCTGGCTTTCCTAATTCTAATATACATAAACTACTCTTGTGTTATCTTGAATTATCTATGCATTATCATATGAAATCAACCAAAATGTAAAAGCTCCTTTTATATAGGCTATTCCAAGTGACCTTAATATTACATTTGATTATTAAACAAGTATTAAGTGATTGGGCATCAATTAATAGCACTAATATGGAAGCATTTTTTTTTTTTTTATACAGAGTCTCACTCTGTTTCCTAGGCTGGAGGGTAGTTTTGCGATCTTGGCTCACTGCAACCTCTGCCTCCCACCTTTAAGTGTTTCTTTTGCCTCATCCTCCCCAGTAGCTAGGACTACAGTTGCGAGCCACCATGCCTGGCTAAATTTTTTTGTATTATTTAAGTAGAGATGGAGTCTTACCCTGTTGGCCAGGCTGGTCTTGAGCTCCTGACCTCAGGTGATCTGCCTCCCTTGGCCTCCCATAGTGCTGGGATTACAGGCATGAGCCACCACTCCAGACCAAGGAAGCATTTATTTAAAAATAATTTTGTATAGATGGTGAGATATTCATGGAGTAGATTCCCACAAAAGAGTAATGTACAGGTAGAGTTTACACATGTGTGTATATGTGCATGTATATTTGCATATTCAATATAAGTATATGATTAATGAGCCTATTTTAATATATTACATATAATATAAACACACAACTTAAAGAATACATTCACAAATACATAATATATTGACCAAAAGAACTGTAATGATTTCTATTTCTAGTTTTCCAAAGAGAATCACTTTCCATTTAGAAGTTAACTCATTGATATTCATATCAGTTTGAATTTTAAATATTTAGCATGCTAAAACATGTATTTTTGAATTTTTACGCAGACCTCAAAGCAACTCTTTATTGTTTTGGAGAAATATAAATGCTAGATAAACTGATAATTCTTGTTTTAAAAAATGATGTTATTTTTCTCTAGCTACTTAGCCTAGGGAAATTTGAAGAGGTGAAGAGCTTTGAATAAGGTTATATGACTAAAATTTCCAATTTTCCTCAAGTATATTTTAATTTTCCACAAGTTTAATCTTTCATAAAACCAAATAATCATATAATTCATAAGATTTGATCATTAAAGAATTAAAGCATGTTATTTCACAATAAAATCATCAAATTGTGAAAGGGAAAAACAAGCAGTCATAAGGGACTTCAACTCAACCCTTTTTATCACCTTGCAATAGTTAATAATCAATAATACTAAGTACTCTTACAGATAAAATCAAACAAAAAGGAAGAAAATATCACTTTCACTACCTAATATCTGTCTGATGTAATGTTACATTTTTTTCAAGCGAGTAGCAAAAATTCCCATTAAAAACAGCAAAACGGTCACACAATCTGAAGTCTGAAACTCACTGTGTGGCGCTAGAATCTTACTTTGTATTTCCCCAGGATTGAGAATTTTTATTGAAATAAACAAATTCTACTTCTTACATAACAATCTGAATAATTTGTATCACTCCAAATTGAAAGCAACTGGGATTCTGCTTTCCACATTGACTCTCTGTAAAATTAAAATACAAGAATATTGGAAGAAAATGTTTAGAAAACAGACATCTTATTTCACAACTTGTAAAATGGGGCTGCAGGTTAAGCCCTGGTAGATGCTTCCACGGCAAACCCTTTAGAACATCAAGGAAGAAAGCCCCATGCCTTTCCTAGAGACCAGTTTCCTGGAAGGATATTTATTCAGAAAGTTAATGGTCCTCTTACTTCTGGTTTTCTAAAAGTAATATGCATTTTTCTTTTCCTTTCTTTTTTTTACAATATACCCCTTACAGTAATTGTTCTAACTTTTAGTAAACTCACATCAGTGTGTGTGGGTAGGTGTAAAACCTGTATTTAATAATGGAGGTTATTAACTTGTTAGAGGATAAAATAATAAAGTTACATTTAATTAGTTAAAAGATAAAAAATATTGAGTATTTTTGAGAAAAATAATTTCTGCAAGAAAATTATGAAAGTAGTGGTGAATTCTGTAATATGCTGAATAATTTTAGTTTATTTGAAAAATATCTCAATAGGAAAAATATAATGTTATAGGAAAGATGAACAGTTATCAGTTATCAAAGAAAAGCACCAAACTTTTAAATTTATTATCAGTTACCGGAGTCTTACATATCCAGCTTAAAAAATACCCAAACAAGAAGTACAATATTCATTTCAGCAAAGATTAGAAGCTTAGGGAGAAATTCTGCAATAACGCTTATATATTTTGGTTGTCATTTAGCAAAAAAGAATAAAGTGTATACTCAGGCTTGCTCATGATCTAACTGAGAAGAAGGCTAGGATCACACCGTTTTAGGTCTCACCCTGGAGCTAAAGCTGTATTTAACACCACAGTAAAATTGTTGTGGCTGTAGGTAGCAGCTTAAAGGTGCACATGAAAGTTATATAGACCTCCTTCCATAAGCACTAGGAAACCAGAACTATTCACCTTCAAGAAGAGATCCTCCTGTTCCACACACTTGAGGGAAAAATAATCTGCCTTATTCTATCACCACATTCAGCTCTTTGACATGACACACTTCTGCACATATATCAACAAACACACAATGTGAGAATCAGAGAATAGAGCATAAAGCAGAGATTTTGAAGAAGTGTGAAGGGCAGGATTTTCCACCTTATTTCTGTACAGTGCAGGTAAAAACAGTTCTGTATTGATTCAGAAGACACTGCATTTTCTATCCTTTTCTCTGATTTTCAGACATTAGAATAATAAAAGGCGCTAAGGCATTCTAGAGTAAATATGTCATTTTAACTATTTAAATGTACTATTACTTTTTTGGGACTAAAATACTTCTTTATAGTAGAATACCTATTAATATCCTGCGGAACTATTCTCCATGAAACAATGTCTGAGATCATCATAGATACTATTTAGTTTATAACATGTTACTTATTTTTTCTACTATTGTTTCATAACTTTCAAATGCAAAAGACAGTTTTAAAAATAAAATAGTATTACAATATTTCTTGAAATAAATCCTTGCAGATCAAATTTGTAGCAAAATTATTTAAAACATAATGACCCTCAATTATACTTCAGGTGGATTAAAGAGCTAATGATCCTATGTTGTATTTAGATGATTTAAACACAAACATATTTAAGTATTCAATTAGACCACTCTCTCTCTCTCTCTCTCTCT
>NW_016107412.1:1123316-1218306 GCF_001604975.1 Cebus imitator | reverse complement strand
TTGTATTTTTAGTAGAGACGGGGTTTCACCATGTTGACCAGGATGGTCTCGATCTCTTGACCTCGTGATCCACCCGCCTCGGCCTCCCAAAGTGCTGGGATTACAGGCTTGAGCCACCGCTCCCAGCCTCACAATATATTTAATTGTATTGAATATTGAAAATTCTCTTTTGTTAAGTACCAGTCTAATGAAACTATCTGGGATTTCATTAAAGTGAACTATGGCAAGTTTTGCATTCTATAGGGTTTGCTAATAACATTTTACATCAGTTTCTATAGTCTTCCCATATCAGTAGTCCTATAACACACTTTTAAAAAATGCTAATGATACAGTAGAGATCTAAAATGAATTAATCATGTGGGTAACAATTTAAGTAGATTAAGCGCTCAGTGATGCATGACTTTCAAGAGTTAGATTACCAAGGGTACAATTACTAAAACAAATACAACTTCATTTCTAATGACACATTTAAGTGCTGAAATGTTTATTTCCCTACTTCTATGAAAGGAAACTCTATTCTAAATATGAGGAATAATTTTGCTATTTATTATATTTTTTATGTAGACATATCTACTCATTCAGGATTTTTGTCAATTATTTTTACTACATATTTCCTAGGAGTACCAGCTGACACAAAATTTAGTTCTTAAAATTCTTGTTTTACTCTCATTTAATCACCTAACTTGGTAAAGACTCCTGTAATTATGATGCAAATACTTACCAAAAAATAATAATAATAATCCATATTAGATAAGAGAAATGTATAATGAACTATTTATCTTACCACTAGGGGTCGGTATCAGTGCATGCCAGAGATAGGTAAGAACCAAGATTTTAGTTTGTTATAATTTGATACTAAAATATGAAAATAATTTTATGGTATTCTCCCTCATTCCATTTTTCATAGGAATCTATTTTAATATGACTAACAAGAGTATAAAGAAAATGTTCCACTGGAAATTATCTCTGGAAAAGCCCAGGTACTAATTTTTTTATATATTGCCAGTACAGAATAATTGTCTTAATTTTCCTAACACTAATATTAACTTCAAAAAGAATTAATGGACACAGAAAATATCAAAATCAAAATAACCTTCCTTCTATATAAACAGACCCTTCACAAGTAATACCAGCACTTGAAACAATCAAAAGCAACACAGCTTCAAACCAGAGACAGTAAAGCTATGTCTCTTCAAGTTCTATAGGAACTTTGTAGATCACCTATTTTTTTAAGAGCAGCTGTGAAAATTCACTTATCTTTCATGAAAGCTCAAAGAAAACATGGTTTCCTGGAAGCAAATGTGCTATTGTTTAAAGAATGACAATAATGCCAGAGGTATTTATAAAAGAAAATAGGGATTCTAAACCAAGGATGCAAGAAAAATATGTAATATTTGAAAAGGCACTTTAGTTAATATTGTTAATATTAATATTTAGAAGATAAATAGTTAAAAAGACTTCTATTACATTTGCCTTTTTCACCATAAAATAAAACGGTTCAATATAGTGCTAATTGACTTGGGAAGAAAACACATCAATAATAAAACAAATTAGAATGCACCAATAAAAATCTAAACCAAGATTTGTTTTAGAAAACATGCTTATTGGGCTGCTTGTTTCTATTTTGTTTCATACTTTATTGAAATTTTGAAAATAAGTTTATGTAATATAAATAAATTGATCAATTAACAAAAATACGTAATCTAGACTCACATATTAAAACAACAAAAGACACACACAGACATCACAAGCAAGAACTGGAAAATGCATTCTCATATCTAATGCAGATTTTACTCACTGTTAATTCATGTATCTGAATGTAGATTAATATAAAACTAAGAAACAAAGCATTCTTTGGACGTGAGATTCTATTAGTAAATGCAGTCTTACAGATAGATAAGGCATTCTCCCTCGTTCCATTTATCACAGAAATCTATTTT
The DNA here is from genome assembly GCF_001604975.1 of Cebus imitator. NCBI lineage: Eukaryota > Metazoa > Chordata > Mammalia > Primates > Cebidae > Cebus > Cebus imitator. The sequence goes on along the minus strand of NW_016107412.1, from coordinate 1,216,366 downwards.
AATATGACTCATAAGAGTATAAAGGAAATGTTTCTTTGTAAATTCTCTTGAAAAGCCCAGGTACTAAAATTTTTATATATTGCCATTACACACATAGATAGCACAATGAAGATGAACTGTGGTAGCACAGAAAATACTATTGAATCAAAATTTATGTACCACAGAAAATGTAAAAAATATAAAATATTCTACAGACTGAAAATACATATGAGGTATTATGTGTTATCCATTATAGTTTGAGCTATCAGTTTAAATAAAAATATCCATCAATATTTATTTATCTGGAACTTAACCTGAACTGGGGTATCATGTAATTTTACATGATGAACCTAGCTACTACATATCACAAATTATAAGTAGTTCATTTTTTCAGTTTGCCTTTATCAAATAACAGTGCTTTTTTTTCAAGATGCTAGAAAAAGTCTTTAAAAATTAGGTAGTATTGGCAACATGAAAATATGTATAGTTTTTATTACAGATTACAATATTTTAAGATGACGGTGTACATACATACACAGCCAAACTGTATCATACTTCAATGTTTTTAGCATCCATGGTTTTATTTCAAACTTAAAAAAAAATAGAGATTAATATTTCCTTCTCCTTCTCAGTCTCTATGCCCAGCACTATGATCAGTGCTTACATATAATCTCATTCACTCCTTAATACAACCCAGTAATTGGGAATTATTTCTTATATTTACAGATGAGAAAATCATTTTTCTGATAAAATAATATACCCAAAGGGACATGATGGAAACACACCAAAAAACAAGCTCTATATCCAAATTCCTTTTTTTTTTTTTTTGGTCTTTTTTTTTTTTTTTTTTTTTTTTTTTTTTTTTTATATCCAAATTCCTTTTTTTTTTTTTTTGGTCTCACTGGGTCACCCAGGCAAGAGTGCAGTGGTGCAGTCACTGCTCACTGCAGCCTCCACCTACCTGGTTCAAGGGATCCTTCAACCTCAGTCTTCCAAGTAGCTGGGGCTACAGGTGTGTGCCATCACACCTGGGTAATTTTGTTGTTGTTATTATTATTACCATTATTTTGTGGAGATGTGGTCTCCTTATATTGATCAGGCTGGTCTCAAACACCAGAGCTTAAGTGATCCTCATGCCTCAGCCTTCCCAAGTATTGGATTACAGATATGAGCCACCACGTCTGGCCACTGTAGCCAACTTCTTTAAATCTTCCACTATATTATGATGACATCTTAATAATTTATTCAAATATACTTCTTTATTTTAAATACATTTAAAAATAAAGGTGTCAAATATATTACTTTTGAAGAAAATATTCAATATCCAAATCCTTTTCTCTCAATTTAGTGGTATTTTATATTTAATTATGAAATAAATTATACAAATTTGTATTTGGTTTATTATTTGGATTTTTTCTCATATTCGCAAATATAACTCTAATCTTCTACCCACTTGTCATTTTTTTCCTTCTACCTCAAAATAAACCCATTTGTTTCAAGTTTAAATATTGTGAAGGTTTTGGAAGAATTGTTAACTATTTTACAATTGCCTAGTTTTTAGATTATTTATTATATATTAGCAAATGATTAAAATTACTTCCTAGCCCAAATACTGAAAACATGGCCTGAAGTTTTCCAACAACATTTTTGAAGTTTTACTTTACCAGTGAAAACAGGTAAAAAATTGTGCTTTATTTCTCACATGTCATGGAGATTAATATCACCGGAAGCCATATAATATTATGAAATCTTTAAATTTTAATTAGTGGAAGGCTTCAAGTTACCTATATTTGTATATTCACAAAAGTAGTTACAGATTTTTAAATGATTAATTAAAAATCAGGAGATGTGGGTCATATTCTGATTCTTTCTTTAGTTAGATAATAGGATCATGTGCAAATCCCCTAAGATAACTGAATCATAAGGACCCTATCTGAAAATCAATGTGTGTTGGGCTTTGACATATTTAAGAATCTCCCCAGTTTTAAAGCCATGTGATTCTCTGACAGGAAACAAAAACAAACACACACAATCCTTTCTTCTGATTTCAGAAGTCCACTAGGTTCAATGTACATCGAAATATGAAAAAAATCTATAATTTCTGTTTTGCCTGAACACTTTTGATGACAAGAAACCAACATCTCATGGGAAAAATAAGCTGTTTTCCAACACCTGTGATAATTACACTGTATTTTCTTAGACATTAAATGGATTGGTCTCTCCAACTTCCATTCATGGGTTTAGGTCTGTCATCTGGCTTTATACTTGTTACATTCCATCAGTGTAATTTTCAAACATTTTTTTTCAGAGTGTACAACATGATGTTTTGATACACATATATATTGTGAGATGATTACCATAATCAAGCTAATTAACATTTTTGTCACCTAACATATGTAGCTTTTATGTGGGTGTTGTGAGAATACTTAAGATCTACTTTTAGCAAATGTCAAGTATACAACACAGTGTTATTAACTATAGTCATTCTGCTGCATATTATGTCTCCAGAAATTATTTCACTCACAAGTGCAAGCATGCGCCCTTTGATCACATCTCCGGATTTCCCCCACCACCCTTCCCAGGTAACTCCCATTCTATTCCCTGTTTCAATGAGTTTGACTTTTTTAGTTTTCACATATAAATGAGATAATGCATTATTTGTTTTTCTGTGTCTGGATTATTTCATGTGGCATAACACCCTCCAATTAGTAAAACTTTTTATATAAGTAATCATGTATTCATTTTTGATCTCTTGATTTTTTTAATACTTTAAAAAAAAAACCAATAGATTGTAGAATTAGCAAACTTCCAGTATCAGTTAAATTTACACATGAAAATAAAAGAAATATTTAAACTGGCAGCTCACATAGCCCAACCGAATATTGGAAGGTAAAATTGCTAGCAGCTGTTACAAGAATATGCACACATCTCATTACAATTTTCTTAATAAGCTCTTGGGTGATCTGATACAAGGAATAAGAAAACTATACTGTTATGCCTCTTGACAAAAAAAAAAAAAAAAAAAAAAAAAAAAGTTGTCAACTAGTGTTGTGTAAGGATTTATTATGTGCCCAGTACTCTACTAAGCAAAGTATTTACTAACCATGTGTAAATCATATGTATTTTCATTGTAAACTAATAGTTTTAATTATTCTTTTGTTTTTGTTACATCTTTTCACTGTGCAAAACATTACATGCAACTTAATTCGAACAATAACATTATAAGGTAGATGTTTTCTAATCATGCCTGATGAGAAACTAAAGCTTAAGAAGTAAAGTAACTTGTCCAAAGGTACATAGCTGGGATGTGGGAGAGCTGGGAAGTGAAAAGTGGTTCTTCAGACTTCAGACATGTTCAATGACATTGAACCATTAAACTGTACACACAAGCTCATGCTGAGAACAAGGGATGCCACAACCTCTGAGAGGTTAGTCCTCTCCAGTAAAGGTTTTGCATTGACAAAAGAAAAGATTCTATAAATTAAAGAATAGATAACTAAAAGAAGACAAATTCCTACAGTGCACTTCCAGAAAGTTACATTTCTATAATGTAAAACCCAGAGCACACTTAAGATTCACAACTAAGCACAGTTATGTTTTTCTGGAAGAGGTAAGAAGTCACCAGATGAATGAATGAATGTAGGAATGAGTATAACAGAATCCTGAAGAGTCACACCTATAATTTTTCCTCAGGAAATTATCCTAAATAGAAAATAGCTGTTGTTGAACTCTTTGTAGTTGAGAGGGGAACACTCTGTACATCGAAGACTGAGTTTCATTATTTATAAAAAGTTGAATTCTTGGTAACAAGTGTATTTTCAACATCCTAAATATGATTTGAGCACTTGATATTGCTCTTAGACAAGATAATGAAGGAAGAAAATGAAGTTTCCAAAAAAGAACAGAGGCATTGCCTGATCATGCATGACAAAACAATTTTACAGAGAGGAAGTGGATGTGAAAAATCATTGCATGATTTTTATATACTGATTATACTGATATAATTTCTGCAAATTATTTAACAAAGTCATATATAGAATTTACAGTGCACTACATAACGAATTTAAATCTCAGAAAACCTTTCCAACGAATGTTTTATTATCAATTTTATTTACATATAAGGAAATTAAGATACAGAGAGTTGAAGTAATTTAATTATGAAATAATGGAAGACCATATGTTATTAAATAGAAGAACCAGAATCAACCTCAAGAAATCTGGTTTTGTTATAAGAGTTAAAAAGAAATTATTTAGGTAGATAGTGAGGGTAAGGAAGTTCTCAGTAAGGTTTTCCTTTAAATGAAAAGCAACCCCCAAATCATTTTCTTTTCTAACAAACAGTAGCCTGTTAAATCAAACTGCACACATAGACAAGCAAGCTGGAAGCTTGCGTGGGTGAATGCCAGCAGTTGTGCCAACAATAAGACAACCTGGGACTAGGTGTGTTCAAAATGGTGGCTCCATTTTCCCTCTCTTTGCCAAACCATGTGTACAGGAGAAGACTGTATGGAACCAGCCAAACAAAGACCCCCTTTGCATAATAAGATTAGGGTGGGGTGACCAACCTTCCACAAATTCTATGTAAACCTCACACCTGGTAGAATCAATTTGTGGGCTGTTCATAAATCAAACACTGCCTCCTCAAGTCTGCCTATAAAATCTGGTGCAGTCACAATGGGCTGGTTTTTCCCTTTCAGACTCCCCTCTCTTTTACAAGACAGAGAGAGAGAGAGAGAGAGAGCTGTTATCCTTTCTCTTTGTTTTGCCCATTAAACCTCTGCTCCTAAACTCACTCCTTGTGTATGTTACATATCCTCAATCTTTTTGGCGAAAGATGACGAACCCCAGGTATTTACCCTAGACAATGATGCCATTTCAGTTTCAATGTCAGTTAAAAAAAAGAAAAGAAATTAGTAACTAAATCATTTTTTTAAATTATTATTTTTTTTGAAGAGATGTGGCTTAGGCTGCTGTTAACCTTCTGCCTTCAAGGGGTTCTCCTTTATGTTGGTTTTCCCTGTGTAGAAAATTTGTTACATATAACCACTCATTTATTGTTAAATCAATCTACTTATAACTTCTTCAAATTTCATATTCATTATTGTCCAATCACACATAAGTAGAAAAATATATGTATTGTTGCAAACAAGAGAAGTAGCAAGTAGCAACCAAGAGAGGAAGGAAAGTAAACTTGACTGTTAAAACAGATCAACTATTATTGTTAACTTTCTTATTATCAGCTTTCTTCATTACTCACAGCAGTGGATATACACAAATCCCTTTAGGGGTAAATTCTAAGTGACATATAAAACAAACAGAAGAAATAATGATCATTTTCTCCAATATTCTATAAGGATTACCAGGTAAAATTTATAATAAAATATAGAAATTTGGGGAGATGCAAAGTCAATGTAGATTGGAGAAACTGGGCTTGACTGTTATAAGCTGCTACTACTAAAATACAATTACTAAAAGAAAAAAAATCTGAAATGAGAAATGTCACGGGAAAAAAAAAGAATTAAAATTATACAATATGTCTCATCCTTGGTGAATTGTTGCAATGTAGTAATCATCTGATAAAATATGTTCCAATCACAATAAGTATCAACCTTTGAAGGATATATTGGAATTATCTTCATTCCACATTATAGTAGGTAAAAATCAAAACACTTTCTACTCATATTCCTCAGTAAAATTAATTCTGGATAACAGAACCCTGTCAGTAATATCCTTAAGAGTTGTTTATTTTCTGTGAAAATTTTTGTTCAGGGAAAAAGTTGTTTTTCAGCCAATAAAGTAAAGTAGCAAGTAAGAGAAGAAGAAGACAAGCAAACCTGACTGCTAAAAGAAACAGGTAACTATCACTGTTAACTTTCTTATTATCAGCTTTCTTCATTACTCATAGCAGTGGATAACACAAATCCCATTAGGGGTAAATTCTAAGCGACATATAAAACAAACAGAAGAAATAATGAATCATCTTCTTAAAATATTCTATAATGATTTCCAGGTAAAATTTATAATTCTCAATTTACAAACCCTTAAGCAGTGTTACCTATCATAATGTCTTACCAGAGGTAAAGAACACCTTCAATACAATTTCCTAAAAATTAATTTATTAAATGCCCAGTAAATACTTACCAAGAGTATTTATATAGAAAATACAATGATAAATAATAACTATATCTCATGAACTGCTGCTATCTTCACAAGATTTACATAATTTTATTCTTATATTTTCAGATTAGAAAGTTGTATGCAAAAGCATTTAGACCACTTCCTAATCATGTGTTTTAGAGGTCCTAAACTACATTTCTTTAGCTTTCAAAAAAATTTAATATAATTAAATGGAAAGTTTTACTTATTCAATACATATTTTAGGAACATTTAAACATTAAGCCATAAGTTTAAATAAATAAATTATTCGTACAGATATTTTTTTTATTTAATTAGTACCATACTCTGGTATCCACACTGTCTTACTCTGTTCTGTGTTGCTATAAAGAAATATCTGAACCTGGGCAATTTAGAAAGTGAAAAAGTGTATTTGTTTATGGTTGTGCAGAACATACAAAACATACGGCACCGGCATCTGCATCTGCTGAGCTTCAGGCTGCTTCCACTCATTTTGGAAGGGTAAGGGGAGCTAGTGTGTGCAGAGATTACATGGCAAGAGAGGAAGCAAGAGAGGGAGAGGTGTTACGCTCTTTTTAATCACCAGCTCTCATGGGAACCAATAAAGTGAAAAGCATGCATCCCCACTACCGCCTTACAGGGAAGCCATAAATCTATTCATGAGGTGTCCATCCCCATGACCTAAACACCTCCTATTAAGCCCCACCTCCAACACAGAGGATCAAATCTTCACAAGAGTTTTAGAGGGAAAAATATCTAAACCATAGCATTGAAGTTCTCCCTTCTGTAAGTGTAGTGGGAAATCAATATCTGGAATAAGGGAAGTAGGACAAAGAAAGAGTAATCTAGAGCAGTTCCTAAAATAAAAAGTATCTTCCTCCTTTTTGGAGTATTATGTACGCTTTTCCTAAGGATTAAAGTCTTTTCAGTCCAAGTGTTTTAATTTTTTAATGAAAAATGAATTTCACAAAAAATTAGCTGGGTGTGCACCTGTAGTCCCAGCTACTCGACAGACCGAGGCAAGAGAATTGCTTTAACCCGGGAGGCAGAGGTTGCAGTGAGCAGAGACCACATCACTGCACTCTAGCCTGGGCAACAGAGTGAGACTTTGAATCCAGAAAAAAAAAAATACAATGTGATACAATAGGACAGATAGATAAGTAAATTATATATAACTAAGTGTATTTTACATGTGTGTATATATTTCCCTTTAATTTTCACTTTCTTCCAATGACTACCAGAAAGAGCAATTTTAAATACTTACTAAGTGCATTTTCATCATCTTTGAAATAGATTTCCAATTGTATTACAATTATTTATGTAATTAATTTTTAGATATCAATATTCAAAATAATTTTTAGGATGTAATGTTTTATAAAATATCATATATATTTTCAGGTATTAAATTCACTGCAATGAACTCTCTTAATTGCTTTTCTATTCTTTTTATTTTCAACTTTTTTATATTTTTAAATATGTTTTGGCACATAAATTTCTATGATGCTCATCTTTATTTCACAGTGTCTTTTAAACTATAAATCATTTAAAGGCATACTTAAACTCACATATTTTTCTGTTATTTATATTAATACTTGCATAATTAAGCGTTATTTTCAGTATTTTTTTTCCTTTATTCTGAAGCTTTTGGGTTTTTTTTTTAAGTTATTGGATATGAACTTTAAATTATCTCTGTTTCTACTCTGAATATCTTAGCTGTTGACTTTGCTTTAGTTTTATTGACTTCTTTCAGAGAGCCCATTAGAGAGGTCTCCTATTATCCACAGGGGATACGTTCCAAAACTCCCCATAGACACATGAAACCATGGATAGTACATATACTCTACATATACATATACCTACATATACTCTGTTTTTTAATAAATACTTATGATAAAATTTAATTGATAAATTAGGCACATTGATAACAGCCATAATACTAAAATAGAACAATTATAAAAATAGACTATAATAAATGTAAATGTCCCCTCTCTCTTTTTCAAAAGATATTGTTGTTCTCTACTGTACTCTCCTATTTGGTGACTGTAGTTGACTGCAGATCATTGAAACCACAGAAAGCGAAAGCAAGGATAAAGAAGAAATTACAGTTGACACTTGAGCAATGCAAGGGTTACAGCACTGATCCCTGCGCAGTTGAAAATCTGTGTGTAACTTTTGACTCCCCAAAAATATAACTACTAATAGCTTATTGCTGACCAGAAGCCTTAAGGGTAACATAAACAGTTGAATAACACATATTTTTGTGTTACATGTATTATATATTCTTATTAAAATGTTATTAAGAAAATAATAAAAAAGAAGAAATGTATTTACTATTAATTAGCTGAAACTAGATCATTATAAAGGTCTTCATCTGTCTTTTCTTCATGTTGAGTCTGCTGAGGAAGAGGAAGAGGAGGGATTGGTCTTGCTGACTCAGGTGTGGCAGAGGCAGAAGAGGTGGAGGATGTGGAATAGGGGCTGGCAAGGCAGCCACACTCAGTGTAACTTTATAGAAATATATGGTAATTTCTGATTACTTTTTGCTTTTCCATTTCTCTAAAAATGTTTCTATGTCATATGAATCTTCCTTCCATCATATGTTTTAGTGCCAGTGATATAGAAGCATCCATGTGGTGAAAGGAGTCAAAAGCAGTGTTGAATAATTGGAACACTTCTGCCGTGTTGTCCAATGTCAATTTATTTTCTGGCACTGTCTTTTCTATGTTTCCTTCCTCCTCATCTGGTACTCGTTCAGAGGCACTCTTCTGCATCAAGTTGCCTTCTGTTAATTCCTCTGGTGGGGTCTGTTGGCCCTTGAATTTCTCCAAGATCCATACTTTGAAAGCCTTTACCTCAATCCCTCATCCCTGACATTTTTTGTTTGATTCACAATCTCATGATTTTCTTGATTGGTTCTGTTGTAAATCCTGTCATGTATAACATCTGGACAGTTTTCTCCAGCAGAAATTCGTATCAGGCTTGATGGCTTTTGCAGCCATTTCTATAGCAACAATGGCATCTTCGATCATGTAATCCCTCCTGATTTTCATGATATTCTCTCTACTGGAATTCTCTTCCATGATGTTGTCAATCCTTTCCATAGAGTAGCATATGTAATGAAACTTACAGGTCCTTATGACTCCCTAATATGGAGGCTGAATTAGAAACATTGTGTTTAGGGGCAAGCAGACCACTTTAATGTCCTTTGGGTTTAACTCATGTGGTTCTGGGTGGCCAGGGGTATTGTCCAATATCAAAAGAACTTTAAAAGACAGTTGCTTACTGACAAGGTACATCCTGCCTTTAAGGACAGAGAATCAATGGGATCAATCAGGTTTCTGTTGTTCAGGACTTCTTGTTTTACAAGTAAAAGACTAGCAGCTAGTATCTATCTTTAGCCTTAAAAGCTTGGGGTTAGCAAGTTTATAGATAAGGGAAGTCTTGATTTAAAACACACAGACACATACAGAACAAAATAATTTCATTTTCATAAAACAGTAGAGTTAGCCTATACCCTTTTCACTTCTTTTCCCTAGCAATGTCCTTTGTAGCATTTTTTTTGGGGGGGGGGTCAGAATATGGTGCTTTCTTCTGCATTAAAACCCTGTTCAGGCAGATATCTTATTTTTTCCTCAATGATTTTCTTAGTGGTGTCTGAGAACTTATCTGCTACCTCTTGATTGGCAGAAGCTGCTTCTCCTGTTATCTTGACTTTTTTTAAAGCTCAACCTCTTTCTAAAATTATGAAAGCATACTTGGCCAGCATGACTTTCTCAAGCTTTAGATTTTTTACCTTCCTTTTGCCTTAAGTTTTTATATGACTTTGCTTTTTATTTTAAATCAGATTTGAATCCATGGTTATGCTTTTCTTACAGCAATCCTGCATCCACATAAAAAGTGTATTTTCATTACAAGAAAATAAAAAGGTATTTCACAAAAAGGGCAAGGTTCTGTGTTTTTTGGTGTGGTCATAGTAAAAACTTCTTTACTTTTTTAAAGTGGTCCTAATGCTGGATTCATTTATTTTGAAATTGTGGGCAATTGCAGTATGTACTACTGTACCTCAATTTAGAGTACTAGCAAGCTATTCAATTTTTTGTTATGCTTTCATAACTTCTTTTCTGCTTTTAAGAAAAAAATCCAGCATCACTAGTAGCACTTTGTATGGGTCCCATGGTGTTTGTTATTCAAGGTTTATTATATTGCACTAAACATGATGAACAATATGCAAGAACTTCAAGAGATCACATTTTACTGTGATATGCAGTTTACTGGAGAGATGAACTGCCATGTGGAGATGATTAGCCTCATGTGGTGTTACAAGCAGATACACGCAGCACTTGAGCTCATCCCAATAGCAACAGGAGGTGGACATGAAATTATTACAGTAGTAGAGTATGTACTACAGTTAATTTTGTGCGGTTATTACTTAATACTGCATTTTTGCGTTTGTTTGCACTTCTCTCTGTTGAGAATGTTGCCATGTATGGTCTATAAGTGTTTGTATAAGCTTTGATAATTTTAACTTTTTATAATAGATTTCTGCATACGTTGTAGAAGGAAATGATAAAAGACTAGTATCTACATACATTTTGTGCATTTGTGACATGTCAATTTTTTTCTTAATGTTTTTGATATTTGTAATCTATGTGATTCATCCTTTTACCAAATTGCAGTAAATCTCCAAAAGTTTTCTAATACATTAAAAAATTCACATATTATTGGGCCTGCACATTTCAAATCCACGTTGTTCAAAGATCAACTGTATTATATTTCCCAAGAGTAAATGCCCACATTTGCTTTTGTCACAGGAATTTTTAAGCTCTATTTTTTATGTTTATTTAGTATTACAGGAGGAGGATCCCTTTCATCCTTTGGTTTTGTATACATAGGTTAGATGGATTCTTCTCCATCCAGCTGGCTGTTTTGGAAAATTAAGTCATAAGCAGCATGTATATTTATTGTTTAAAGCTCATAACAAAATGTCCATTACTTTGTTTACTAAGGTTCTCTTAAACAGAATAGTGATCTTCTGTTGGGTGTTTACCTGCATGTGTAACAATACATTTAATATCGGATAATGTATGGTAGTTAGACATTTTCTTCTTGAAAAACAATCAATTCATAAAAGTGATATTTTCCTAAATGGATATTCTTAGATGGACCTAAAAGGAGGAAATCCTGTGAGCCATTGATGACCACAAGGAATGAGTAATCCAAATCATTTTATCCTGACTGCCTCACTGTTAGGTGCAGGATTCCATTTTCAACGACAATACTCCTGGAACCTAGCATATTATTCATCTGTGTTATGAGTATTTTGGGGTGTTAAAACTTTTCTGTTTTAATCAGTGTATTGACTATTTCAATAGAAAAAGGGCACAATAAAATTACATAAAAATAACAGTGCATTTTCTCCTTAAATCCAGTGACATGCTTCAGCTGGCTTACAAGATAGTATTGCAATATTTTCAGGAATTTATCAGGCTGGTTAAACTCTTTGTAACTTGAAATTAGCCATAGTTGGAGTATATACATGGATGTTGGAAAATACTACAAATCATAATTATTCCTGTTTAATATGACTACACACAAAAACCAAAACACAGTAAGGGTTTCTGTTGTTAGACAAAAACCAAAGGGAAACATACTCGACATAAACTACAGAATAAGAAGATATGAGATAAATATAAATAAACATTCCATATAATTAATTTTACTGCCTTCTCCACTATAATGATATGGTTCAGAATGGAAATACTAATTCTCCCAACAAAAAAACGGAGCATCCTTCTTATCTTGTTATTAAATCTACTTTTTTTTTTTTTAACCCAGAGTTCAACTTCATTTTATTTTGTCTATACCTGTTTTCAATATCTCCCAGAGAGGTACATCATTTATCCAAATCATGGCTAAGTTCTTCAGCTTTGGGGGACTAATCTCTCCTTTAATAGCCAAATAAAACAAGTCATTTCCCCTGGATTAGTTCTCTATTTCTGCATAACAATTTATCACACATTTTGGAGCTGATAACAACACCCACTTATTAGCTCACAGTTCTGTATGTCTGCATGCATGGCATACCTGGGTCTTAAATCTATTTTCAAACTAGGATGTATTTGTGAATTCCCTTGATCAACTATGGATTTAGCTCACCATGGTTAACTGATCAATTTAACTCCTCCCAAGAAATCCAACATGAAATGATGGAGTGGAAAGAGAAAAACGGGAGTACAATTGGTGAAGGGCAGAAGAATCAAGAAAATGAAGTAATATCTAGTCCATAATTTATGATAGACTAACTTCTTTTCAACATAGAAAGCAGAACTTGCCTTTGCAGTGAATTTTAAGTCACTTTGACTGGTTCAGGTTTGCTCTCGTTAGAGACATGTAAAGAACCACCTCTTGAAACATATGAGTGCATTCAGAAGAATTCTCTTTTAGAGGCTGCAGCCCATTAGCAGTCTACTTTCTGTTGGTGTACACGTAAAGGTCTAGAGATTACCTTAGTTGTTAATTAAACCCAGACCTAATTACCAAGGTTGGTTTCCTCCAATGATATACATTTCAAGCTGCAGTCTGCTGCTGGTTGATTACATGGCATCAACATAGTTTAATGAGATACCGAAATGTTAATAACAGGCTTATCAAGACGCTTTTATTAGATTATATATGAAAATTTTTTACAACATTTGAGAATACCAGATGGTCTATAAATTTTTACCACAAATATTCATAGTAATAGAGAAAATACAGTTACTGTTTTCACAGTGATGTAAAGGAATCAATTTCCTTTCTGCTTACACTCTTGATACTCAACTTATTTTGTAAGCTAAATATACTTCTGATATAGGCAAACTATACTTCCCCGAGATTCACATGTTGAGGCCCTAATGTTATGGTATGTTCTGAGATGAGACATTTGGAAGGCAATTGGGTTTGAATAAGGTCATGAGGATTAAGCCCCCATGTTAGGATTGGTGCCCATATAAAGGGATGAAAAGCCCAGTGCTCACTCCAAACACCATGTGGGGACAAAGGGAGAAAAAAGCCATCTATGAACAAGGAAGCAGGCCTTCATCAGACACCAAAATTGCTGATATTTTGATCTTACACTTCTCAACATCCAGAAATGTGAGAAATCAATGTTGGCTGGTTAAGCTGCCCAGTGTCTATGGTAGTTTGTTATAACTACCTGGAAGGACTAAGAGAACTTCTAAATAAACTATCCAAGATACAGAAAGGCCATAAGCATGCATGTGCTCATTATAGCATTATTTATATTCCAATAATAGTATTTAAATAGAATTATGGGTTATGGATTTATACATTTTCTAAATACTTTCATAATTTTCCAGTTAAGCAGGTAATTATGAAGTTTGGGTAGGGAATAGAAAATATAAAATATGCAACAAAAAGCAAACACAAATCACCAAATCACTAACTATGCAAAGTTGCAACTATGTAAAATCTGTGTTTGACAGGGACACAGACTAGGCGGACGTTTGCTACATTGTGAATAGAATTATGGCATGTGATCAGGTGTGATTTTTATTTGTTCTAAAATATACTTTTCTATTATGACATATTTGATTATATCAAACGATAAACTATAACTAAAGTTTAATTTCCAATATGTTTCAAATTAACATACCCCAGTAAACAAGAACATTCCTAATTGGCTAAGTTTCCAACTAAAATAAAACAGTACATTTTAGGTAAGGAGAAGTCATGGTCAGTTTCAGGCCTGAAACAGTACTTCCTTCACATATCCTTGAAAATAACTTAGTCATGAAGTCACACATACAATCAATTACTGCCTGAAAATGTTATGACATGCCCAAGCATAATTACATTATTATGAAAGAAAAGAGAACAGATTTGAGGCGATAGATGCAGCCTCTACCAAAATGATGATTCCCATGTTCAAGTACTTCATGGCAACAACAGAATCTTTGGCCTTAAGAGACTAGGATGGCTAGGGCAACAGTGTATACTTATCAGTAACCAATATGCAAAGACTAATGATGAATGACTGGACACCTGTTGCTTTGGTGCTACCTAATACTCCAGAACACTGACCCAACTTTGTGCCCAATGAGTGAGATGAATTTTCTATGAGCTCAGATCATAAGCTGCATTCAGATTTATGTTAATTAAAATATACTATTCATTGAATATTTGCATTTATGAACTAAGATTTATAACCATTTAATAGAGTTTATTAAAGAATGTGTAGTTCACAAAACTGGTTTAAATTTCACAAATTTCTTTAATTTTTCAATATTTGCTTCTTAATGGCTTGCATTTCTAATTTCTTGATAGAGTACAACTTTCTCCGATAAAACTTGTTTTCCTAAATTAACTCTAAAATACAGTGCAATTCTAAATTAACATGAAGCATCATAAGTATGATTGGAAAGATTCCAGGCTAGTTTGTGATTCCAGGTTAGTTTGCAATTCCATTGCTTAAATGTCTAGTCAAGTTTTCAGCCATGAGATTACAGAGAAAAGCAAAATCGGTGTTAAAAAGTTTTGCTGAAACAAATGAAAAATTGCTCAGTTTACCTCCATTCTACCATAAAAATAATTCCACTCTATCCAAAACAGTGAGGGGTTATGAGGTCGGTGAAAATCTCAAAATTATTTTCATTGTCTAATAAATACAAGCCTTCCTTTTCCTCCTCCTTCCCATGTTAATTTTATTGTTGAAGTATGTTGAAGTTACTCCTATTTTTGATTCATTAAGTAATAAAAATTTTCAGTAAATAATCATTTTCAAATATATATACATAGAATAAAGAATACAGAAAGCAACAGATTGAGCTTTATTCTTGATATTTATTATAACTTTTTCCAAATTTACAAAATTACGTAAAGTGAAGGTGGAAATTTCCCCAAAATCAAATAAGCAGAAGAAAAATAAGCACTTGCAAGTCAACTTATTGAGAGACAAACAGTGTAAATATCATAATTATTTCACATATTGAATCTATGCATTAAGGTGTATATGTCTTATTTGTTGTATTAATTGTACAGTAGTTACTACTGACTATTACAGCATAAAGTTTGCTATTAATATTCTAAATATTTTCAATGACTGTATAAAACATTTTCAAAAATCACTTAATTTCTTAAAGAGCCAATAAAATGTAGGAAATAAGGGCTGTATATATTATGTGGCCTTGCTCTGCCCCCTTCCACATTATATCAGGTAAGCTAATTATGCTTCCTAAGGGTACAGAAATCACAACAGGTATTTGTGAAGTTTTAATGAGATACTCGACGTATATTGGAACAGTGTCTACCACATCGTATTTAACAAATAATTTATGTTTTTACTAAAACCTATAGTTACAGAATATCTGTTTGGTTTTTGTGAGAATGTACTAATATAAAAAGCTGCATTATATTCACGTATGTTTATCACAATTAAGTCTCACTCAACCTGATTCTAAGATCTTCAAGCTTTGCTTGCAACCAGTTCTAATTTCATGACAATTAGATTTACATGGTTTCAAACTTTCAGTTGTTAGGTTAAATAGTCTCCTGAGAATTCTAAAGCATCTGTATCTATTAATAAGCCCTCATTTAAATATGATTAAAAAATACCAAAATAAATTACTTTGGGCAATATGGCCATTTTCACGATATTGATTCCTCCTAACCATGAACATGGAATGTTTCTCCATCTGTTTGTGTCCTCTCTTATTTCGTTGAGCAGTGGCTTGTAGTTCTCCTTGAAAAGGTCCTTTACATTCCTTGTTAGTTGTATTCCTAGGTATTTTATTCTCTTTGTGGCAATTGTGAATGGCAGTTCGTTCTTGATTTGGCTCTCTTTAAGTCTGTTATTGGTGTATAGGAATGCTTGTGATTTTTGCACATTGATTTTGTATCCTGAGGCTTTGCTGAAGATGCTTATCAGTTTCAGGAGATTTTGGATTGAGGCGATGGGGTCTTCTAGATATACAATCATGTCGTCTGCAAATAGAGACAATTTGACTTCCTCCTTTCCTATTTGAATACCCTTTATTTCTTTTTCTTGCCTGATTGCTCTGGCTAGAACTTCCAGTACTATATTGAATAGGAGTGGTGAGAGCAGGCATCCTTGTCTAGTGCCAGATTTCAAAAGGAATGCTTTCAATTTTTGCCCATTCAGAATGATATTGGCTGTTGGTTTGTCATAAAAAGCTTTTATTATTTTGAGATATGTTCCGTCAATACCTAGTTTATTGAAGGTTTTTACCATAAAGGGCTGTTGAATTTTGTCAAAGGCCTTCTGTGCATCAATTGAGATAATCATGTGGTTTTTGTCTTTGGTTCTGTTTATGTGGTGAATTACGTTTATAGATTTGCATATGTTGAACCAGCCTTGCATCCCTGGGATGAAGCCTACCTGGAAACCATCATTCTTGGTAAACTGACACAAGAGCAGAAAATCAAACACCACGTGTTCTCACTCATAGGCAGTTGTTGAACAATGAGAACACATGGACACAGGGAGGGGAGCACTACACACAGGGGTCTGTTGGGGGGAAATGGGGGAGTGATGGGGGGGGTGGGGAGGTGAGGAGAGATAGCCTGGGGAGAAATGTCAGATATAGGTGAAGGGGAGGAAGGCAGCAAATCACACTGCCATATGTGTACCTATGCAGCAATCTTGCATATTCTTCACATGTACCCCAAAACCTAAAATGCAATTAAAAAAAATAGTGAACAACAACAACAAAAAACAAAATAACAATAAAAAACAAAGAAACAAACAAGAGGGTTTCTGTCCCTTAAAAGCAAAAACAGCCTAACTAAAATATAATTCTGACCCAAAAAGAGTTTAGCAAGGTTCTAATGGCATTCATTTGAAGAAAATGTCCTACCTTATTGCTCCATGAATCAAGAACAAAATAATCAGAAAAAGTACTATACTGTATGAAGAAAACAAACAAAATACTGTTAGAAATTCAGTTTCTCTAATTATGACAGTGTTGTTGCAGGCATTGACTTGTTTTATATTTATTTCTTTTTTATTTTTTAATATAAGTTACATCAGTTTATATCCTCTATCTCACAAACTAGAATTTCCTTTACTTATAGCAATTAGTTTGTAAATATAAATGGTTTAAAACTTTTTTTTGGCCAAATTTAGGAATAAAGTCAATATCAAACATAGTCTCTCTATTTCTGAAATGACTTTATGAAATAAAAACCTGTTTTTCATAAGGAGCAACATTTGAAATTTACATGAAGCAGTAGAATAAGTAAACACCTCTGTCCATTGATAAATATTTTCTTCATTAATACATGTCTGAAGACTTATAGCAGAAAAGTGATATAGATTAATTATTAAAACAATCTACAAGTCATCTCAAAACAAAAACAATTAGATAATTTACATTGAGTCTAATTGAGAAAGTGTACATTGACCATACAACTTTTTAAAATGAAGACAGATTTTTATTAACACAAATGAACAAAATAAATTTGTCTTCTGAATTTATAGCTCAAGTGAATAAGGCAAGCTGATTTTAAGAAGAAATTCAGGCTAATAAATAATTGGTACTTCAATTGAAAAGTTCACTTTATTTAATCCTTTACTATTATATACTTAACTCAATTTGGAGTCCAGGAATATTATTAAAACAAACAAACAGAACAGTTCTTTTTCAAATTCCTCTGTCACTGTTATTTGTGTTTCACATTATGATTATGTCTACATTCAATAAGGTATGCAAATGGTAATAATACATAATAGTGTATTGATAATGATAGTAAATAGTACCTCACATTTATTGCTTAGTAATAAACTTTTTAAGAACATTTTTAGATTTACACAATAATGCAATGAGAGTACTGAGATTACATGTTGAAATCCTAAGGACAATGTGGTGTTAGGAAGTGGAGCTTTGACAGGTAAATTGGTCATAAGGATGGAGCCCTCATAGTGTATTAGTACCTTTATTAAAAAGAAAAACAAAACCCAGAGAGTTTTCTCACCCTCTGTGCACGATGTGAAGATACAATAAGATAAAGGCAGTCTGCTTGCTTCCATAAGAGGGCCCGACTGAGGCAGAAGAATAGGAGAAATGAAACAAGAAAAATGAGGCAGGAAGAAAGCAAAGGGAATTAAAAGTTGAATTCAGGGCAGAATGAATAAAAGCAGAGAGTGGAAGCAAGGTAAAGGTATAGCTGAGCAAGAAGCAAGATAAGAAGCAGAAGTGAAACTGCCAAAACATAAAGAGGATCGAGCAAGGACTCCATGGCCGGCAGGATGTAGACCAAACCAGTAGGGAGCAGCTCTTCAGGAATAGGCATGCCTGCTAAAGAGAAAACGTAACCTTAACATGATCCCATATGGCAATCAGCTCATTAAAGCTCATGCATATGGACTGCATATCAGGCACTTACTTAAAATTATGGAATGGAGGTGGCAAGTAGGCACACAGGGACCAAAGAGGCTAAGCAACAGGCTTATCGATCAAAAGGTAGACACTGGCTAGAGATTAAGCAGCCTAGGGAAGAAAAGAAAGCAACACACAGGAAGACCCAAAACATACCAAACTAATTCTGATCTCATCTCTCATCTCACAGAGGTCAGTCTGCTCTCCCTCGTCAAGCGTGTAACACTGCTCTTAATAAACTGTTGCTGCCTTGCTTTGCTATCTGTGTGTGTTTTGTCCAATTCTTTGATCGAGACACCAGGAACCTGGAACTGTGTGGCATCATCTGGTAACATCGCCAGAACCCAACCATGCTGGCACCCTTATCTCAAACTTCCAGTCTCCAAAACTGTGAGAAATAAATATCTGTCATTAACAAGCCACCCAGCCTTTCATGCTTGGTTATAGCACCCTGAATTGACTAAGGCGGTATGGAGCATTTGTCACAGTTAACGAATTCTTATTGATAACCATTGTTAAAGTCCATAATTTACTCATATTTTCTTATTTGTTTGTTTTCCCTAACGTCCTTCCCTGTTCCTAGATCTCAAGTGTGGTACTATAGTTAGCTGTCTTATCTCCTTGGGCTCCTCTTGCTTGTGATGCATGTTTATTTTTAAGGTCTTAGGTTTTACGTGCAAGTTCCATGCAAAAAAAAAAAAAAAAAATGAAGAATTATATTCTCTTTTCTCATGCAAACTAATTAAAATACATGGAGGAAGGTAGTCATCAAATTCCCAAACTGATATTGTAACTGAATAGCTTAACTTCAAAATTCATTTTACAACTTTTTTCTTTCTTTTCTCTACTCTCAGCCTTGAAATATACTTTGAAACTCTTTATTTTCCTCTCTTCCCACTGGAGACTCCTTATATTGTGCTAGCTTATCTAATTATGTGCATGCTTAGAAATTCCAGGGGCTAATCTTGAAATTTATCAGGCATGAAGACCTAGCTGCAGAATCCTCCCCCATCTAGAGATTACCACAAGGCAGTTAATCTAAAACCAGGCCATTTTCAAGATAGCACAAGCTGGCACTCCTAAAATAGCCATCAGAAAGAGGTATGCAGATCTTGTATTATCCTGCACCTCACGCACATATTATCATATCAAGTTTTCCCTTTTTAACTCCCTCATTCAGCCTAAACTTTGAAAAAGTATTTTAAAGGCATGATCCTGGCCATTTTCTAATTGCTAGCCTTTGACTAATAAAACTATGTTCCTTTCACAGTATCTTGCTTCTCCTGTTTTGGTTCCCAGTAATGAACAGCCAGATTTGCACTCAGTTACAATATACTTATACCAGATAAGGAAGAATAATTAATAAGGTAAAAGCCACTAGCTTTCTTTCTATGTAATAGATCATTCTGAGTTTTAGCTAAGCACATAGCTATCCACTATGGTCTGGATTTTCCAGCTCCCTTGTAGCTATGTAAGACAACTATTTCCATGTTAAGCCAATGTGGTATGAAAGAAAGTAACACGGAAGCAAATTTCAGTTTAGCTCCTTCAAATCCATACTTGGATGTCTTCTTTGTGCATGGATTAATGAACTCCCTACACTCAATACAGATAAAGACACCAACCGAGGAAATCAAAGAGCTATAGGATGAAAGGATCTGGATTTCATAACTTCACAGAACACATTTTTCCACCATGCCCTGTACTATCAATCTGTAAACCATTTTAAAAGGAAGAAGTAAACTTCTATGTTATTGAAACCATTATAACACTGGGTCTCTGACATTACAATTTATTATGTACCATAACTGATACAGCCCATAAAATAGATGGCTAGACATTCAAATTCTAAATACACAAATTAAAAATATCACATTTTAAAATATTGATGAGTATATTGCCAAGAATGAAATAGTTAATGTTAATTTACAACAACAGCAGTCTTTTTGTGATGCTCAGTTGAAGAGTTTTGAGAAATAATTTTTATGTAGAAACTCATATCTAAATTTCTATAAGTGATAAATTCTATACTTGAACCATTTGTTTTCCCCGTTGTCAATTATAAATAAAACACAAATTTATTTCTAATGAATTTCAAAACGGTGTTGCTTTTTTGATGAATTTGGAAGTGTCTGCCTCTAAACCACTATTTGCCTTAAAGTAAAAGATATTTTTAAAAAATCTTAATGTAAGAGACATTAGAAGAAAAGGCCTTCGACACCGGTAGCATCTATGCAGCTTTCTGTAATAGCAATCTTCTGTCACTTCATTAAATGTTTAATTTTCACAGGCTGCTAGTGAAAGCACTCAGCCTTGGAATGACAAGAATAAAAAAGGAAGGATTTTTTTTTTGTGCCTATTTGGTGGACTGTGTTGTGGCTGTGTATTAGAGCTGAAACCACTTGAACGTTCCTTGTTGATTTGATCTTGGCACTGTCCCTGAGGCTACTTAATTGGTTGTACAGCCAAGATGTCAGCTAGGAGGTTCCTGCTCCTTGGAGAACTAGTTGAACTCACCTGGAAAGCCCAAATCTATAGTCTGTGTAAAACCTTCCTGACAACCTGCTTGTTTCTGGAGACTTTATAATATTGAGCCTAATCTGCTGCTACAGTTTCCTCTTCCCTCTGCCATGTCACTGTAACAGGAATTTCAGCACCTTTTCTAGATTTTAAAATAAATCCAATGGCATTTTGTCAGTTCTATCACATTTTTAAAAGGGTTGTGAGAATTAAAAGAAATCTTGCAGTGAACTGAATAGCATAAACACAGTAGCTCCATCGTTTCTTTCACTTTGAAAATACATAGTAATTTAGCTTTCACTAGCTCCCATACCCAATTTGCATTCCCAAATGCATCAAGATTCTCAGAAAGGACTATTCTCCTAAGGACAGCTATCTACACACCTTAGAAAGTAGCTAGAGCCAGATATAATACCCTAACCATTACCGTATTAAATATTGTTTTGTTGGTCAGGACCAGTGACTTTAATGCAAGAATAAGCATTATGATATGACAGGTAAATGGAGTAGCTTAAAGACTGTTTAGGAGCCAACCTTAGAACCAGGTGAGTAAGATGTGTAGGTAAATAAATAATGGCTTACATATTATTAGATTTAACCAAAAAAATCTTTCAACCATCCTGAATTCTGTAACTAAAATCTATTAAGATTATTTACAATAACCAGGTATGCTATTTCCTTTATTTGATTATTGATTCAGCTACATATAAATGCCATTTTGAATGTCAAAATGTTTAAATATTAGTAATTTCATATGGTTCAATATAATAAATAAGCAAAATCCTTCTCTTTTCATCTTTCAATTTATTCTTATGCTTTCACTAACCTGTAGGTACGTCACAAAGATTCAGTGCCCAAAATTGAGGGAAAAAAATGGAGATATATGCATCAAGAGAGGGTAAAATTCAAGACGATAAGGCACAAGAATTGGCTTAAGACAAAGAAACATGGTGCAGGCAATATACATGCTTGCAGTGATTCTGCTACTTAGGAAAGCATACAGAGTAAGTCCTCTGGCCAGCTGCCACAGGAGAATCACAGAAAAGGGTATTGAAGTTCAGGACATGCTACCCCAAAATATGGCACGTGGTCATTTGAAGAAACAGCAAAAACAGGAAGGTCATTCTCCGACCTTCTCCATCCCTTGTCCTCTGAAGTAGACCATGAAAGAATTATCTGGCATTCCTCTGAAGCGGTCCATAGGATCCCCATTCCAGAGGTGCTTTCCACATAATGAGAGAAAAGAGTTTCCTAATCTATGAAGACACAGGGAACATAAATAATAATCTAAACTAACAGGTCTTACTAAGTGCCACCATCCCACAAGCTTATTACCATTAGATTACACTTTTTTTGTCTTCCAATAATGCTTCTTCGCAACTATCCAATGCTTCGTCAAACTTGGCACAAAAATACACAGGTTTCGCTGTTTTTGGGGTTTTCAATTCTGAAGTTTCTTATGTAATATAAAACATATTAAGTAGCTTTATTATGCTTTTATCTTGTTAATCTATCTTTTGTCACAGGTGCCTTAGCCAAGAACCTTGTGATGGATGAAGAAAAGAAATCTTCACTCTCCTATAAGGGAAATAAAGGCTGTTCTTTTTAAATATGAAATCATAATTGTCCCTGTGGTGAATCTGCAGAGTAACAAGCCTTTTGCTGTATTCATTAGAACCTGGCTCTAAGTCATACAAATCATTAACATTATCCAGACTATTTTGAAACAGGCAAAAAGCTATCAGCCTCTTTTGTCAACAGAAATACCAAATACTATACCTCATAGGCCAAAGGAAAACAAGAATTCTTGCAAACATAGACCAGATACTGTGGGCTGGAGGTACTACTTCCTAGGCTTCAAAGAAAGGAAAGTCCTTTCATTTTCTAGAGGCTGTGAAAGTCTGTCCAATTGCTTTCTGACAGTGTCCCCATTTGAACCATGATGTCCAGAGAGAAACAAAACAGCCTGTCCTGCTATTTAGACTCAAAATTCAGCCTGGAACAAACATCAGAACCTGATACTTACTTTATAATCTGTTAAACAAATGTGAATTGACAAAGCTGGCCTCTAGCTGTTACGCTATGAGGGTTACCATTTCTTGGTGCATTGAGTCCTTGCTCTCCAGGAAGACTGAACTTCCTTTTCAATGACTCTCAATTTTGAATGTAAATTAAAATTTTCTGAGGGAACTTTGAATAAATTCCCAGTGCCTAAACTATCTTAGAATTTGTGCATGTGGGACTCAGCAATCAGTATTTTGAAAAGCACCCAAGTGATTTCAATGTAAGAAAAGGTTGAAAACCACCATTTTCAAATAGTCTTATTTAGAATTTGAAGTGCTAAGTAGCCACCAAAAGGTCTTGTAAAAATGAAGATTCTGATTCAATAGGTTAAGAGTGAAGCCTGGAATTTTACATTATTAATTGGTTCCCAGAAGATACCTAAGTAGCAGAGTTTTAAAGAACCTGTTGTGAATTTCCTCCCTTCAGCATCTGGGAGAGGAGCTGGTTCAGTGGACTTAGACTTTAATGATGTGTTTCCAAACCAGCCTTCAGGTGACAACATTTATAATTGACTTATAAAGAGATTTCAAAACTTCATGATCAACCTGCTGTGGTATGGTAAGTTTTCCTGTCCTACCACACAGCGAATCCCTTTCTGATGTGTTGTGGTTGCTTGAGGACCATGCTCCCTCTCATCAGTGGGCAGCCAGTTCCCTCATGGGCCCTGCCCATGGCACTTCTCCTGCTTTAGCACTGCATCCTTTGCTTAACCATCTGCTTCAGCAGGTAGAAATCTCATGTCCCTTGATGCACGTTTCATATTCCCACCAGGCTTCACTTAAAAACAAGATAAAAGTAACATGAACTTCAAAATAATGATGGCAGATCATTATACCAAATAGTGGTCCCTTCTCAGTAGAGGGCCATGTGAGACTGCACAGGTCACACAGGCAGAAAGCTGACCCTATTCGTTCTTCAATGGCAATGTCTCTAACCTGACCTTTGACTTTTTCTCAGTTTTATTCTAAAGCTACCTTAAGAATCTCTCCTCCTATGTTTTCCTGCACTGACACACAGAGAAGCCTAATTCTGATAAACTATTTCTGCTAATTATACTATTAATTCTGTGATCTACATTTTTTGCACTACAGAGACAAGGAAGTTAGTCCTTATCACACATTAAAAAAAAAAAAAAAAAGATGAGTAAACATAATTGCACCTGGAAAAGGCAGAGATTTTGGTCCATATTGCATCTGCTGACTCATGCTATTTTCCATTTTGAACTCCTTCCTCTTCATTTGACTCTAGCAAGTTTCTGCTCTCTGACTGGAATTGAGTTTACAGATCTTATTTGACAACACATATGTCAAAGAACATTTTATTGTCCAAATGACCTATAACTATGTTCCTCTCAGGGAGGGAATATTGGGGAAAATGTATTCATATTTCACTTGAAAATACATGAAAGCTTAGGTCATTAACTTAAGCAGGAAGCAGGACATCAAAGAGAAAGTTTGCAACTGGTAACAGGTGGCAAAAGATAGGACATACTTAGTATGTATGCATGAGGCTTTGTAAGCTAAGACAAAGAATTTGGATTATTTTTTTAAATATGAGAGAAAGCCACTGTGAAGACTACAGTAACATAACTTGTCTTAATTTATTTTTTTTAATTTCTCTGTTTTCAGAAGAGCAAATGGAAAGACACTGGCAAGAAGAGAGCCAGGGAGAACATTTAAGGCAAAAATATCAATGTTCAGATAAGAAATGGTGGCTTAACTGAAACTGACAATAGAGGAAACAGGGACAAGAGATTCCACTCCAGCTGTGGAAGTGAATTAAAGCAAAATTTTGTATGAATAAATTATAAACAGAGGAAAAAAGAAGAAACTGGATTTCTTGCCTATATTCTTGGGTAGATGATGAGCTATTTTCTGACATGAGGAAGAGGGAGGAAAGATGAGACTTGGTATGAAAGAAGAGAGAAGAATATGCTTTATTTGAGAAACAAATAAACCTATTATATTATCACATGGCGATACCAACTAGGCCATTGTATATTTCAGTCTGAAGTTCCAAGGAGATGAGACGACCAGGGAGAGTCTCAATTCCTTGGGACTAGACATAGCGAACTAGAGGGGGTATATGAATAAAGAAAATAGAAGCCCCAGGACTGAGACCTGGATCATTCCAATTTTGGAGAATAAATAGTAGAGATCCTAGAAATGCAATTGAGAAAGAGTGAATACTGACATATGAGAAAAATTTAAAGGTGTGGCATCACAACTATCAAGAAAGCTGTGTTTTAGGGAAACACGATGAGATCAAATACAAAAAATAATAATCTCATGTCACTTGATGCATGATCTCACCTCAAGTCTCTGCTGCCCCATTCTTGTGCAGTGCTCCTTGGCTTCCCCAATTGTGACTGAAGTGGGGTGAGGTACAGTTTGGGATATACTTGCCAGAAAGCAGAATTGGTAAATCATCATGGCGTTTGCACACTGCCAGCTCTGTAGGTACACAGAGTACCAGAGCTGTGGAGGCACGGTTATTTCCATCTAGTTTGCAAATACTGCCTCTGGGATCCTCAGGTTTGAGACAGAGAACTTTCACAGTGATAGGGCTGCCATTTCCAATGCTTAATAGAGTTGCAGATGCAAGTCTGCCCTTAAGATCCAGAACTATAGAACCATCAGCCTGCAACAGCAACCAGGGAGAGCTATAGGCACCCAACTCCAACCCACCAGAGCTGCTGTGTGGGCTGCACCTAAGTCATGGGGATGCAGTCCTGTGGAGCCTTAGGGTTGGAAACCCTTCTTCAGTTGTTCAGAGGCAGGAGTACACAGAGTCAAAATTTATTCTCAAACCTTAAGATTTAATGTTGTTTACCTATTTGGGTTTTAGACCTGGGACCACTTACACCTTGTTTTTCTGAATTTCTCTCTTTTGAAATGGAAATGCTATCCTATCCCTGCCCCATGATAATATTTTAAAAGTGTATAACTTGTTTAGTTTCACAGGCTCACAGTTGGAGGGCAATTTGCCTTAGGATGACTTGTGCCTTGAGTCCCATCCATATCTGATTTAGAAGAGAGACTATAGATTTAGACTTTGAAGTTGATGCTGGAATGAGTTAAGGATTTTAGGGCTATTGGAATGGAATGAATGTATTTTGTATATAAGACGGATATCAATTTTGGGGGCCCATGGGAAGACTGTCATGGTTTGAATATATGTGTCTCTCCAAAATTCATATGTTGGAACTTAAACCCCAATGTGATAGTATTAAGAGGTGGGGCCTTCAGGAGATGACACAGTCATGAGGATAGCATACTCATGAATGGGATTACCGCCTTATAAAGGGATTGGAGAAAGCCAGTTAGATCCTTCTGCCCTTTTACCCTTCTGTCCTTTTGTCCTTTTTTTCTGTTCCTTCTGCCATATAAAGACCCAGCTCTCATCACCTCCAGAGGACAGAGCAACAAGGCATCACCCTGGAAGCACAGAGCCAGCCTTTAGCAGACAGTAAATCTTCCAGTGCTTTGGTCTTGGACTTCCCAGGCTCAGAGCTGTGAGAAATAAATGTCTGCTGTCTATGAATTGCCCAGTCCTAGGTATGTTCTTATGGCAGCAGGAACAGACTAAGACACAGAGATTCTCATGACTTTCATTTTCCCAGTGAAGTGTATGGCAAGGTCATCCCTGGAGGAATAGGGAAAAGAAAGAGTTATGAAAACTCAGGGGACAGGATAACCTTTCCCTTTTCCTTAATTTGTCATTTTAGAGAATGTTAAAGCATGTTACAAGGATATATTATTAGGCTCTGTTTAGTGTCCATTTATTTATGTCATTCATTTTACATGAGACTGGCCAATATGTTCACAGGATTTTCTTTCCAAATGTGTTCAGCTCAGGTATTTGGTTTAACTAGGTAAAAGGCTTTCCAGAAGTATGTTGTGAAAGATAATTGTGAGGAAGTTGAGACAGTTTCAAAGCAGAAGTTGTAACTATGGGCTTGAAAATTTAAGTTGTATAAAGAAAGAAGTGTGGGCAAGACGGAGATTTTTGAGAGTAATAATATAATTAAGTAAATTATTTTGAGTTATCTGTGTGGTCAAAGACTTGCTGGATTTAAATATTTATAAAAGCGCAGAAGTGAGAGTTTAAAGGGCACAATATAAGATTAGGGATGTAAGACAGGAATTAGTAAAAAAATGCTATTCAAGTGATAAGATTAGTTTATGGCTGTATCATCTACAGGAATATTGAAATAACAAAAGTCAATGACAGAAAATGAAGTTGAAAATAAAGAGGAGACGTTGTGTTAAAATTATCCATGAATAAGACCTCAGAAGTTTAGCCAGTGTTAACAGTAAAAATACTGGTGGCTGACCAAATCTTATAAAATGCAAATCTAAACCAAGCTTTTGGGAGAAAAATAGGTGACAAATACGAAAGTATATGCAATTAAAGATGTAGATACCTTAACAGAGTAGCTCAGCTTCCAGAACATTACCCTAAAGCAACATCCAGGAAGGTACATAAAGATTTATGTACATTGATGTGCAATGCAACTTAAGTTAAAATTTAGAAACTTGAATGTTCATCAAGAGTGGAATAAAGTAATTTATTCCATTGATAATAACACTTCCTAGATTATTCAATAAAGAGAGAAAATGCTCTTGGCATGGAATATGGAAAACGTTAGGATATCCATCTCTATAAATAAATAAGCTTCAATTTTATAAGATATATTTAAATTTAAATATAAAAATGAAACCATCCTACATTCAGTTGGTAAAATTAAAGATAATTTTCCTGTCTTATATTCTTTTACATAAATCATCTAAAAACATGTATATTACAATTTTAAAAATCAAGTTTCAAAATTATGGAGTATAGTTAAAACTATAATAAAATAATAATTTACATACATTCATTTCTCTCAACATTTCATTTTTTAAAGGTACTATCCACTTTTCTGGATTTAAATTTAAAATCATCCTTCTCTAATGTAAAAACAAAATAATTTTTTAACTGTACATTGAAAAAGATAGTTTTAACTAAGATTTAAAGGTGGTTTTATGAAAAGTGTTTCATCACCACCTGACCACAGTGTTGTAAATTTGTTTTATCACATTTCCTACTATTATATAATCATGAGAAGGGAACCTATTCATTGATGACTTTTAACCCTCCTGCCTCAGAAACTGAGGCAATGCTGAATAGCAAACTTTCTATTTTGGAGCATAGCATTCTGAGAGAATGACTGTGAAATGGGAAGCTAAGCAGACATGGAGGAGAGCCAATCAAAGGTGCATTATTTAATTGGTCAACAATAGGAGTGACTGACATAGCTCAAATCCCATGAAAACACACATGGAACTATATGAAGTATGTCTCAGAACTTTCTTTCCGGGGAAATTGAGGGAGGAATGATTACCCATTGGCTCCTGCTTTTGGTCTGTCAGTTTCATTCACAGTATCATTAACATGTCTGAACCTCCAGGCTTGTAGCTAGGTAAGACATCCCCAAACACGGATTTCCTTTGGCATCAACAGAGAAGCCCTGAGGCTGGAAGAAAGAGACAGGGGGCCTGTAGCAGGCTGGAGTCTGCAGAACTGGTAACCATAGCAGTATTTCTGGTGAGACTGATATAACACGTATACACATATACTTCCTAAGTAAATTGGACTGTAAGGGGCTTTTCTTTAACCCCTGAAGACACTGATATAAATTATACCTGGGGACTAGTATCAGCTATCATTTCCAAAAATAATTTCAAATATGTAAGTCATAGACAACCATTTAGAAATACACATTTTATAAAAAGGCTATATATATTTAAATAGCTGCTTTATATTCTGTCATCTTTTCACAGTAGCAGTTTTAATAAAGGCACAGAACTACACAGTGTATCTCCTGGTCATAGATTATTAGCTATTTCAGAGCTCTCTGAGGTAGGGTGGATATGTCAGCTCTTCACTGATTATATGGGAATAAAATTAGAATGATTCATAAACACCTATTCAAGATGATTCTGAATTATGGAAGCATACACACATACCTTTTGTGTTAAAGTTTTTTTAAAACTTTACTAGAATAATTTAATAGGTTATAATGTTATAGACATAGGTTAAATTTTAACCTGTAGACATAGGTTATTTTCACAAGACCATTTTTTTATTCTCTGCCAGTGTCTCTCTATCACATTTAGGGTAAAAATGTATTAAATATAACTAAATGACTGGACATTGAATAATACTAGAATTTCTAGGCAAAATATTGAGAAAATTTTACATATTTTACCTGTATTGAAATGTCTAACCCAATGAATTGTTGATCAAATTTTGTGTACCCCTGGATAGAAAATATTTTAATGGCATCAGCTTACATGGTTAAAAAAAAAACCTGAAATCTAGAGAGATTGTGTCAGGTCAAAGATTATGTGACAAAACAAAGTAGAGTTCCAAAAAAAAGTCATAGATCCTCATTACAAATCGTTTCCATCAGGACTCTAGGACTTCATGTGACACAAAAGGCATATAAAGTGCTCTCTATATAAAAAACAGACTTATTGGCTCAAACAACTAAAAGACGCTAAAAGTGAGACTGATGAGACTAATTAGGCATATCTAGAACCAGCCATTAAATATTATTAGTCAATTTCTCAGCAGGAAACACATGAAACAATGAATATTAGGATACTTTTTAAATGTTTTGGAAAGTGTGCATGCGTGTGTGTGTGTGTGTGTGTGTGTGTGTGTGTGTGTGTGTGTTTAACAAAAATCTGTGTTAGGCAAGGCATGGAGAAATCCAAAGAACTTATCCATTGGTACCCTAAACACCATTACTGCATCTGAAGCTATTGGAAGTAGTAATTACTAGAATCACAGAACAGATAGGAATGTGTAAAGGGTTGAGACATTAACTTTATGGACACGTTCCATCTCAGGGTGACATCCCTCTTCTCTGGAGAGGCATTCAATTCAAAATACCTAGCCCAATTTACCTCCATTCTCTAATTTCCTCTTAAGTCTTCTCGTTTTACAAGTGGAAGTCAGAGGGTAAGGGAACCCATTGGTATAACCCATAAAGGTCAGCCTCCTAAGGAGGGTGGAGAAGATTGCAGAATGTATCTGGAGGCGCAAACAGAAGATACCCAGTGTTGATAACTGTCTTGCCTACTGGATGAAAAGCCATTATCCTTTGTGAGAGAAAACAAGCAAGATCTTATCAGCTAACAAGTCTTCATGGTACCAATGTGACCATACCCTAGTTGTACTCCTGAAAACTAAAACAAAACCAGTCTTTTGTTTGTTTTTATTTTCCATGTAGAGTATCAAGAGTAAAGAGGTAGAATGAAGTCCCCATAAGTCATGAAGCATAGCTGCTTTAATCCTTGCTTCTGCAGCAGGTTGGCACAGGTTGGTAGGTATAGCTTCTTTTACCATCCATTTCATAATCTTGTCCTGGGCCAGAATATTGGCTAGAAGGCAGTCTTTACTCTAATCAGCTGACCCAAATCTCATTGCATATGATTTGTATGGAGTTCTGTCTCTGTTGAGTTGCAGTTTATTTCCATTGACCAAGATTTTTGAGAAAGGGAATACTCACAGCTCCCCGTGGGATCTAAACATAGTCATCATTTCCCCCAGATGGCAAACTCAGCCTTTTCCTTTTTCTTTTCTGCCACAACTTGGGACAGACCTTACCTTGGTTCCATGTATCTCAACTCCCTCTTATTCCTGCTCTGCTTTTCTTTTCTCACGCACGCCACTGCAGATCTCTCTTCCCTTTTGTTATCCCACCCTTTCCTAAGCACATCCTTCTCACTGGACAATATTCCCTTGTGTGTCTTATAAAGTAAGTGGAGATGTTGAATAACCCATGGTTGAAATAGTTATGAACCTTGTCCAAAATCTGATTCTTTACCACTGTGGACTTTCCTTTTAGATTTATTGGAGATGAATCCAGTTCTATAAACAATCCATCTCTGGTTTCTGAGACTGCTTAACTAGCACATTCCAAGGATACTTTGGTTTCAATAGGGGTGAAAATATCACAGCTGTGCAATTTTCTCTTTTGTGGATGGTCTTAAATGTGACTTGACAGATTTAGTTAGAAAATAGAAGATAGGATTGCAGACTGTTGACTCTGAATTATAAGACCTTGCTGAGAAACTAGAAAATATTTTGACTCAAAAAAAAAAAAAAGAAAAATTATACACCAAATTAATAACTTCTTAGATTGAACAAATAGATAAACTCAAAACAAAAGATAACATTATTTCTAGACAAAGATATCTGTTGATATTTGATATAAAAGGAATACTTGGAGAAAATTATCCTGTCTCAGAAAGATATAATCTAAAATACAAAGGACAAACTTTATACAACATGACATCCTTCTCAGTATATCTATCCATTATAGTTTTCCTACAGTTGCCCTAGATAGAAAAAGGAGAGGTTTTTCCTGGATTTGCAAAGAACAAAATTTTTTATTTCTAGTTGATAAAAAGGCCACAATCTCCACTAGAAACCCTAAAATTGTTCCACATTACTTCTTCCCTTGGGGTGCCAAAAAAAAAAGAAAAAGAAAAAAACTAGAAGGCACTTCAAATATCATTCTGACAATGCTTTTGTCTTAGCTACTTTCTGACTCTGCAACTAATTGACAATCTTATTACTCACGTGCTTTTGTGCTGGATTATCCTACTCCAGTGAGTCAACTGATACAAGATCTACATTGTGACTTGGATGTCACCATTAGACATGCCAGAACTTCCCCTTTCTGGAATTTCAGAAGAGAATCACTGGACAATTGCTCAATGATGGCTCAGTTTAACCACTACTTGATGCTTTCTCTATTATTTTAGAACTTAAATATTTTTCCTATTGCCTTCAGGCCAAATATGTTTCAGATGTGGAATACATACTGGAGGTTGAACAAGCTGATTTCTTTATGCTCTTTTTGTAATCATTCAAAAGCCAAAGAAAAGAGAGGCTCTTAAAGACTGTGGAGCATCATATCCGCATATCTATAGAATGGACTCATAATCTTCTACTGACCAAGTAATACCCCTGTTCTACTCATCCAACACCCAAATTTTCACTGTTACTGTTTTGTATATAATGTAGGATTCACTGAAAAGACTTTTTTTCCTCATTTCTCAGCAGTCTTTCACTCTAATATAATCTATGTTCAATCCCAAAGATAGCTGCTTACTTTATAGTGGTAGATATGTATGCTCTGGATTCTCTTGCATAAAAATTAAAGTATCTATTTGTAATCAAATAAGAAAATCGGTTGGACAGTTATGATTGCCAGATTTGCAGAAATATTTTTTGTAATCATTTACCTGTAACTTTCAACACATTCCATTTTTAGGACCCTAATCTTACATAACGTGTGGCTGTTGCTTCATTATTCTTTCCACAGTGAGAATCTCCAGACCTGATTCTATTTGTCTACAATATTAACACACAAAAGACGCAAAATCCTTAAAGATAAACTTCACTTTTGCCAGTCCCAATGTTTTTCAAGATTGTGAAATCCGTAAAAAGAAAAGTTTCTTTCTTCTCAATGATTGGAGTATATTCAAGACGTTCCGCAGACAATAACCTAAAGACAACTTAGTAGATTTATTGGTCTCATAGGAGAGTGAAGACACTGGATTCCTAACTGCTTCAAACTGGAAGCCGCTTTTTAGGATCTAACACTGTCATACCTTGCCCTTGAAAGATATACCAAGATGTTCTTTAGAAGCTTAAAGCTATCCCTTTCAACCCACGTTCCCACCTCACATATTCAGACTTCCTTACTGCCATTCTTTCTTTTTTATTTGCATGTTAAAGATTAGGAGAATAAGAATATGAGGAAGCGAGGATTCTAACTCAACAGTACAGTAGTCGTTACAGACTCAATGTTCATGGGTCTTACTCTCTCACTTGATCTGGTAATAATCCCCTATTTGTTTTCTAGCAGTGAAAATAGCCATAGTTAACAGTGAAGTTAACTGAGACCTATATGTACTTAATTCTTAGACTCCTTAACTTCATGTTCTCTCAAGTGGCTTAGACTTCATCTACCAATTTTATGCCTCTAAAATGACCCTCTAGAAAGTACTTCTCTTTTCACTCACACATATTTCTATCAATTGTTACAGCTCCCTGACCTGTTATTTTCTTTCCTTTCCTAAAGGAGGGCAAACCTCCTGACTGTCATACACTTAATTAGAAATTTTCCTTGCCTTACTCCGCCCTCCTTTAAACCCTGTGCTCTCCATAGAATCTTAAATGTTATGGGTAGCCATTCACTTGACAAACAATTTAAATTCAATTCTAATATAAAGGTAAAATTGACAAATGCTGCAAAGGCAGTCATCAATAGAGAGATCTGAGACTTCAACACTTTCAAGAATTTTGAAGGATTTGAGACTTACCCTACTTGCAAGCATCAAATTAGCCTGCCAGAGTTTCAGGGATAACTGCAGTAAACACAGAACTCCTGGGTCAGGAAGAATGGATAGGAAGGATTACCCACATCAGTAGCTACGGCCTGTACATCAATATATTTGTGTTAGTTCCCCTTGCCTGATGTCCCATGGGATTAAGGCAGACAGAATCAGATGGATGCTGGTACAATTAACAGTCCCTTTATAGGATAGGATCTCTGAATTTAGTGAATCTTAATCCTTTGTAAGTGGACAGTAAGCATTCTTGCTCTCTGCTACAGAAGATGACACAGCATCTTACTTCCAGTATTTGCTATACAAATATCCTTGAAAGGAATGTCTGGAACAAATGCATTAAATATCCCACTTGTAAGATGTGCAGAGAAGTAAGAGAAACTCATGAATAAATGTCTACTAACACACACGAGAGGTATAGATTTAGAGATTTAGATAAACTAAAATTAGGTCACAAAGACTTTTCCAATGCCAAAGAAGAACTGTGAAAGACAATACAGGGCTGAGAATTTTCCATGGCAATTTCTGCAGGTCCTTGTCATTGATGCTCTTTCTCCCAAACCCTCTTGTGTATGAAGTTAAAACCTAAGTTTCCTCTCTTCTATCTTAATAAAATGCAAATTATCAAAGCTTCTAAATCTACATAGTCAATTCTTCTCTCTTTTGAGAATAGTTCTTACACAACTTTTTGCAAAATAAACTGAACTTTGGGGTTCTTTTCCTGCTAAAACCACAAATAATCCTCCTTTCCAAAGTTAGGATAGTCTTTCTGAACCTGCCAGTTTTAAAGAAAGACTTATGCTTATGGTACTCTGGTTGATTTTCTTAAACATCAATTTTATGTATTCACTTCATAAATATTCATCGGTTTACCAGATACTTATGGGCTTAATATTGTTCTAGGCACTGAGGATTTTTTAAAAATGGATAAAACATCAATTTTTATACCTTAAGTTTATATACCAGTTGGAGAAATAGATAATATTCAAATAAATGTGCAATGCTACATAATATATAATAAATGTTAAGTACCTTCCTGACTATATATTGGACCTACCTGGTTAATTTAGAAGATTCCAACTGTTCAGTCACTTTGTTAAATATATTGAGTCAACATTTTAAGGGTTAGTCCTCAAACAATTTGCCATTTTTTTCAGCTGCTAACTGATACAGTTGAAGGTTGAGAACAATAGAAATAAGTGTTATGAAGGCAAACCAGGCAGTAGAGCAGTGGTAAATATTGATTGGAGCGGATGGAGATAAGGGAAGGAGCATTGCCTTACGGAAGGTAAACATTAATAGAACTGGATGTAGATGGGAGGAATGTTGCTTTAGGTAAGTGGTCAAGGGAAGTCTGAAATTTGAGGAGAATCTGAAAGGATGTGAAGGAGCTAGCCATGTTCACATTTGGGGAGGAAGAGTCAAGGCCTAAAAAATAGCTAATGCAAAAGCTTCAACAAAAATCTTGCCAGGAATATTTGAGAAAGAAAAAGGAAATCACAAAAGAATATGTGGCTGGATCTGAATGAGAGTGGTAGAAAATAAGAAAGTAAGTCAGGTGAAATGCTATCACCTAGTAGTTCAGAACGCAGCTTCTGGAGTTGGACTACCAGGGGTCAAAGCTCAGCTTTGCCATTTTGGAAAATCATTTAACTTCCTGTGAGTCAATGTCTACTCATAGGTAAGGTGAAAATAAAGTAATAAACCCTTTGTTACTTTAAACCTATGGTTTAACACATATATACAACATTTGTTTAACATTTGTAACTTTAAACCTATGGCTTAACATGCATACACACGCACTTCTAAGGAGGAAAAATAAAATCAACCTTTTCATAGTTATTATTGTACTAATTGATAGCCCCTCTGTGTGGTTGACATTAATCAAAAAGTTCAAAATTCGACTTATTCTTGGTGGAAAAGAGGACAAATTATTACAAAAAAAATGTTATCTTAACTCTAAGTAAAGATTTTATATGGATCAGTGTGAATGAATTCAACCCTACAAAGAAAATTCTATTTCAAGGACAGTTATCAGAAAGTTAATTTACAACACAAAATCCTTCTTTCTTGACTTTAAAAAAAATTACCCAAAGTTCATAGTTCACGTTACAGCTCAGTCTCAGTATTTGCACATTCTATTGGTTTAGAAAAATGCATTCTGACATGTATCCACTATTATTGTATCATACAGAATAGTTTCACTGTCCTACAAATCCTTGGTGCTCCCTCTATTCATTGCTCTTTCCCCACTATCCCTCAAAACAAATGACATTTTCACTGTCTCCATAGTTTTGTTTTCTAGAATGTCATATAGTTTGAATCACATAGTATATGGGTTTTCCAAATTGGCTTCTTCACGTGATACTATGCATTTAGATTTCCTCTGTATCTTCTCTTGGCTTGACAGTCCCTTTCTTTTTAGTGATATATAGTATTTCATTTTATGGATGTATCACTGTTTATTTGTCCTACCACCTAGTGAATTACAAATGACATATTTGTTGCTTCCAAGTTTTGGAACCTATGAATAAAACTTTTATAAACATCCATGCCCAGGTTTTTGTGTGGACAAAGGTTTTCAACTTACTTGGGTAAATTTCAGAAAGTGCAACTGTCGCAGAATCCTTAAAGTGTCACTTCAGCAGCCAGAAACCTCTGTGGCTGGTGGCATCTTTGCCGGAGTTTTGCTCAGGCCTGCTGGGCTTGTTCTGCCCACTTGGGCAGGCAGATTGCACTTGATTCTCACTACCATTCTGGATCCTATGCCTGCCAAGGGTGACCCAGGCATGGAACAGTGAGGGGTATGTGAGTGAGTGTGCACAGGGTTCAGCCACTGTGCACAGCCAGGCATGCCATAGGCAGTGGGGCGGGCAGTTCCAGGTGCTGGCATGGGTGCCAGCTCCCTTTAGGGCTATGGTTGGACCAGGCATACTGCAAGCAGCTTCTACTGTGGGTACTGGGCATGGTGGTGCCCAGAAGCTTGGAGATGCCAGGAATTGCAGAGCCACAAAGAGGTTATCAAAGCCTTGGCTCAGGGAGCTCCTTGGTCTGGGCTCCCTGAAGGGCCACAGCTCTCCACTCCTCTCTTCTTTCTTGTCCCCATAACATTGTGGGTGGGAGTGGAGGCATGTTTCAGCCCTGTTTATGTTGTTTGTGTTACCGCTCTTTCCGTCTTGCTCCCAAGTTCTTGTCCCACGTCCAGGAAGAACAAGGAAGAATGAGGTGTACAGACAACTGGAAGTTGAGCAAGGTGAAGAGGTGCTCTATTGAGTGTTAGTACAGCTCTTAAAAGATCAAAGGGGGTAGTTCCATTCCACAGACAGGTCATGCTGGTGTCTTTGCAACACTCACTGGAGAAGAGACCCAGAGTGGGTAGTTCCTATCTGCAGACAGGTCATTCTGACAAGTGTATAGCTCTCAGTAGAGAGGAGACCAGGAGTGGGTAGATCATCTCTGCAGGCAGGTTGTTCCATTATCTGCCTAAGTATGGTTGAGTTTGGGGTTTTTATGGGCTTTAAACAGGGGAAGGTACATGCTGATTCTTATGACCCATCTCCTTTCAAACAAGTTTAATAGGTATCTAGTAGATAGCTAACAATCAATATTGTCAAAATATAAATTATGGATAATCTTTCCCCAGGTATGGTCCACCTGATACTCTATCTAGTTTGGTTTTTGGCAACTTCAGTATTGCCATTGTTCAAGCTAAACCACAGACCCATTTTTAATTTTTATTTTTTAAATATACGACATCTAACACATAAAGAAATCCTGTTAGAGACCATTGGCTCTATTTTCAAAATGATCTTGAATCTTATCACTTTCTAGGACTTCCAGTGCTGACCTGCTATCCAACCAACATCATTACTTACCAGCTTTTATCTTTTATCTTGCTCTGATCTGCTTATATTATAAACACAGCAATTAAAACAGTCCTTTAAAATTTAAGATCATGCCCCTCCTCCACTATATATGCTGCAAAATATATTAAGATTAAAAGCCAAATTCAATTTAATGGCCTATAAGTCCACACATAATATTTTTTTTTATTTCTTCTCATCTTTTCTCCACTGCTCTGCCTGACATTTACAGTCCTCCAGCTATAGGGGCATCCTAGCTATTCTCTCAATCAACAATTCAGTTTTCAACCTTGAAACTTTTAGACTGATTTGTCCTTCTTCCTGGAAATTCTTTCTGCAGTTACCTGTACAGCTAATTCTCTCTCTGCTACTTCAAATCTTTGCCCAAGTATTATTTTCTCAGTAAGGCAAATTAGCGACCTTCACTCCTCTTCTACCCGCTTCAGATCCCACATAGCCTCATAGTATAAAATTGACTATTATATGTTATCATCTTTTCAAAGAAAAAATTGTATTGTGACATCTATTATGGCTATAGAAGAGAGATATGTGTTGTCACTGGTTCAGTGTATTGTACCTGCTTATTTTCATCATCATGCAGCTTGTACCTTGTGATATTCTGCTCCCTAATTAAGATTAATGGAATTTTACAAATACAAGTTTATCCTCTGGTTTTTATTGTCTTTTGTTTTCTGATTGGAAATCTAATTTAAGTAAGAGGTAGCATTATGTAGGTTATCACTTTATATCATATTTATGTTTTGTGAGAACTTAAAAACTGTTGGCTTGGGCTTAATCTCAACAGTTCAGGTGAGTTTTCCATGATCACCTCAGCCATTGAGTATTTATGTCTATGTTCAATTTTAATTTTAGATTAATCCTTCTTAAAGTGTAATTCTTGTTGACAAGGCCACTGATAGGATTTCTAAAGTGTTCGGGTATGACTCTTGAAACAAAAATTTAGAATCCTAATATAGATTTGTGTGTTTATTAGCCCCTTCAGAAAAGTTAATAAGAAAAATGAGCTTCAACATAACATTACTTAAGGGACAAGATCTTTATTTTAAACAATAGTTGTTTTTGTGGTCACTCCTATGTGAGTGCCATCAGGAAATTTGCCCTTTGGTTATTTTTGATTTATCACATTAAAACAATAACAATTTGAAAAGACGATCATATTCAACAACGACTGAGTTTTTTTTGTGGCTTCCTAATTTTCTTTTAAATTTCATTATAAATTATGAAAATATGAATTGTGCAATTTGAGTCTATCATCTTAAAGAATTCTACTAGTGTCATAATAATTAAGAATTATAAAGAATATAATCAGAGGAATAACAAAGGGTCTGACTCTACTTCTGATGTTTATCTGCTAACTTTTATCAAGCCCCACCCCTCCATTGTCCCCTCTGCCTTATGTCTAGGTAAACAGATAAGAAAGTCAGGGCCTCCATTTTTTGGACCTCATGCTAATTTTAAACCATGAAAGTCCCAGCCCACATACAGGCAAGAATCTTGTTCCCAGTCCACTTCCTAAACACAATAAAAATGAAGATAGTTTCCCTTCTCTGCTGTCTCAAGCCAATTTCAGATCTGTTTGGGAGCCTGCCCTGGTCTCCTCAGAAAGCTTTATAAAGCGAGTAATACAGGTTTTTCATATCTTCTTGGTGAATGTGTATATGACATCTTGAATCTGAATCAAATTATGTATGGGTTGGGTGGAGGGACAGATCCATCCTTTTTTCATAGTGTGATCACAAGTAAAGCAAAATACATAGTAAGGAAGTATAACAAGTGGTCTAAATGAATTTCATATCTTGGCTTTTAAATCTAACAACTACAGAGCAAACAAAAATGTGCAACATTATAAAAATAATAATCCTAGTATGTTAGGGCACAAAGGCATTTATGTAAATATAATATATGAACATTATTCTAGTGTGGTAAAGATTAATCAGGCTGTCATTTTGAAAAACCCTAAGCCTACTGCTGAGTAGGCTCTATGACTTTGGGTTAGGTATGACATTTACTGGCAAATGTTTTGTTCTCTGTTAAAAAAAAAAAAAAAATCTTTAATCGTAAAACTGGAAAAAACTTGGTGTCAATCCAAAGAAAGGACTGGATTGACACCAAGTTTCTTTCCAGTTTTATGATTAAAGATTTTTTTTTTTTAATTTTCAATGAGACTTCATGAAAACAAAGCAAAACAAAACTTTCTCCCTTTTTTGACAACGAAGACATTCCTGGCTATGGATATTTAAAAACAATGTACTTCTAAGAATGAGGGTATCATTTCCTTTCTAAAGGAAAAAAAGAATATCATAGAATATGCAGTATTTGGACTATAAAACAAGTAGTTTAATACATGAATGAGCCATATTGAGTTGAATATAGACAAATCAAAAAGGAGTAAAGGACGTAAGTGAAATAAATAAAATCCTAGGAAGCATTCTGACTTAAAGCTTTAAGAGAAATTTAATTTACAATTGTTTAAATTACTCCTATGAGCCCAATTTCATGAAAAACTCAAGAAAATATTCAAAAGAAAAAAAATGAAAGAAAAATAATATAATGCTTCAAATATTAAAACCAATTCAACCAGTCACATCTAATTACAGAAAACCTTAGATAAGCTAAAATAAACAATTAGATGTTTAATAAGAAAACTGAAGAAAATGTTTAGATACTGACTTTTCCTTCTGCAGTCCTGCAGAGTGCTTTCAATATGCAGAAAAATATCAGCTGAATTGTGAAAATAAAGGTAGTCATCTTGAAGTATTAACTATATTTTTGAGAAATTATACATGGTTTTGGCTTATTTAATCTTTGCAATGG
The DNA here is from genome assembly GCF_001604975.1 of Cebus imitator. Classification (NCBI taxonomy): domain Eukaryota; kingdom Metazoa; phylum Chordata; class Mammalia; order Primates; family Cebidae; genus Cebus; species Cebus imitator. The sequence continues at coordinate 1,176,160 of NW_016107412.1, read as the reverse complement.
CTAGATTTAATTATATCTTTTAGAAAATGTGAAAACTAACAAATAAAACTTTGCCTCTTGTTAAATTACTCTCTCCAATACCTAAAAACATTTTTATAGATAACTTTACAATTACAGTCATGTATCACATAATGATATATCATAGTCAATAACGGACTGCACATACAATGGTTGTCCCATAAGATTATAATACCATATTTACCATACTTTTACTGTAATTTTCTATGTTTATATGTGTATAAATACACAAATACTTACCACTGTGTTACAATTGCCTACAATATTCAGGATAGTAAAATGCTGTATAAGTTTGTAGCAATACCATGTAGCCTAGGTTTACAGTAGGCTATATGATCTAGATTTGGGCAAGTACACTCCATAACGTTTGCCCAATGAGAAAATTCCCCAATTACACATTTCTCAGAACAATGTAAGTGATGCATGACCGTAAGAGAGTCAGTTATTTTTTTACGGTAAATTATTGAGAAATAATTTCTACATAAGTAGAAAACTGACACATTTATTCAATCAATAAGATTTATTAATTAGCTGAAACAGGTCAAATATTCTTTTAGGTGCTAGATAATAAAAAATACTATGTGTTCCTTAATGAGGAAATAGTAAGTATACACCTCAGTCAGGAACAAACTTTGTAAGTTCATACGCAATACAATTATGAGCTTACAGAAGAGTGAACAAGGGTCAGGGTTATAAAAAATGAGGTAACTATTGGAGTTTGGAGCATAAAATAGCAGCATTTAGTTCTGGAGAAAATGCTGGATTTTACTGTAGTTGATCAGAAGCTATTGGGGCAGGAGGGTAATGACAATTGGTAAAATGATCATCCATTCCAACCTACGTTTACTATAATTCAAGGCCTGAAAACCGGACATTTATTTTATTATTTTTCTTTCTTGCAGGTATTTTTCTAGCTGCAAGTAAGATAGATGCACTTACTTGAGATTTGAGATTTGTAAATAAGGAGGGTATAGTTGCTGTTATAAGCCTGATCTTGGAGTAGGTTTGCCAAATTTAGCAAATAAACATATAAGAAACTCAGCTGTAAACAACACATTTTTAGTATAAGCACATCCAATGCAATATTTAGTAAATACTTAAAATAAAAAATGTATTCACTGATTATGTTAAATTCCAGTGTAAGGAGGGGTTCTGTCTTTTATGTGTTTACCCTCTACTTGTAGACATTGAGATTTTCTATGTCAAATCATAAGCTATATGTGTGCTGAGAAATACTTGTCAAGTGTAACAGCAGCCTTATCTTCCCTGGTTTGCAACTGTAACAGAATATTCTTGAACTGAGTCCAGTGGCAATCGTGGACTGTGGCCAGGACAGCCACATCTTGTAGAGAACTCTGCATTTTCCGAACTCTGCACGTTCGACAGACTTGCCTTGCCCTGCCAGTTTGACAGACTTGATTTGGGAGTCAATCTCAGAGGCCAAACTAAAATTGTCTCTTCTAAGTCTTCTACTCACTAATCAAAATGAGTGTTATTGAGGCAAAAATTATATAAAATACACTGCACCCATTTAAGGTTTCAAATTTGATGAGTCTTGACAGATGTATATGCTTATAAAATAAGTACCAACAACAAGATGTGGAATATTTTTTCACCCCCAAAATTTTACTGTGTCTTCCCTATACCATCAACCTGTGGTCAGTCGTTTCTCCACTTTGTTATTACAGTTTTCATTTTCTAGAATTTCATAAAAATTCCATTGCACAGTATGCCCCTTTGTGTATTTTTTAAAGCTGGTATAATGTTGAGATTTATGTATAGTATTGTATGTATCAGTAATTTGTTGCTATTTCCTATAGGATAATATTCCATTGTATAGGTATATCATATTTTATATATTCATTTAGTCATACTGGTAAGTATGAAGTGTATTTCCTTGTGATTTTAGTTTGCCTTTCCTCAATGGCCAGTAACGTTGAACATGTTTTCATGTTCTTATTATTTGCCATATTTACATTCTTCTCAGTGAATGCCTCTTTATGTATTTTCCTCACTTTTTAAACTAATTGTTTTAAATCTTGAGTTTTTAGATGTCTTTATATATTTTGTATGTAAATCATGTGTGTGATAGGTGATTGATTTGTATTTTAATCCTATTATCAAGGCATTTCAGAGAGAAAAATTTTTACTTTTAATTTTAAAATAATTTTTCATTTTTAGATTGTGGCTTTGGTGGCAAATCAAAGAACTCTTAGTCTAGCCCTAGCTATGGCAAAATTTTCTCTGTATTTTTTTCTTAAAGTCCTATAGTTTTATATTTTACATATAAGCCCATGCTCCATTTAGAGTTAATGATGTGAATGAGGTCTGAGACCTAGTTTGAAGTTCATTATTTGCCAATAGATGTTCAGATGTTTCAAATGCTTCAGCACCATTTGTTGAATAGCTGTCTTTTCTTTATTGAATTGCTTTGGCAATTGTGTCAAAAGTTAGTTGGTTATATATTATGGTGTTCTATTTTTATGTTTTTTGTTCTATTTCATTGATTTGCACATCTGTTGCTGTACCGATTTCACATAGCCCTGATTACGAGAGCTACATATTAAGTCTCTAAATGGGTTGACAGCTTCCTCCCTCTTTATTCTTATCAATATTATTTTATGACTATTATAGTTTCTTTGCTTCTATAAATTTGAGAATCATTTTATCGATATAAAACCTTGAAATTTTAATATCAATTTGTCAACATATATATCAATTGAAAGAGAATTCACATCTTTGCTATGTTGATTCTTCAAATACATTAACACTGTATGTGTCTATATTTAGATATTTGTGTTCTTTCCTCAAAATTTCACTATATGTCTCTAAAAGGACAGATAATTTCATATTAACCTGAGAACATTTCCAGGCATTTTCCTCTGTTGGCCTACTGAATAAAACTCAGGTTTAGCAGACTCAAGTTTCTTATTTTTCAACCCTCTGAGAAGTATCTTGCCTTCTTTTGGGTAGTTGTCATGCAAAATCTTTTGTGACTAGGGGAGCAAGACAAGAAATGTGAGAGAGGAAGTGAAGAATCAATGAGAAGGAGTAAATGCAAAGTGAGTGATATGATTTGGCTGAGTCGCCATCCAAATCTCATCTCCAACTGTAAACCCTGCATGACAGAGGAGGGGTCTGGTTTGAGATGACTGGCTTATGGGGGCAGATTTCTCCCTTGCTGTTATCATAATGAGTGAGTTCTCAGGAGAGCTGATGGTTTTAAAGTGTGGCACTTCCACAGCATGTTCTCTCTCTCCTGCAGCCATGTAAGTGGTGTCTGGCTTCCCCTTTGCTTTTAGCCACGATTGTAAGTTTCCTGTGACTCCCATACCCAGCCATATGGAACTGTAAGTCAATTAAATCTTTTTTTTTTTTTTAAATGAATTACCCAGTCTCCAGTAGTTCTTTATAGCAGTGTGAAAACAGATGAATACAGTGTGGATAAAAATACCATATAGATATATACCTGATAGGAGAGAGAAATAGATTGAAATAAATATTACTACAGAAGTTCTACTTGCACAATTTTTGAGAAATATATATAAAATAATTTAAATTATTAAATAACATGAGATAGGTTCTGCTTACTGGACTTTTTGTTGACACATTCAAACTGTATCATGGCACATCCATCTATCAGTCCTTTAGATTAACCTTATCACTTTCCTTTTGTTTTGAGAGTGCATTTTCACCATGACTGGTGATTTATTATGATGTTTTGCAAAAATAAATAAATTTCTTAAGACAGTATGGAGATCACATTAATATTGGAATTTTTTTTTCTAGGGAGGAGACTACAGATGTGAGGCTTCTGTATATCAAGTAGAGACCAGGAATTACACAGCTTTTTTTTGAGTTCCATGGCTTGAATTGGCCTATGAAACAGGCTGCTAAAATTATCAGCCAGAAGTTTATTTTTAACTCTGTGTCAAACCCTGTATGTTAAGAAGTTCTACCTGGTGGGTGCTATAGGAAATAGTGATTCAAATATGCTGCAATTAATTCAAAATACTTTCCAAATTTTATAAGTTGAAACAAATGCCCCTGGGATCTTGGTCCTTTTTACTGACCTCGTTAGACATATTTTTGAATTACTGACACAAATTTTCATTAGGACCTAGAGAAATTTCAGAGTCCTATCTTGGGTGGATGAGGGGAGGAAAATAGCATTGTGTTGCAGATAAATATTCCATAGATGCTTGGTAACTGGGCAAACTCACAGGCCAGCAGATGTTGCTATATATAAGAAAATTTTTAAGTCTCCAACTGAAAGATGGTCAAAGCCAATACAAATTATTTTTTTCTGTGTAGGACTGACTCACGACTTAAGAATGGATATATGCAAGCTCATACTATGAGTCAGATTCTATATGACAAATTCTACTCTTGTATAATGACTGAGACCCAAAAAAATCCACTGTGATATGCATTATGTGAAGGAAAATTATAAAACAAGCCTTAGAGCTCAAAAACATCCCAACTTTGTCTGCATGGAAGAAATATGCAATTAAGAATTGGTGTACACTACTGGCTTTCATGCTGCCTGATATCTCACTGTTAGGAAGCCTAATTAGAGTAAGTATAACACAGAGGTGGATTTATTGATCTGTAGAACTACTTAATGAGATTGTTACCTAATAGAAGAAACGGACTTAGGAAAACAGAATTGATGCAGACATGGCTCTTCTCCTTGAGTCGGTCTACTTGTAAAAACAAGGCTAGACCCAGAGCAGGCTTTAGGGTGATGATTGTGTAATACTGACCACAAGAACAACTGATAGAGTCAACTGTTTTTTACAGACTTTACTCTAAATATGGTATGATCCAAATCTGTGGAGGTTTGTTATTGTCACAAGCTTCAATTTTAAACAAACAGCGTCATATAAGTAGCTACTTGCACACATTTCTTTTTATTTGCCACGATGAATGGTAAATGCACTGTTTAAATGATTTTTAATTTGTACATTATTACAGTGCTCCACATTTTATTTTTAAAAAGTGCCGAATAGAATGTGCATATTTTTTCCAAGGAATATATCCAGAGGCAAGTGTGAAATATTGCAGCTATTCTTAAGAAGAGAAAAAAAAAGAAAAAAAGAAATGCATTTGGATTATAATTACATAAATTCTCTATTAACATGGCAAATATACATAGTAGGCATATTTTTGTAGAAGTCTGAAAAAAAACTTACCTTGGACAGTTATAACAGAGTAATACATTTCAACACATGTTTCTTCCCAGCTATTTCCTCTCATGGATACTTGAAACATATTTATATTTGCACAATTTATTTTTTCCCTCTAATTCCCAGTTTCCCATACACCATCTGCCATTAATTGCTCAGAGGAGGACCAGGTTTTGCCGGATATTTAAGCTTGCAGAGAGGGAAGCTCTGGAGGAAAGGGAGAAAAGATATTCCTGAGATAAGCAGGCTATAGATCAGAAAGAATTTTATTTAGGAAATTTGAATTAAAGAGTGTTGGTTTATGATGAGTAGGAGAAAAAATGAAATAAAAAATATTGTATGTGATTTTGTGTTTCTCCCCTGGTATTCAAGAAATATTGGAGAAGAGCATGAACATTATGAACTTGCATATTAGTCCTTAAAGAATATTCTTTGATTGTGATAGAACTTATGTAGACCCATAATTGTTGGAGATATCAACTTTATCTATTTTATTAATAAAGAGAAATGTATATCTTTGCTGAGAGAAAATCAATCTGTTGTGTGTTTTGGAAGTAGATGTTATCCTTTGTTTTCTGGGAGGTGTTTATATCATTAGTCATACCATTCTGCTTAAATGTATTCCAGAAAAATGATGACATCCCAGGTAAGTTATCGACAATTTCCAAAAGAAGAACAAAAAATATTATTTTCCTACTCTGTAACATTTATCATTGAGGTAGATCCCTGAGATTTATGATAAATCACTGCTTTTAAAAATAATCCAGTTAAGTACTTGCTCTTACAAATTATTGACTGTAAGTCATCCTATCACCAGGCTGCAAAATTAACAGATATAAAGTAAACAAACTGACCAAAGGTAAAATAGAAATACAGAGTAGCTACAAACCATACAACCATAAAGAGGAATATCTTTTCAATTTCACTTAGCAATAAAATTTCTAATTCAGCTATTTTCTGTATAATCAGCTGAAACAGTCGATTTTATGGAAAAGTCCACTTCTTTTTTGGCTCTCTGTGATAATCACTACCATCCACTATATCTTTTGTCCTTCATAACATAACCTGGTTTGGTTCATGGCAGCAATCCTCATGGTTAACATCCCCACAATCTAGACATACTTGCAACTAGTTGAGTCAGATTACTCATAAACAGGCAATGAGTTCTAAGCAGAGGTCCCTGTGAAAACTCCTGTACTTGACTAAAATATATGGGGTCAGCTGGCAGTAAGATTTTACCTTTAATTTCCTTTCTTCTTAACCAGGATTCATATATGATACTTTGTAGTATCACATATAAAACTATCTTGTGAGTCTGAAGAAGAAAATGACACATTAACAATGGTAGAGGCAAAAGGAAGATGGACTCTGGATTCTCAATAGCAGCCTACGTTTAGGTGTCTTGTTACTAGGGAAAAAAAATTCCCTGAGTTAGCCCCTATACTCAGGTTTCTGCTATAGTGTTCTGTAACACATGAGAAACCATAATGAGACATTAATAAAACAAGTCTTCTATTAAGTTATACATGGAACAGCTTGCAAGTTGTATAAGCACCAAAAGATTACATAATGCAGTTAAGTTTACTGCAATCTCTATATGTTTTATATTAAGTGAAAGTATCACAACTGTTATTAAAATTTACATTGTGTTTATAAGATGTATAAATATTCTAAGCACTTTATTATTGACTCAAAAACTACAAATAAGCAATTATCCCAAGAGTAAGTGTGCATATGTACTTTTACTTACTTATTATAATTACAGAATTATATGAGTTGAATGTTAAAAGGAACTTCAAGTCACTCTTTGTGTGGGGGGGGGAGGGTGGAAGAACTAAAATGCAAAACAAAGAAATCATCTATTTAAAAAGAATCTATTACTTTAAAATTTCTTTATTTTAAATTGCTTTAAAATGAGTTTTCAATTGAACAACTTATTTATTAGCAATTGTTATTAGAAAATAAATTACCATTTTAAATTTAGATGAAAATATAATGAATAACAGAAGAAGACATATTTAACAATATAAATAGAAGGTATTATATGGCTGGTGTGCCTACACTTAAAATCACCAGTGGCAAATTGTACTTTCTGAATTTGCTATCAGTTAAGCATAAATAATCAGATGGCTTATAAAATTGTTAAAAAAAATCAAAAGAAGTAAAAAGAATTTTCATAGCTATTGTAAAAAAAAAATCTTCTCAGATGCTGGAAAGGATGTGAAGAAATGGGAACACTTTTACAGTGTCGGTGGGAGTGTAAATTAGTAAAACCATTGTGGAAGACAGTGTGCCGATTCCTCAAGAATCTAAAAATAGAAATTCCATTTGACCCAGCGATCCCATTACTGGGTATATACCCAAAGGATTATAAATTGTTATACTATAAAGACACATGCACAAATATGTTTGTTGTGGCACTGTTACACAATCGCAAAGGCTTTGAGCCAACCCAAATACCCATCAGTGATAGACTGGATAAAGAAAATATGGCATATATACACCACAGCATACTCTGCAGCCATTAAAAAAAGGATGAGTTCACATCCTTTGCAGGGACATGGATGAATCTGGAAATCATCATTCTCAGCAAACTGACACAGGGCAGAAAACCAAACACCACATGTTCTCACTCATAAGTGGGTGTTAAACAATAAGAACACATGGACACAGGGAGGGGAACATCACACATGGGGGCCTATTGGGGGTGGGGGTCTAGGAGAGGGATAGCATTAGGAGAAATACCCAATGTAGATGATGGGGTGATAGATGTAGCAAACCACCATGGCACGTGTATACCTATGTAACAAACCTGCACATTCTGCACATGTACCCCAGAACTTAAAGTATAATAATATTAAACATAAAAAGAAAAAAGAAAAAAATCCAAAAAAAGTTCCACACATATGTAGTATATTATTGTATAGCGCAGAAAAATAGATAATAGTAACATAAAATTCATCGAATGTATGATATTGCATCTTATTTTCCATAATTTTAAACAGTACCTCATCTCAAAATTGTTTTAAAGTTCATTTTGGGAATTAAAATAGTTTGCATGTAACTAGAAAATGTAAAGTGTTCAGTTTCTAGACTTCAGGGTAGATAGGCTCAAATAAATTCATATCGCCCTTTCTTATTTCTTTCCTCCTCCTGTCTCTCTTTCCCTCCTTTCTAAACCTATTTTTCTACCCATCCTTCCTTTTTTCTCTTACATTCTTCCTCCCTCTCTTCTTCCTTTTTTTCCTCCCCCTCCTATCTTTCCTTCTGTTTAACCTCCCACCTCCACTGGATACCCTTCAACTTTGAGGATTAGATTTTTCATATTTCATTTGCTTCTTCCTTGGTTACTCGGTAGTAATTACTGCTTTCTAAAACATAGTTTCCCAAAAGGGGGAAAAAATATTTCTTCCCCAACTCTACCTGTACTGTTTTTTGCTCCATAGAGTCATGTCATATAAATATGCTTATATGCTTAAAACTAAAGAAAATATTTTAACAGATAAAATGCTGTATCTTACAGATAATGACAGGTTTTGCTATCTCTACTCTCAAATACTACTGAAAATACCACTTAACCTCCCTGTGTCTTGAACCTCAACATTCTCCAAAACAAAGTTTCTTACTACATGTTAGGAAAAGAATGACAAAACACTTTGAGGTGAGGTGTTAATATTTACGAACAGATTGAGATTTCATCAAAATGTAATAAGAACATTTATGAACCCAGAAAATATAAGTCACAAAGTAACCATAAAAGTGGGTTATATAAGTCAAGTAAAGATTAAAGCACATTGAAAAACTCGTAATATTTTTCTGACATTGTGGATTAGGACCTATGGGATTCATCTATTCCTCAAGAGAAATATATCATCATATTAACTCATTTAAGTTAATAGAGACTATTTCAATTTATAACTCAGGTAATGGTTGACCTTCTTTGCAAGATCCACCCCATGATTTCATTGTAGCTGGTTAAGATTAGTATTAAAATTTAACCTTTCAGATCTACAATTAAACATAAATTACAGCACTTAAGTTTAGTAGCATATAAAGTTTCACTATGAAAAATGTGTTTCCGCATTTTATTGGAAAATCTACATCATTAAATTGTTTGAAGGACACAGCACTGATAATGTATGTTAAGATTTTACTCTTTTACCTTTAAACAAATCTTCAAAAGTCAAATCTCACGTTAAAAAATGAGATAATTTTATACAGCAGGCTATTTCAATAAAATTATATATATAATATGTATAGATATATAATATATACAATGAGTTCTCAGCAAGATTTCCTGAAATTGAAACTCAAGTGTAGTTAATGACAGAATTTTAAGACAAATACAGATTACATCTTAGACACTAAATAGGAATATAACTTAGGAGAACTTTTCTGTTATATTCAACTTAATATAATCCTTGTTATCTTATGTGAAAATGCAGGGATAGTTAGCTTTTGATCTTAAATTGCATAGACTAGAAATGATAGATACAAACATAAAATGTGGTGGTTAAAAAATAATAAATATTGTTTAAACATATTTCAATATGTCCAGCTAGTTTATAAAAACTTAAATGACAAAAACATGATTATTTTCAAAGTATTAGAAATAGAGCAGTCTTTCAATAAATGCTTCTAAATTAATCAAAAATAAATGTTAAGAAATATTCAAATATTTAAAAATATTCTAGCACTTATTTAATAACTTTTACAAAAAACATACATTTTCTTTATTCAATGAAAGCCTTAACATTTTGGTAATATTATAAATATTACCAAAAAAGGTATAATCTTTTAAAAGATATATACTTATACATGTAATATCAATTTGAAAATTAGAAGAAATAATACAACTATAATGTAAAATCATTTAATGAATATTTAACAAAAACGCTGACTTGTCATTACACAGAGGAAAACTTATTTCTCTCTGTAACAGAAAAGCATGTTGACAGTGACAGAAGTAAATGATTAAAATAAGTTAGGACAGTCAAATGGATAATGCACTAAATGGATACTCTAGAGAGTCAAATATTTCACTGTCTCTATGGCTTCATATACTGTAACTGAAAGTTCCCATAGAAGTTTAACATCTAATATTGATTTCTTCAGTAGTTTCAAAGTATTCACCAAGGAGAGGTGTCTTTTTCTCTTCCTTTCTCAGATATGCTTCTTTGGTCTTAAAACTCCTAAACTCCCAAGAAGATTTCAACCTTTTTTGAGCTACTTTTAGGTTCTATTACAGCTTCAAAAGCTCCAGAATTGAGACCAATTGACCATGACCATTTGGAAATACATCATGTTCTTAATGTTCTCTTTCTTAAATTATGCTCAAGAGAATGGTATGTACGTATTGGACTACAATTATTAATTAAACACTGAGGGCCCACACATGACATTGGGAGCATTCTCACCCAAAACACATGCTGGAAAAGCTAGTCCAACTTGGTGCGGAAGGTAGACAGAGAGAACGAGAGAGACAGAGACGGAGAGAGAGAGAGACAGAGAGAAAATGCACTAAATGGATACTCTAGAGAGGCAACAGCCAATCTGCCAACCTGAAAATATGCCAATTCAGTTTGATAGCTGTCAATCCAAGGAGGTTTAGGAAAATCAAAACATGTTTTAATGAGAAAACAGTCTCAGTTACTGAAAAGCTATATGCAAGATAAATAGCCTGCAAAAACAAAATTTCTGAGAGCTATGTAATACCACTAGCCTTCCAATTTTTAAGTTGTTTGCTTTTTGGCAACAGCGAAGTCAAAATAAAGAGTAGTTGAAAACTTGGTTATTTAAAGTCCAAAATAGAGAAATAGGAGTTCTCCCCTCTTCCAAAATATTACTTATTTTATAAAGCCTATTTATATAAAAATATATGCCACAGGTGAATGATTAGATGATTTGCATGTACTAAAAGTATAAATTTGATATGATTTCACAACTGGAAGGTATAAAATTATACAGTCTGCTTACCAGCAACTTATATAACCATATGACATTGAGAAACTAGTTTAAAACATAAAAATGAAAATTTCATATTTCTCTTCAATGCAGCACTCCTTGTTGGTAGAGATGTAGAAATTACAATTAAAATATCTTTTTAAAATGTTACTTATCATTGGAACTCAAGTTTTACAAGTAGCTGCTCAGAAAGAAAATAGAAGCAGTTAATATAATATTGTTAATGCTTTACACAGCAGGAATGGAAAGCCAAGAGCTCTCAGTTATATTTTGAAACTGTTCAGTATTAAAATAAGAACATCAAATGCAACACATGGCTGAATAGTAACTGAGACACTTTGGAATTCCAGTTTTACATTTGCAGCCAATTTATCTCTTCATCCTTCTGAAGTAGATAAATTGAACATCACAGTACGATAATACTTTTGAGTAAAGCCAAGTATCTGCCTACTCAGCAATGATACAGATTCCACTGTGCCTACCATATATTCTTTAAGGGCAAAAATTTCAATAAAGCAACAAATTTGCCAGATATATTCCCTTCTCAATTCTCTTATCTGGTAGAGAGTAATTTCTTTCATTTCTGAAATCCAAAATAGATATATTTTGAGTCTACTGAAAATTTACATTTAAGTACTTGGTAAGAGTATAAATATTTTCAAGTCATGGAAAAATGGAATTAACTAATTTTATCTTCAAAAACTTTGAGCACATAAGCATCCTCAAAATTAAAATAAGGAAGTGGAAAAATATGAGCTAAGTATTCTATTAAATGACTTTATATATGAAAGTATTAAAAATTTAGCTTCTTGCCATCCAGATAATTATCTTGACTAATAAATATTAGTAATCTAAATATACACAAGAATGTGGATAATAGTAAGTTAACAATTTTCCAGTTTTGTGGGTTATGTAACAACTTAATAGGCAAAATATATGGTCAGACCTTCAAGAAGATGATACTTCACTGTTTTAAATTTATTCTGGAATAATCAGAGGTAAAAATTTAATAGTGAATCACAGAGCCTACTCTATCAAATGACACTGTGGTTAAACAATTTGGAGAAAAGATCAAACAGATTCTTGCAGACTAACATTTCTAGAATGTCATTTTTTTATTAAAATATAACTGACATTTATGTTTCTGTTTATTATTAAAATAATTTTAAGAACTGATGATATAAAGATGAAAAGCCATGATTCCAATTCTCAAAGATTTTAGGATTTAGTAAAAATGACTCACGTAAATAGACGAGACCAATACCAGGTAATAAGGATAAAGATACGATATAAAAAGGATGTGGTTTTGTACCAACAAAGAGAGAGGTAAATCAGGGAAGAAGTAATTACTCAGTTGAATTGTGAGTCCTATCTGAGACTTTGTTGTGTGGATGAAAGAGACAAGGGGAGATGGCATTGGGATGGTAATAGAGTCATTTCAGTAAGACAAGTACACAGAGGCTTGGCCATATTACGTTTTCTTACAATTTTAAATACAGATCCCTTTTCCAAAATCCTTGATTACAGATGGGTACCAAAATTCAGATATTTTTTAAAAAGTAATAAATCTCATATACTGAATATCATATAACATCTCATTCAGATGTTGTCTGAAATTGTATCTCATAATCAAACATAGTATTTCTAGAGTGAAACATGAATATTTACCTCAAGTAAGTAAATGCATTCAAAATGAGTCACATAATAGGTCACTACAGGTTTTGCCATGTGGCAAAATACCAAAAAAAAAAAAAAAAAAAAAACTGTGTTTAGGTTTTATTTTTCTAATTTTGAAAATGTGAATAAGTGACTGTAGACCTGTCATTACTCAATTCATGTTAATCAGTGTATATTTTATAACAATGAAAAGAGAAAGTGATGGCAGATATATTGGAGAACATAGCACAAGATAGAGGTCATACAGCTGATAAATGTTAGAGGCGAAGTTTGAAATGAGTAAGATTAACACCGAAGTCAGTCTTTCCTGCTAGATGACACAGGTCTTATGTGTAGGATGATCTGAAAGCTGGAAACATCTTCTGGAGACTATTGGACATGAGTCTAAGGAGAGATGATGAGAACTTGAAATGTAATGAAGAAGACAGGTTAAAGAAAATAGGAAGAGTTAGATATCTTAATTCGATATTTAAAGAGAAATTTACATTTGCCCTAAGAAAACAGTTCACAGTTGAATAGAAAAATAATTGTAATATTTTAACTTAAATTCAAGGACTATATCATATCATAAATAAAAAAGCATAGCTCTGTTGTGATGTTTATGTGAATGGACCCATAAATACACAGGTAGTAATTATATGAATTACATAACTTGGTTAAGGTTAGAGATATTCACTCTCCCTCTCACCACCATGAGTTTTTTTTTTTTTTTTTTGAATGAAGGAACAGTTAACTTTGTGTATAGAAAAGCATATCTAATAATTAAAATACAAGTAATTTTTTAAAAATACAAAATATGGTTAAATCCAAAGTAACAAATTATCACTATTTTAATACTTTACTTTGAAAGGTATAATTATCTTCAAGTTTTACCACTGAACTGATCTACTTTATCAAGTTACACTATAGCTTTAATAAGTGAAATGTCTATCAGTGAAAACAAAACTAGTCTGGATAAACGGAGTAGAATGAAGATCTAAACAAAGAGCCATTCCTGTGCCACCCAGGCTGTGTTCTGCTTCAGTGGCCCCCAAGATTACCCAAGTGGGAGGTAAAATCCAGCTTGTTGTTCCCTTCAGCAAACTGCTCACCTTGACATGGGCTGCATCCATCTGGAAGACAGGATGCCTCTCCCAAGTGTTTCGGCCATAATGTTTGAAATTTTGTAATCATTATTGGGTGAAGCAGAATGCAATTTTTCACCTTTTTAATGGGTGTACAATTTATAACAATGAAAAGAGAAAATGACAGTAGATAAATTGGAGAGTATAGCAGAAGCTAGAAGTCATACAGCTCATAAACGTTAAGGCCAAGACCCTCATACTAGTTGCCCTGTGCTAAACTACCTTAATAGGCTTAATGACATCAAATACTACTCCTTTTTCATTTATCTTCCACAAACCAGTTTTACGTAGTGAGAAGAACATGGGCATCAGCAGCATTGGTGCTTGAGGTTCAAGAACAACATGTCTAGGTTTGAGCTTTGGCCTTGTTGCTTTAGAGCCTAGATGTTGCCTTAGGCAGTAAGCACTATATAGAAGAAAAGAGAAGTTCTGCTTAAACAAGTCAACAAACGATTGTGAGCCAGAGTTGTCAAATTCTGATGAGGATGGAAACACATTTAAACGTTTACAAATTGGCTTTGTCATTAAAAACTACTGCGTTCTGAAAATTACTAAATCTATACCTAAATTTGCATACACAGAGTAGGAAATTACCATGTACAAGTTCATTAAATGGGTTGTTCCTATATAATTGTCCTATTATACAGCCTAATTTCTGGCTGAACATTGAAGTACGTTATTTGTACATATGTTCAGAGAATTTGAGAGACAGAGAGATACCGTGTTGAAGTGAAATCAATTTTTATACCACTTAAGTAGAAAGAAAACAAGAATTCATCTTTTATGATATTAGCATCTTATATATTTTATATAACGAAAACAAGTGTAATATTAATTCAAATGCTTAAGCTTTTAAAAATGAATTTGCAAAAGTCTGTTCATTTGTATTAGGGATAAAATGTGTTTATATGTATATGAATAGAGAACACTGAGGCAAATCAAGAGTAAAACACACAAGGAGACTATTGGTACTCTACAGATAATTAGAAACAAATATAAATAGGATCACCCTACAAAAATAGACTTAATTTCTTGTAAAATTCAGATTACAGAAGCTTACTATGCTTAGTCCTTGGTTCAAGCTAAAGCCACTAACTTTAAAGTTATCACTTAGTGAGGGGTGAAGCAGTTACAAAGAGGTCAGGATTACTATGCTGCATCCCATGTTAAGAAGCAGGCAGCATTCAGGGATTCCCTCAGATAGTGCTGTACACTCTGAGGAATACACTTAGTGGATAATTGGGTGGAGTCATTAAAGGACACAGAGACGAAATTTTCATCCCATATAAATATATAAATCAAGTATGCACTTTTAAGAACTTCTAGGATATTACTACTGCCTTCTTCCTCTAATCAATTTGCTTTCCATCAATGTAAATAAATAGTGTGGCTTTCAGTGATAGTTGCTTTTCCTCCTCCACTGATTAGTTTCACTGAAGGAGTGGTTCTTAGATTGCAAGATGAAGTAATTCACCCCCTTGACATACTTAAGAGTTTAATTGAGATTGCTGTGACATTAACAGCCTACTGTTAAACTATTTTCATTGCTTACAACCATCACAAGGGGTCAAGGCTGCTCCTACTAGTACAAAGGGAAGAGATGGTATGTCAACCTATAGATGTGGTTAGATAAAACAGTATAGATACCAGATTATTCCAAAATGGATTTTAGGAGCCAAACAATGAAATGGTCCAACATGATAAATGATAAATAAAATGATAAGTAAGTGAGTCATTACAGAATATATGTCTAAATGTTAACTGCAGCTACTTCAGTGGATTAGAATTATAGTTTTCTCTGTTTACTTTTAATGTATTTTTTTGTTTCAGATATAATTTTTTATGTGTTCTCTGTTTACTCTTTTTAGTTATTAAGAAAAGTGTTATTTTGATAAAAATTTAGAAAATTGAAGAGAAGAATGGGTGAAATTTAACAAACACTGCAGTCCCAGGTTCGTGCACACTATTCTAAGACAGTAACCACAGATTTGGCTCTGAATTTTCTGGCAACCAATATAAAAAAAAAAAAGAAAAGAAAAGAAAAAAAAGCAATAATAAACGGTTATATATAATTAATAAAAAAATCATTGATCAGAAAAAAGAAGTACTTTAGGCTTCATTTGGGGCAAAGATAAGTATTTCTTGACAAAGTCTTTAAAAGTTGTGTTCTTAATAAATCCTTTGAATACCCTTCCTTTGATAGAAACAGAAACATCATTATTGGGGCCTTTTCCTTAAAGAGTTTGTCTACATGAAACTATCCCAAGGACGGCAGAAGTACTCACCAAGTTCCTGATGAGTGAGCTGACAATTCAGTGCACATAGTATGTCTATGCAAAATAAAGAAGCAATGATCCTTCCATAACGTTTTGTAAAACCAGCTTTTGATATACACTTTGCCATAAAGATCAGCTATTATTGATTTCTGACAAGGCACTTCAATAGAGATATTTTTCACTAAGGCTCCATTCACATGATTCAGCAATCAACAGAGCCAGAGCTGGGGCTGAATCATCCTAGAGGGGTTCAAAGAAGACCTGCACATGAATAGCAAAAACGCACGATCACAGGAAGCCCATGAAGAGAGCAATGTTTTCCCAGAAATAAAAGAATTTTATTTTTTTCTTTTATAAAGAAATAATATTCCCATTGGCGGAAATTTTATTTATCCATCTACTTCTTATATACAAAGGACCTACACTCTAATCCATTGCACAAAGAATTTATATCTGCAAAATATACGTGTGGATCATGATATTTCATGTGAGGCTTGAGGCTAAAACATTCCAATGAAGCATTCAAGGGACATTTAAATTTAGGAAATTTCTATCTTTTTGAAAAATTAAGAAAATAATGGAGGATATTGCATATCCTGATGGTTCTGGTCTTTGGTATAGCCAAAGTAGTTATGGTCAGTTTTCCCTCAGGCTACCTTCCTTTAGGATGAACAGATGAAATTGCTGATTTTTGACCAACTGACCCCTCCACGTGGAGTTTCATGTGATGTAACCTAACAGTGCATGAGAACAAATTTATTCATTCATGGGAGAATGTGTCTTTATTCTTTGCGTCAGGAGTTAGAATGCAGACAATAAATATACCTATGAGCACATGTAAAATTGACTTTTATTATAGAAGTAAAATAGATTTTACTTATTCTCACTCGGTACATTTCTCTGTTTACAGTAGCTGCCATCTCTAGAGATCACTGTGATTATGGATAAGATGATAATGACCTTATTCAAGAGAGAGAGATTGTAACCTAAGCTAAGTCAATAAGCACTACACACAATGATTGGTTCAGAAGTGGGTATGTTACAATGGTGGGCTAAACAGAGAGGGGCTGGTGACTGCTGAAAGGGTTATGCATACGAATTTGAAAGTGGAAGAGGATAGAGTGAGTCATGAGGGAAGACTGTTTTAAAATGAAGCCATGACCAAAGAAGTAAAAGTTGACAGATAGTAATATCACTAAGCTCTTGGGTCAGTCCTTGCCTGAAGCCTGAGAGGAATTCAAGACTTTCAGATCCATAAGCCAATGAACATCCTTTATTGTATGTGACAATTTTAGTTACTTTATTACTTTCACAAAAAACCATCTTAACACATATGTGAAGGCAGTTATTCTATATATATATATATATTTATATATATATATACACACACACACATATATATATAATCAATAAAAACATGTTACTATAAATACATAAATATTGTGCAAATTTGTGGTAAATTTATTA
Source organism: Cebus imitator (assembly GCF_001604975.1). Taxonomy (NCBI): domain Eukaryota; kingdom Metazoa; phylum Chordata; class Mammalia; order Primates; family Cebidae; genus Cebus; species Cebus imitator. The sequence goes on along the minus strand of NW_016107412.1, from coordinate 1,158,445 downwards.
TGCCCTATGTCTCTGAAACAATTTAGATTCAAAATAACACAAATGCGTGTGTGATTTTGATACACAAATAGATATATATATAATAATATATATCTATTATAATCATTAAGCTGCCATTCTAGAAGAGATGTATGCTTTACACACACACACACACACACACATATTTATATGCACAAAGACTGTATTTCTTCTCTTCTAGAATGGAAATTTAATAATTATAATTTTATAAAAATGTTGTATACAGCCAGAGGTGATGAGTGCTCAGTTTGGACTTCTGACCTGGTATATAGATACTAGTGCTTTGGGATTCTACTAATGTGGTAGACGTAAACAGATGTGAGACAGAAATAAAGTGGTAGGTGGGGGGTGATGGGAATGAATATCATTGACATTCCACATTTTAAAGATTTCCAACTCCTGTGTTACCTTGTGAGAGAAAATATTCATTCTTAGTGACCCAAAAGTTATTTCAGCCATTGATTATATTTCAAGACAGAAGTGTCTCCATTACCAGTTTCTCTAGTTGTGATATATGAACATCAATGTTCAGACAAACTGAAAAACAGCTGATTATATGTGACAGGCTTTCAGAGGGTCTGGGGTCAAAGATAAAAGCTTTTGAAGTGACAAATAGATGTAATCATTAAAGAAGCTGTACCTAATAGCATGATCCAATTTGTTCTAAATTAAAAAAAAAAAAAACAAAAAAACAAAAAAACTGAGTAACAGAAGCCAGACACTGTCAGAGACACTTGATCTATTTCTGTGATGGCATTTATAATCTCAAGGGATTGAGCAGGAAACTTTATGTGGAAAGGTGTGTGTGTGTTGGAGAGGGTGTGTGTGTGTGTGTGTCAGAAAGAGCGGGAGAGAGGCAGGAAGAAAAGAGAAAAAACAGAGATCAAGATAGAGAAGTGCTGGAGTGTTTTGCTGTTGATGAAGCAATTTAAAAATATCACCTCATTTGGGCCTTGCAACAAACCTACACAGTGTGAAAGGCAGTTATTACGATCCTCATTTTAAAAATGATGAAAGGGAGGCTGACGTCCTTAGTGGCTAAGTGACTTTAGTATAGACAAATAGCTAATGAATGGTGGACCTGGGATTATATTTCAGATCTTCTGACTGCAAAGTCCTTAGAAGTTTTACAACTCCTCCATATCATAATGCACCATTCATAAATAAAATTAAATCTAAAAAGGTGCTAATATAGTTTCAAACTGAAAAGCTACTGAATATTGTGTCACAACCTAGTCTAATAAATCCAGGTGTGTGTGTGTGTGTGTGTGTGTGTGTGTGTGTGTACATATATATGTTTCTTCAACTTTCTTTTAGGTGGTTAAGATTACTGCATATATATTACACACACATATTATATATATGTTATAAAGATATATATCTATATCCTTATGTATACTATGTAAAAATCTCTATTTTATATATGTATGTATATACACAACTAGATGTATTAGACTAGGATGTGACAAAATAAATATAACCTGATCAATTTATTGAGAGGAAAGAAAACCTGTCTTTTGAAAAAGGGTAAACAAAAAAAACATATCTCTCTCTCTCTCTCTCTCTCTCAAAGATATATATATAAAGACATATATATTTCTTAAGATATAAGATGTATCTATATCATATATAGGTATAATATATAATATATATTTTAAAGAAATAGTAAAGATATATATGTATATGTATAAAGATAGATATGAATGTATCTTAGAGATATATATAAAGATATTATATTACACACATATGTGTATATATACGTTTTTACCTTCTTTCAAAAGACAGTTCTTTCCTCAATAAATTTATCGTTACATTTATTAAGATGAAAAATAAATATATGCTGTAGTTTGCCTAAAACCATCTTATGTGCTTCTGAACTTTCTCATAAAATACTTAAACATTTATTTGGACACCTGTAGGCATCTTTAAAGCTACTCCAAATCCTCTTCTACCCTTTCAATTCCCACATGAAAGAGAACAAAGCTAAAGAATTGTGTTCTCCGTTTAGCTTGCAGCAAGAAGTGGCCCTGTGATCCAGTTCTCGGTCATAAAATACCAATGTAAAAATTTGTGCTTCTGAGAAAGTTTGGCTTCCTCACAATAAAGAAGAAAGCTTTGGTGCAGATTTTATCTTTTTCTTGCTTTAAATTTGGACACAATGACTAGAGAGGCAGGAGTAATCTCTTCACCTAAAAGAAAGTTGAAAGCAATCAGGGAGGTTGCCCTGACAGGTTTGCGTAACTGAAAACATATCAGCAACAGCCAACCTCTAGATTTGTCTTGGTGGGAGGAGGAGGCAGAGGGAAGGGAGGTGTTGTAGGTTTTACTGTTATTTGTTGTTATTTATATTCACTCAAATCTGATATATCCAAATAATGCGTATTTTGGTCCCTAAAACTCTCAAAACTACTTAAAACATGTGCTATGTCACTACTTAGAACAGACAATATTAACAGCATCATCAGGCATTATAAACATGCACCATTCTTACTTAAAGGCAAATGGGCACACCTTAATCAAAGAATAAAAGGGATGCCAACCATGCTAACATTCCTCAGGGACTTTGCAATTCTGTTGGATCAGGTGTATGGTATCTTATAAGCATCTTGTTGATGCAGACTGACTTTTCAGACTAACACTATATGCTCCTGCTAAGTGACCGTTCACTACCATTGCCACCTCCTTTTCCTTATTTATGTTCTTCCATTTAGAAGCAATACTTTCTCATAATTTTCTTCTCTGCCCTACTGCCTTTTGATATTAACAAATACTCTTTTCAAGCTCATCTGCAGCATTATCTCTTATTTAAAGCCTTGCCTAGTACCTGTAACCAAAATTGTGTATTTCCTTTTATTTGGGGAAATGGTTACTGCTCATGTGGCATTAATATCACACATTTTATTATATTATTATGTACAGTAGTCATAGTCCTTGTCATTTGCAAAATTATCACCATCACTCCCAGTAGACAATAAAGCTAGCTCCTTGAGGGCAGGAAAAGTATGCAATTCATTTTCGTTAGCCAGATAGTATACAGCACAAACGTGGTAACGGTGGGATAGCAAGGGGTACTAAGGTTCAAAGAGTTTATTTCTCTGCAAAAAGTGGTTTCCTTCTCTGAGAACTCCTCTACTGATACAAACTTTTCAAGAATGAGAGTAAGCAAAGAGGAAGGGCTATCTTATGGATACAACTTTTAGGGAGTTTGTTCTTCACGTATAAAAAAGCATGTTTTTTCTGAAATAGAGATTTTCAAAACAGACTTTTTTTTTTTTTTTGGAGATGGAATCTCACTCTGTCACACAGGCTGGAGTGCAGTGGCACCATCTTGGCTTATTGCAAACTCCACCTCCCAGGGTTCAAAGAATTATCCTACCTTAGCTTCCCGAATAGCTGGGATTACAGGCACCCACCACCATGCCCAACTAATTTTTGTATTTTTAGTAGACAAGGGGTTTCACCATCTTGGCCAGGCTGGTCTTGAGCTCTTAACTATGGGACTCACCCGCCTTGGCTTCTCAAAGTGCTGGCATGACTCACTGTGCCCAGCCAGCAGTCATCTTTAAAACTACCTCTGTATAATATTGGTAGGGGTTGGCAAACTCCGGCACACAGGCCAAATCCAGCCCAGTGGACTAACCTGATAAAGTTGTATTGGAACACAGCCGCATATTTTCTTTTGTAATACATAAGTCTGCTTTTGCACTATAAAGGAAGAGTTGAGTACATGCCAGAAAGACCCATACAGCCTACAAAGCTCAAACTATTTGCTCTCTGGCCCTATATAGAAAAACTTTGCAAACTGTTATTAGGAAGCTTAAAAAACAATGTTAGAAAAACAAATATTTAACTTTTTTCTTGATGGCAGTATTTCTCTAAGCCTTTAATTTCTATTACAAATTTTCATGTCATTTTCCTGAGCTACCAAAATTATTTTCACCATAGAAAATTTTTTACAGACCATATCTTCTCAGGCCAAGTGATCTGAGAATCGTGTTTGGCAAATGCTGCTTTAGAAAAGTACAAGAAAAAAAAAAACTGTTAAAATGAATTGCAGTTTTCCCTTCAAATGACTGCATCATCTGTTAATATTTAACCCTGTGAATGTGCTTATTATTCTAGTGATTTTCTAGGACCACAAGCCACTTAGAAAACTACTGTGGCCGGACGCAGTGGCTCACGCCTGTAATCCAAACACTTTGGGATGCCGAGGTGGGCGGATCACCTGAGGTCGGGAGCTTGAAACCAGCCTGACCAACATGGAGAAACCCCATCTCTACTAAAAATGCAAAATTAGCTGGGCATGCTCATGCATACCTGCAATCCCAGCTACCTGGGAGGGCGAGGCAGGAGAATCGCTTGAACCCGGGAGGCGGAAGTTGCAGTGAGCAGAAATTGCACCATTGCACTCCAGCCTGGGCAACAAGAATGAAACTCCGTCTGAAAAAAAAACAAGAAAAATGCTCTTGCTCATGATAAAATGAATACTTAAGCTTCCTTGAGATAAAAAAGTTACAGCATACCTTGTACTATAAACAAGTTAGGTGGTAACTATCTGAATGATGTGGATAATTAACATCAAAACAGCAGCAAATGTGCGTGAGGGAGAATCTTTGATGTTGGACTTAAATTATTTAATCTAATTTAAATGGAGGCAGGAATACCAGACTTTAGATGTATTAATGTGAATAGATTACACAGATTATAAACTCTGTTAGATGTAGAACTAACTTTCTGTATTTTCTTATAGTTCTTAAATTAATGTTTTCTTTAATTTCAGTGTTTTCCCTTAGAAACTATGGTTGGCCTTATTTATATCTCTTCTAAAACAACTATGCTTCTTTAACTTGGATAAATATAAGTTGATGTAAAGACATACTAAATCAAAATGTATTTTTTCCAGAAGTTTTAGAAGTGTGCACAAATTATTTAGCTATCAAATTCATTTAACTAAACAGTAGTGGAGCTGCCTTTGTAAAAACAGTAACAGGGAAAAATTTATGACATTGAAAGAGATTTCACCTAACCAAGCCATCTTGTCTTTAACCTCTAAATTGTCCTTAGTCATTCCTGGACATGGGCCAAGCTAACTTTGGGAGAAATAGCCCTTCTCAGAACCCCTTTCTGGTAACATAACCCCAGACCAGATGTCTTCCTATTGTCAATGGAGGTGCAGCATAATAATATCGGGAAGTTACCCTAGATGGTCTAAAACAGCAGGGAGGAACCCTCCATTCCAGGAATTGCCCATCCCTTTCCTGGAACACTCAGGAATAATCTACCCAGGGTTTGACTATCAGTCCCTCTGCTTAGCATTACACAACTTAGTCTTAGTTAAATAATTACCATTGTTCCAGAAGTTATAAGATCTGCTACTTCCCTAATTATTTTTGAAATTAACATTACTATTTTAGAACCTAAGATTTGCTTTTTAAGACTTTTGCATTTCTGATAACCAGATAACTCCACCGAGGCCAGCGACTACTCTACTCTGATGCTCCAACTCAAAAGCAGACTCAGACCAAGAGGACCATTTTCCACACCCTGTCAACCAATGAGCAATTTTCCTAGCCCTCTGCCTGCCAAACTGTCCTTGAAAAAACCTAGCCTCCACATTCTGGGAAGGCTGATCTGAGTAGTAATAATCTGAGATGCAGGTCTCTCATTTAGCCAACTCTACATGTATTAAACTCTGTCTGTTGCAATTCCCCTATCTTGATAAATCAGGTCTATCAAGGCAAGATGAACCCATTGGGCCGTTAGATAGGTACATAAAGAATTGTAACTATGCTGATGAATGTATACTCCAAAGAGACTATTTAGGACTATCTCACAACGTTATATTCAATATATAAAGATTCATAGCCTCAGATTTATAAATCACGAAAGTTATTGATTCTATCAGAGGCGTTAGAACCAAAGAGACTCCAACTTGAAGAGGGGCTGGGAAAAATAAGGCTGAGACCTACTGGGCTGCATACCTAGGAGGTTAGATATCCTTAATCACAGCATGCAATAGGATGTTAGCTCAAAATATAGGTCACAAAAACCCTGCTGATAAAACAGATTAAGTTAAAGAAGCTGCCAAAACCTGCCAAAATAAAGATGGTGATGAAAGTAACCTCTGGTCATCCTCAGTACTCATTATATACTAATTATAATGCATTCACATGCTAAAAGACACTCTCACCAGAGCCATGACAGTTTACAAATGCCCTAGCAACATCTGGAAGTTGCCCTATATGGTCTAAAACAGCAGGGAGGAACCCTCCATTCCAGGAATTGCCCACCCCTTTCCTGGAACACTCACAAATAATCTACCCCTTGTTCAGCACATGATCAAGAAAGAACTGTAAGTATATTCAGTTAAGCAGCCCATGCCACTGTTCTGCCTAGGGAGTAGCAATTCTTTACTCCTTTACTTTCTCAATAAATACATTCTTTCAAGGTTCAAAAACCCTTTCTTGGGGTCTAGACTGGGACTCCTTTCCAGTAACATAACCCAGACCAAATGCCTTCCTGTTGTCAGTGGAGAGGCAGCATGAGGCAGTAGAGCCTACTATGGCTGCGGAGTCAGACCAGAGTTTGAGTCTCAGTTCCTCAGTTTGGTATTACGCAACTGAAGCTTTTACATGAGAAAAAAATCTGACAAGTAAAGTCGGAGTACTTAAATACAGATGCTAAAGAAACTTTATCTCATATTTTGTCAGCCAGTGGTATAACTGGGTTTCACCTATTCAACATAAAATTTATTGATTTTTTTTTTTTACTATTCTTTTTGGTCAATATTTTGTTTCCTTGATCTGTTAATACAATTGAGAACATCATTAATAATACCTATCCATGTAAAATGTTATTTTGAATAATTTATCTGTTAAATATATTTAATGTAATAATTATTTGAAACAGATATATAAGATATACAAAACATTGTAAGATAAATATTTAAGTAATACAATCAGAGTGAAAAAAGGAACATCTTAGAAACGTTAAGTAATTGAAATGCATATTGAGGAGAATTCTGCAAAATTACCAAAGTTTTTATCATAATTTTCATAATTTGTGTGCTGGTTGATTTATTACATAACAACAGTATTTTAATTGTCCAAGAAGAGAAACAGATTTTCTTTATACTAATGTCAGGACAAAAATAGAAATCCACAAAATCTCAAAAAGGAAAAACTAAATATGTCTTATGTTTTTCATGACTACCATTTTATACCTCTGATGAAATTGAATTAAAATGGTCTTATCTTTATTAGTCATCATTTGTACACATTCTTAACATACAAGGGGATTGAAAAGGTTTACGTGTAGAAGACTTACTCTAAAAGGAATTTATTATACAAAAGAGTAGAGAATTGAGAACTGTCACATGTGAAGAGTGTATTGGAAATTTCGATACTGGGCTATAATTATCTATCTTGCTATCTATCTATCATCTATCTATTTATGCATATGAAAACATATGAACCTGTATACTATTAATTATTATTAAATAATAAGCTGTTTATGCTGCATTTTTATTTGAATGGCCTGAAAGAAAGTTTATGATAAACTCACCTGAACTCTAAAGAGCAAGGATCTTGGGGACTTGAACATTTTCTCTTTTCGGGTATTCTTTTCATGATTTTGTATACTCAAAAATTAAATTATAATTTTAAAACAATTTCATGTGATTTTTTGCATGAAAAATTATATCTGAAATATATTGTTACATAGGAATTTAAATATGCTTATATGAGGAATAAATTTATGGTTGAAAATATGAAGCCTTAGCCTTAGCCTCAAATCCTTTCAAATGTACTTACACAGACATGTCTTACATACACAGAAAAGTACCTATTGCACTTTTAAAACATAGGCATATTATTTAAAATATAATTTCTTATTACTGAAGAGAAAGATATTTCATATCTTTATTTTAAAAAAACTCGACTAAATCCCCCCACAAACCAGCATTTTATACATTAAAAAACATAAAATTATAAAAGTATTTGTATTTTTAGTATTTTAACATATTCAGCAGCAAATACAATCAAATGCCTACTTTGCCATAGCTTTATGATAAATGCTATTCATATACACATTGACAAAAGAGACGGTATTTTCATTTTTCTGGAGACAGGAGCAAGAGATAAATTAAGAAAGTATGATAAGCAATCATGCATTTATATACACACAACATATATATATATATATCATAAATTATAAATTACAGTTATATATTTCTTCCTTAAGGATATTTGATTTCTTTAAACATTATGTTCCAGTTCTGAGTTTTTTATTTATAAATTTTATTCATTACTACCTTGATTTGGTAGACATTACTCTATTTCTATACCTTCTTCCATAAATTTGTATTTCAGATTCCATTTCAATGGATTTAAAATATTATAATACCACTAAAATACAATTCACCTCACTTTCATTGAAGCTATTGTTACTCAAATTTTATTTTAATTTCCATTTTGTTATTCCAATGTTATAAAAGCTATTTCTTCTGCAATTAAAACACAAGCCTTCCTTCAGAAACACATAAAAGAAAATTGATTTTCATCCTGAAAATGTCAAACTTCTGCCTATAATACTCAGCTATGGTTTTCTGAAACAACAAAGTTCAAAAAGAGCCATCGACCTGATGGCCCTTTGAAACACAATGATGGATGCAATGTGTCTACTACTTTACTGTCAGAATGTCCTCCAAGAGAAAGAAACAATCAATGAAGAATAATAAATCTAAACTGGGTAGAGGTTTGCTTGTTTTAAATGTATTAAAAGAGAAACAACAGGTATTTCACTTCTCTGGAGAAAGACTTTTATTGACTATTTGATTAACTCTTTTCTCTCCTTCTGGTTTATTTGAATCCCACATAACATATATCTGCTTAAAGACATTGAGCAATGCCTGGAAATTTAACACCTTACACAGTTCTTGAACTTACTGTGAAATATAGATGTGATCTACTGTTATTCTTTAAACGAGAAGGAATAAAACTCTAACGGAGGATACAACTTTACTCACCCTAGTGCCGTGTTCCTCTGTCAATCTCTAGGTCTGACAACTTCAACTGTTTCTAGGGGTTGATGTTTCCATTCTCCTATAGAATAGAATTATTGATGAATACCGTATCAAAAGCAAAGTCGTTACTCAAGTGCAAAACATCAAAACAACTCATTTTATTACAGATTATGATTACATTAATATTTCTTATGCTTAAAATAAATTCTTGCAAATTCTCAAAAGCAAGTGAGTAAAAGATTGCAAGGATCTTAAATATAAGTTTGGAAGTATAAAACAAGTCTAATTTAAAACTTAACTAACCCTCAGAATATGTATCTATTCTCCAGGTTATATTCTTTACTCAGGAAATGAAAAATCACTTCCACCTGCATATTTTGTATGACCAGCGTCTGCCATTTTACCAGAGTCCTAACAAGGAAGCACTGCATAAATTCCCCTTTATAAATGACACTTTAAATACATGTTGTTTTATGATATGGTCCACATATGCAAGACAACTATGGACAATTACATAGACTGAAAGTTACTTTTGATTTGTTAGAATTGTTATTTTTATTCATTCATTTATTTATTTTTTGAGACAGGGTCTTGCCCTGTTGCCCAGACTGGAGTACAATGGCACGATCACAGCTTATGGCAGCCTCAGCCAGCTGGGCTCAAGCAATCCTCCTACCTCAGCCTCCCAAGTAGCTGGGACCTCAGGTATGTGCCATCATACTCAGGTAATTTTTGTATGTTTTATACAGGCAGGATTTTGCCATGTTGCCCATGCTTGCCTCAAATTTCTGGTCTCAAGTGATTCTCCCACCTTTGCATTTATGCTTTGTAAAAGGAGAAATAAATTAATTTTATGATGATGTGACATAACATCCAAATTATGAAAGATGTTACATATGTTAACTATTTGTGTCATTTCTATTGTGATTTGAAGTCAAAGTTAGAGAACATGTCTTATTCACTTCTCTCATGTGCATATCAGGAAATATGTACAGAAATAGATGGAAATACATATATTTTGTTTCAAACACCTAAATATATAGAATACAAAATTGACAGATGCATTTGATTTATGAAAAACAAAACTATGATTTATTTCTTACAACCAAAGTTTGTTGGTGATCTATTGAATAAGTTAGACAAAAATGTTAGTTTACAACGGTTCTAAACTGATCTACATTAAGTAACATCCTGAAAAAGGAGATACATATTTATAAAAATCTAGAGTACGTAAATTAAATTTTGAAAATAGTTTATTTTCATAGATAAATAGAAATCTCTACATAAAAAAAAATTAAGAAATGCATACAAGTCAATTTTTATATCACTTTGGGGATTAGTATATGTCTATCTTAAAGGAGAAAATAAATAGGACTATATTCAAAACATAAAAACAATAAGCAGTATATTCACCAATTTTTCACAACAGAATTTAAGCTTAATAGCAATATGTAAAACACAGCAGCAAAAGCTTTCCAGACAAATTACGGATGAGGTGTGATGGGATCTTATAAATTTTTGTCATCACCACCCCTGTCCTTAACCCCAAGCCCACCGTGGCCCCTTGGTAGCATTTGGGACAATTCTGTACAACTCCAAGTTTCCACAGAATGAAATTTGAAAATTTTTGATATAAATCATTTTTAATATTCTTTAATAACAAAAGCTATAAAAATGGATACTGCAAGGACTAAATAAAATTTTCTCAGTTGGTTTAATCAACAATAACCACAATAGAAGGAAAATTTTTGCAGTGACCTCTTGACTGGACATTAGCTCTGAATGTAGCAACAAAGATCAGATATAGCTATATTTCCTCCTTGGGGTTCTGAACATTCGTGAATAGTGCTGAAGCTTCAATTAGTCTCATTTTTAGGAAGGCATTTCATACTGTGCTTTGTGTCGATTTAGTAATACAGTGGGTGGCTTATGATGTCTGAGTCATGATTACACATTTCATAAAATACAGCAGAAATCGTAGAAGATTTATAAATTAACACTTAGAGCATTCTATGCCTTCAGGTCTGGAGATAAAAGATGAATGAAATATTATCTTTTATGATTTCAGTATATCTAACTATGATTACGTAAAAATTAATTTCATGTGATTATGCACACATTTTATCAATATAGTTCCAAAAACCAATTATTACTTAAAAGCTTACTTTTTACACATTTCTGTTACCCTAGATTTGGGGAGTTATAAATTATCTCTTAAATACAAAGTGTAGGATTTCAATTAAATAATTTATGTTTTAAAGATTGGAAAGTAGGATAAAAGTCATATCTTAGAATGAGTACCAACTGTCTGTGGTATTTCACTTATCGTGAATCCTAATTTTTATAAAACTGTTTTTCTATATTGATATTTCAACAGTACCCTTCTATAGAAGAGTTCTACATAATACCAAAAATAAACAAGATTTTTTAACTGCTCTCAACTGCCTCAACATTAGCTAGAATAAATAAGAAAAGAATAGCTTCTATTAGTTTAATGCATACAATTTCCCACAGATTGCACTGGAAATTTGTTGTGTGATGAACCTAAACTAGTATTAAAATGTAGTCATTGCACAGTGTATATATATTTGAAAACATCATATCATAAACAGTAAATACATACAATTTTATCTATCCATTAAATCAGTTGTTAAGAAATATATTGTTTGCTTTAAAAATGTTATTCATGATTAACCACTATGATGTAGTAGTATAGTATTTAACCAAGATTCATTATTTAACTATATTTCAACCCTTTAATAGTGTCACTAAATGTGCAACAGCAGAAAGATTTATGCTATGATCTAATTGAACACCTTTTCACCTGCAACAAAACCTGAATAATGAATTAAAATTTATTAAGGTAAAAGGCTGCAGGTTTTATAAAAGGCAGTTTCAGTCTTCATAACCACTATCCACAAAAGGGCAATACTTTGAATTTTGAAGCCATAATTAAACACTAGAGAACTACAAATAGAAAAAAATATGAAATTATGTCATATATTGCTATGTAAGTACAAGGATGGTTGTATGCATTTTGATAACTGACTGCCACTTATCAGAGGTAATTTCTCAATAAACAAAAAACAAATATTCATCTAGGTGTAAAGTGGAAATAGCAAATATTAGTATAATTAATTGAATTTTGAAAATGCTTAAGGATAACAATAATGTGATTTAAATAACAAGATTTACCTTTCTACTTAAATAATGTTATTAACCATTAGTAGACATAAAATTGCATCAGTCAAATTCCATAGATAGTTATTTAAATTCATTGATGGAATAAAGGAAGGAGGTATAGACATTAAGTAGGCAGTGAGGGAAGAAGTAAAGAGAACTTGATGTTTTACAAAGTGACAGGAGATTTTTAATTTAAACCTATTTGAATGTTGAATGCTTTTTGTTGTTGATGTGAGTTTTGTTTTCTTTGGCTTTTTGGTACAGTATCTCACTCAGCGACCTAGGCTAAAGAACAGTGGCATGATTATGGCTCAACAGTCTCGATGTCCTGGGCTCAAGCAATCCTCCTGCCTCAGCCTTTCAAGTAGCTGGGACTACAGATGCATGCTATCACATTGGCTATTTTTTCAAAAACAAAATGTCGCCAGGCGCCCCGTGGCTCATGTCTGTAATCCCAGCACTTTGGGAGGCCGAGGCAGGCAGATCACAAGGTCAAGAGATTGAGACCATTCTGGCCAACATGTTGAAACCCTGTCTCTGCTAAAAATACAAAAATTAGCTGGATATGCTGGCATGTGCCTGCAGTCCCAGCTCCTTGGGAAGCTAAGGCAGGAGAATCCCTTGAACCTGGGAGGCAGAGGCTGCAGTGAGCTGAGATAGATTGCGCCACTGCATTCCAGCCTAGCAAAAGAGCAAGACTCAAGTCTCAAAAAAAAAAAAAAAAAATTTTCCCAGAGACAAGGTCTTGTTATATTGGCCAAACCTGTTTTGATCTTGGGTTCAAGTGATCCTCTTGCCCAAGCCTCCTAAAGTGTTGTGATTATAGGCATGAGTCACTGCACCAGCCTTAAAGGTTTCTTAAAGCCGGAAAGATGACAATACCACTACTACCACTTTTTCTGAATGAAGAGAGCAAAACATGCTAAGAAATTACAAAAAAAAAAAAAAAAATGTGATTCCTAGTAGCAGGTATCTATTGATTTTTCTCTTAGTATATTTTCTTGTTTGGATTCCAGGATACCTCACTTCCTGATTTCTCTCGTACATTACTGGCTCCGTTTCTGCAGGTGCATGCTCATTTCTCAAAAATAGAATGTCCCAGGGTACTGACCTTAACTTTCTTCTCATTTCTACATATAATAATTTCCAAACTGTTTTTATTCAACCTTGTGGAATTAAACATCATCTAAATCTCAAAAATGTCAAAATTAGAATGTCAGTCTACAACCCTGCAGCTTTTTCCTTCACATCTAATTTAATGTCTATAGTCATTTCAAAATTAATATGGTCAATGGCAAGCTACTGACTCTCATAGCTCTTCCACTCTTTCTGAGATGGAGTTTTGCTCTTGTTGCCCAGGCTGGAGTACAACGGCGGGATTTTGGCTCACCACAACCTCCACATCCCAAGTTCAAGTGATTCTCCTGCCTCAGCCTCCTGAGTAGCTGGGATTACAGGCATGCACCACCACACCCAGCTAATTTTTTGTATTTTTAGTAGAGACAGGGCTACTCTTTATAAATAGCAATTCTATGCTTTCATCAACTTAGTCCTTTATGATACATTTGTACACTATGAAGCCTCAAAGTTAAAATTCACAATTTCTTTAATCTTTTTCATCTAACATTTCTATGCTTACGATATATTCCCAGAGTCCTAATGACTCATAAATTGTGTTATTATTCTTGTCATCCCTCTAATAACTTCATTCAGCTTAATAAAATCCCCACTTACTTTACTTATTTTAGGCCATGATAATACAAGACAGTGGAAGGGATTAGAGTTATAAAACAACAACGACATAAAAGAAAAATGAAAAGAAGTTTAAGATAAAAAGGAGAGAGCCATCCTACTCTGCTATTTGGCATTTGACCAAGCTCTTTGCCTAATTACACTTTATTTATAAAGTAGATATTTTGGTATGATTTCTAATATGTCTTGCATATCCATGATTCAAGACTACACAATTTAAGTCAGAAGTTGATACTGACTTCAAGAATTAATAGTAGTCATTTGGTAGTTGAATGTTGTGTTAATGAGGATTTGACTACTGATCTAGAAGAAAAAAATGCTATGTTCAAGATGTTGAATGATTTAGTGGTGATGTATGCCAAACAATGTTCTCATATCAGCAGTACATTTAACCAGAAAAGAAAAAAATTAATAGTAAGAACCTTTTATTAAAAAGAAATACCTTCTTAAAACCAAACAATAATTTCAGAAATATGTTGGATATTAAATTTCAAAACCTTTAGAAACAATGACATAAATTCTTCCTGGTTGCTGTGGAATGGATTTTATGACCACTACCTTTATATAAATCTAGAGATTTTTCAACAGATTAAAACACTGTGCTTGTTTTTCTCAATGACATAAAGAAAATAAAATATAAGCTCAATTAAAAGAATAAATTTATATTTCACAAATATGTCAGTATTAATACGGAAACTTGACTGACAAAAATGAGTATCTACACATGTAAAGAAACTCTTAGCCACTATAATTTCTTGGTTTCATTTCTTAAAGCTAAGTACTCATCTAATCAAAATATTGCATTTTTTTTCCAAGATAAAAATCACAAAGTGTACACATAAAGGGATGGCCTTTGATTTTTGAAATATTTTTTTCTGAGTAAAAGATAGGGCATACAGTCCTAGAAACAGCTGCTAAGACAACAGTGTTTTGTTCACAACCAAAGTGATTAATATATGACTTCTGAGAAAGCTTACTATTTTGCATAACAAGATGTGCAATGAATGGCCACTTCAGAGCATTTGACTATCATAAATCATTATAATACCATTTTGAAATCTAAAAGGCCTTCTAATACTCAGCATGCTACAATAACTCCATGAAATTATTTTCGGCATACTTCAAGAGTATGCATTTTGTCATTACATTTTCCTGCTGAGAGAGTTCACAAAGAACACACTATTCTTTAAATTATCTTTTATAGAATATTTATGGTATCATTAGGATGTGACAAAAAAACTCAAAAGTGCCCAAAGGAGAGGTGGGGCCTATGTATGTTAAAACAAGGATAAAATTTGAATATATGTATCTATTAAATATGTATTTCTTTTAGATTGTCTGTGCTTTGAGAAAGCTGCTATTAGAAAAAGGGCATCATTTTTGTGAGTTGCAAGCACCTTTAGAAGTTGTAATAGCCTTTTAAATGCAAAGGTCTATAAAAAAGATTTGTTTTATGCAAATTTAAGCAAGTCAGCTGAATCATATTGCAGAGATGAATGGCTGCTTACTTTGATTCAGATTTGAGGTCATTCTTTCACATACAAACAGCCACCAAAATGTATTTGACTAATGCTGGGGATATGTATCAATTCTGCAAAAAACTGATTTTGCTTCATAATTGGCAATTTAAAAAAAGCACTTTAGAATTCCTTGCTACTTTTTAAAAAACCTCCAGGTAATATACTGAATCCTTACATTTAAATTGGCAAAGGTCCAGTAAGGACTTAGAAAACTATTTTAAGTCATAGGGATTGGAAGTGACAAAATAGGAATCCTTTGCTCCTATATCAGAGAGATTATATGTGTGTGGCTAAGTGTCTATGTGGACTTAGAAGGATGGGAGTTTAAAAGACTGTGCTTATAAATATCTTCCTTCAAGATAGGTAATAATTTTACATGCCCATTCATTGTTTTACAACCTTTGCTGATTTCACTAATCTCATAGAAAATCATAATTTCATAGGTAAAAATTAATATGACATTGTTTAATTTGTATTTTTTACATAATGTGTGGTTGAAAGTTTGAATGCATTTGCTCTCCTTACAATTATCAATTTTCTCAATCTATTTTTTAACTTTTTAGCATATACAAAGTTATTAATTGAGATATTTGTTAAGCCAATATTCATACTGGTTACATTTTTGGTAGATTCCTTCTCTTGGTTTGTAGTATGATTTTATTCTGCAGTATTTGCCATATATATGAAATGTTTATATACTAAAAATGTATTGTTTTTCCTTTGCATTTATCTTTTTAAATTAAATCCTTACTCCTTAGTACAGATTTTTTTGATGTTCCATTCATCCATTTATTTTCATATTAGAAAAATTATACCAATACGTTTAATGTATATGAAATTGATTTTGACATAAGGTGTTTATGGGTCCAAATATGAATTATTACATTTCAAAGCTTTATTATTTCACACTTTATGCTACATTTTGCCAATCCATTATGGAAACAAAAACATTCAATTTTACAGACAAAAGGAGATCTTTGCTATAAAAGTAGAATTATATTCTCAAGTCCTTGATAATAGAATACTGTTGTGTAACTATTCATTACCATGAAATGAAATTGATTTTAAATTGATACATGCTTACTTTTATTTTTTGGAAGGTGTCTTTTAGCTTGGAATTTAGATGTGAAAAGTACTACCAATTGAATTGAACACTGATGCTAGCAACAGGAGGAAGACAAGTTCCTAGGCAGGAAGGCACGGGTCCCCACTGAACCCCGACCTTGAATCCAAGGACAATTTAAAGCCTGAAAACCAAGCTGCCAGTTCTGAATAGAGTAGATGACCAGAGTAAGAACTTCTATCCTCGTCTTATACACTCTTGATTAGCTTATAATTCCGCCTGCTGGATTATAAACTGCAGGACAGAGAAGGTTGGTCCCCAGAGGAAAGTATTTATTTTAACACTGTCCTGCAGCTGGACCTTTTCTGTAAACACCATGGCAAAGTGTCCGAGGTCCCATATGTGCAGGCTTTCTTTGCCTTGCAGGATATTCCAGACCTTTGACAACATTGTAGGATTGATCCAGCCCTCCTAGCAGCCATCTCAGGAGAGGCTGCAAAGGGCAATTCCAAGAGACAAAGGAAGCAAATTCCAGAAGTGCCTCCAGCAGGGGAGTCAGGTCCCTCTTGTCCTGTTCCTCCTGATCCAACCTGTGCTCCTTATCCAGGCTGTCTCTCAATCTGTCCCATCCTAGAAATGCTAATTTTAAGTGGGTCTCAGCCTCATTCATGCCCCTACAAGGGACACCTTGTGAATATGGCCCTATTAGGGTTTAGGTCCCCTTTTCTCTACAAGACTTAAGACAAATCATGGGGGATCTTAGTACATTCTCAGACTACACTGACAGGTTTATAGAGGCTTTCCAGAATTTAACCTAATATGTGAACTCTCCTGGAAGGATGTTATTTTACTTTTGAGTCAAAGACTCACTACCAATGAGAAGCAGGCAGACTTGCAAGCAGCAGAGAAGTTTGGGGATGAGCTTTGTTTTCCATATAGTGCCAAGAAAAAGGAAGAGTCTTATCCAATTGGAAAAACAGCAATACCATTGGAGGACCCTAAATGGGACCCCAGTGATGACACAGGAGAATGAAGAGGGAAGCACTTTCAGATGTGCACAGTGGAGGGCTTAGGAAGGGCTAGCACCAAGCCTCTCAATTACTCCAAACTATCCATGATAGACCAGGGATCAGATGAGAATTCCACTGCCTTCCTGGAAAGGCTAAGAGAATCCTTGGTAAAGCAAGCCTCTCTATCTCCTGATTCAGTCAAGGGCCAACTAACCCTAAAGGATAAGTTTATTATTCAGGCAACCCCAGTATTAGGAGGAAGCTACAGAAACATGCCATGGGACCAGACAGTACTTTAGAAAATCTCCTGAGAATGGCCACCTCCGTCTTTTATAATAGGGTTCAGCAGGATGCTCAAAAGAGAGGAAACAGAAAAAGGCACAGGCTCTAATGGCTGCCTTGTAGGCTTGCAAACTCCAGAATCCCTGAGATGTACCCCTTAACTGCTACAAATGTTGCAAGCCAGGGCACTGTAAGAAGGACTGTCCAGGCAATAAGGGGAAGCCACCATGACGATGTCCAGTCTGCAATGGGAACCACAGAAGGGTTGACTGTCCTGGGAGATGCAGGTTACTAGGTCCAGAGAT
This sequence comes from Cebus imitator, assembly GCF_001604975.1. Taxonomy (NCBI): domain Eukaryota; kingdom Metazoa; phylum Chordata; class Mammalia; order Primates; family Cebidae; genus Cebus; species Cebus imitator. The sequence goes on along the minus strand of NW_016107412.1, from coordinate 1,140,290 downwards.
GGCCTCCCAAATAGTCCACCAGGACTGATGGGTGCTGGGGCTCCTCTCCCTGGCTCTGACAATTCAGACTACTGTTACCCTCCAGAAGCCCCAGGTGACTCTAGAGGTTGAAGGAAGATGAGCTTCCTCCTGGATATAGGAGTGGCCATTTCTGTTCTCTCCAATCCAGGCTTCTTCTCCTTCCTCAGCATGATGGTGAGGGGTATCTCAGGATTATCTTTTTCCCAAACTCTTAGTTGTAGTCAGGGAGATCTCTTGTTTACTCATGCCTTTTAAATCATGCCTGAAAACTAAACTCCTCATCTAGGCAGCAATATTCTGGCTCCTATGGGAACCACCATCCTTATGGTTCCAGGATATACTCTTTGTCTTCCCCTGGTAGAGACGGATATTAATTCAGAAGTTTGGGTAACTCAAGGGAATATTGGCTGGGCCACAACTGCCATACCTGACCACATCCACTGTAAGTATCCCACTGTTTTTCCTAACCAGATACAAGATCCCCTAAAACTGGAAGCTAGGGAAGAGCTAGCTTCCTATCACTGATAACTTGGTGTTCCAGGGCATCTTCAAACCTTGCAACAACCCTTGTAATGCCCTGATATTGAGGATACAGAGACCCAATAAGGAATGGAGACTGGTCCAGGACCTCCCCCTCATTAATGATGTTGTGGTTCTAATTTATCCTGTGGTTCCCAATCCCTGTACCCTACTAACTCAAATACCTGAGTGAGCAAAATTGTTCATAGTCCTGGACCTAAAGGATGCCTTCTTCTGCATACCACTATATCTGGATTTCCAATACTTCTTTGCATTTGAGACTACCCAGCTAACCTGGACGGTATTGCCACATGGATTCTGAGACAGTCCCCACCTTTTTGGGCAGGTGCTGTCAAGGGATCTCTCTTTATCCTCAACATGTAAATGACATTCTCCTTTGTGCCCCATTTGAGGAAATCTCTCAGGAGGGATGTAAGGCTCTTCTTAATTTTCTAGCTAACAGAAGATATAAGATCTCAAAATCTAAGACAGCTCTGTCGGACTTCAGTGAAGTATTTAGGTCTAGTCTTGTCAGAGAGGACCAGGGCTTAGATAAAAAAAAGATTAAGCTAATCTCCTCCTTTTCCCTCCCCAAAACCTTCAAGCAACTGAGGGGATTCATGGGCATTAGAGGATTCTGCAGATTATGCATACCTGGGTATGATGAGATAGCTCATTACTTTATCATCTAATAAAGGAAACTCAGGCAGCTAATTTGGGAATCAGAGCCTACAAGCGTCTTTGACCAATTGAAAGAAGCCTTGCTTGAGGCATCAGCACTTACTTAGTCTTTCCATAGGGAAGATGTTCAGTGTTTACATAACAGAAAGGAAGAGAATGGCCCTGGGAGTTCTAATCCAGGTCCAAGATCCAGCCCAGCATCCTGTAGGCTACGGAAGCAAGGAGCTTGATTTGGCGGCTAAAGGATGGCTGGCATGCCTCTGGGCAGTTGCAGCGGTAGCTTTGCAGGTACCAGAGCCTACTAAATCAACCATGGGGAGTAACTTAACTGTTTATACCCTACATAATGTAGCAGGACTGCTATCTTCCATGGGGAGTCTCCAGGTAACGTACAACCATCTCCTCAAGTACCAACCTCTGCTATTGGAGGGATCAGCAGTTCAGTTAAGAACTTGCTGCTGTCAAAATCCAGCCGCCTTCCTCCCAGTAAAAGCTGGGGAGCCTAAACATGACTGAAAACAGATAGTAGTACAAACCTACGCAGTCAGAGAGGATTCAAAAAACTACATTAGAGAACCCAGACTTGACTATCTTTACAGATAGATGTTCTTTTATAGAACAAGAGACACATAATGCAGGGTATGCGGTAGTCACCCTAAATGACACTATTGAAAGCACAACCTCTTTCTTCCAGCAGAAGTGCTCAACTAGTTCAGCTAACTGCCCTCACAAGGGTGCTTGAATTAAGCGAAGGGAAAGCAGTTGACAATTATACTGATTCTAAGGATGCTTTCCTAGTCCTCCATGCCAATGCCAAGATTTGAAAGAGAAAGGCTTCCTCACAGCTAATTGGTCTCCCATTAAACACCATCAGGAAATTAACAGACTATTATTCTAGGTTTTCCTTCCATGAGCAGTGACAGTAATACATTCTAAAGACCACCAAAAGTGGATACATGAAATAGCCAAGGGAAATACATTGACAAACCATGCAGCTAAATTGGCAGTGAGAGGACCCCAGATTTCTGATCCACTTGAGGCCTCTAATCTGGGAGGGCTGCATAAGAGAATCAAAACCTCAATATTCTTCTGAGGAAATAGAATGGGCCACCTGTTGGGCATATACCTTTCATCCCTCAGGTTTGATCCAATGGGAAGTTCTCAAAATGCTTCACCAAGCCTTCCGCCCAGGAAAGGATTAAATTTATCAATTAGCCCAACGGTTGTGCTCGGGCCTGGGTGGGGAGGGACCTTACAGTGTACCTCTTTCTACTCCTTCAGCAGTGAAGGTCACTGGAATAGATTCTTGGATTTATTACAGGTGAGTAAAGGCCTGTGGAACTGATGAAATAATTTCTGTTGACCCAGAAGAGCATTCAAAGTACCAATGTAAAGAAATTGGAAACCTCAAGCTGAAGATCATAAAAGACAGGTGTCAATAATTCACCTTTCCTGATATCCTCTTTATAGTCCTACCTATGCTTGCTGTTCCCACCTTCATTCTGTTCCTCACCATTAGGTGTCTTTGCCAAGGACCCCTTAAAAATTGTGAATCACCCTGAAATTGTCTACTCCCCTAAGCAGCTATCTCTCTTCTAAAATTTAACTGCCCTCCCCCAGAAAAGATTTATTTCACAAGAGTGAAACAACTCTGGCCACAACATTGTTTTCAGAATGATTCATCTATTTTATTTGTTATTTCTGTTGTTTCTGGCACAAGATTTTCCCCTTTTAGCTCATTTTTGTATAATACTCATATTTGGTCCAGGCATACTTAACCTCCTTCTAAAATGTTTGTTTTTGCCTAAAGGCCATCAAACTCCAAATGATCATGCAAATGGAGCCTCAGATGATGGCTCCCTTTTTACTGCAGACCCCTAACTAGGCCTCTGAGAGATATCTGACTGCTGTTTTCCCAAAACAATGCCCCCTGTCAGCATGAAGCAGAGCAGTCATTGTCCCTATCCTAATGGAAGTTAGATGTGCCTCTTCAGAGCAAGGATTGATAGTGACAGGATACAGATGAAGTCCTAGGAAGACAGGGACAGGTCCCTGGTGAAACCCAACCTTCAAGCCAGGACAATTTGAAGCCTGGAAACTGAGCTGCCAGTTCTGGATAGAGCCCAGGACCAGAGTGAGCTTTCCCATCCCTGGTTTACCCACTCTCCCTCAATTTGTTCCTCCTGGATGATACCTTTTAATCAATCAAATGGCGCTTTATCGAAGCTCACCATGGACAAATCAACATGCATTTCCTCATTCTAAGCCCAAAAATCTCTGGACTCAGCCACACAGATAGCTACCTACTTTCAGGTGCCCTCTGGATGCTGAGAGCTTTCTTTCTGTTGCTCAATGAAATTCTATTCTGCCTTACTCACTCTCGGGTGTCCATGTACTCTATTCCTATTGGTCATGGGACAATAACCAGAATTTGCCCAACTGCAGGAGGGAAAGAGCCGTCTTGTTTCTGCTCACTGATCTTCGGGTGGGGTGGCAGGAGTAAAAGAGCTGCAACACCCCCTCCCACTCCCCGAACAATGGGAGAGAACTGGGTGCCACTCCCCCACTCTGGTAAAACTACAGGAATAAAAAGCTGAAACACTGGCAGTAAAAGTTCCTCAGAAATTCAAACCTCTGCATAGATAATACAGGCATTGCTATTCTAAAGGAGTTTTTAAAGTAGGTTTTTGTTCAGATATACCTACAACTCAAGCAGAATGGGAAAACTCACCAGAACATTCTGGAATCCTGAGAAGATTCAAGGACGTATCAAGAAGAAGTCACAAAATGGCTTCAAATAACTCTGAGAAGTTGGATAGGGATTTGGCAGATGATGAAACCCACAAGAGAAGTACAAAGTAAAGAGAGAAAATCAGAATCAACAAGTACCAAAACCCAGGAAAATCTGATAATCTATAAATAATATAGGCTAATTGTACAATTGTGGAATGTTTGGGGAACAGGCCACAAAATGACTATCTACAATTCCTAAAGACCTTGGATTCTATACCTTTGAGATGAAAAGTTTTAATTTTATTGTTCCTAACAGGAGACAGATTCACTAGTATGTGCTTTAGAAAAGTTAAGGTAGAAGTAAATTTATTATGAAAGGGGAAAAGTTAAAAAGCTATTGTATTAATTCACTCATTTATTCCCTTGTCCATCCATTCAACAGTGATTTATGAATCAGGCATTGTTCTGAGATATGTACCACAGAAATGAACAGAGCGCAATAACTCAGGTAAGATTAAGGTCATAAATTAGAGTATGTCTTTCTAATATGACAAAAACACAGACACTATAAAATAATAAACTGTAAATTTGTTTGCATATTTATAAATTTGCCATCATGGTAAAAATATCATGAAATTAAATCAAATGTCATTTTGGGGAAAACAAAACTCACATTTCAGTCACAGAAGCCCCTCTGTAACTCTTCCAGCTACCTTTCTAAAAGTGTTTAAATTGTTTTAACACTTATATGGCACTCTCTCTGTTCTATGTTTATTTTATTTTAGCCCAGTTGGAACAAAAATACTTTGGCTGTCATGCACCTAATGGGGGAAAGCTCACAGAGAAAAAAACAAAGTATTTTTTACACTAAAAGATGTTGACTTTGAAGAGATTATCCCAGGGCTATGACAGAGACTTAGATGATTAGGAATTTGGATTTACTTTAGATAGTGTGGAAAATAAGAGTAGTTATTGCAAGGTGATATTTAAAGTGAGGCCTAAAATATGTGAAGAGAACAGAAGTCTGAGAGAAAAATCATTTCAGGTGGCAAGAATAAAACAAGTACTCGTCATGTTTTTTTTCTTTTTAATTGTAGATGTCTTAAATATTGAGTTAACCATACCCTTTTACTTATGATCATTAAACAAATGGGTTTCCAAAGTAATGAGCTTCACTAAAATCATGTGTTTAATTTGAACTCTCCTGTTAATACTAATTAATGATTGTTTCCATTGTGATGATGTATTATGGGTCTAAGTTTTCTCATTAGGGCAAAATTGGCACCTTGATCCATAATTATACCAGGTGGTACATCATCTGCATTTATGTAGATATTTAAAGGGTCTTTGTCACTAATCTGTTTCATTGTTAGTTTCTAAGGACTATTTAAATTTGTTAACAATAATTTTCTAAAAGTATCAACAATTTTACAGATCTTTAACTGTTTAAAAAAGGCTAACATTTGAAGACCCTGTAACAATTCAAAATCATTTCATGTACAAATACATATAAGACATTATAATTACTTCCATATTAACTTAAAAGAGGACTGGTGAGATGTAGATTAAAATGATTTTCTGATTTTTAAAAACTGATTATTCCTTTAAAGTCTTTCCTTATAAACTGAAATAATTGTTAATACAGAGGTATTTAAGTAGGATTTTATAAATTTCAAATGTTATATGTCTCATAAAAAATTTGGGGAATACTGTTTTATTAATGTTATCTACCTATGCCCCACAATTCACTACACTTTAATTTCTATAATCTCATTTTCTTTAGCAAGATTGTCCTTCAGAAGTTTTGGTGACTGAGGAGATGACCCAAGGTTTCAACATGACAAAGTGTATCTTGGGTCTCAGCAAACATAATAAAAGAGATCTTAGTACTGTATAACAGAATCTGGGAGTATACAAGATTCTTGGCACTCTGAGGTTAAAATAATTTTCTAGCATGAGGATATTTATTTTAGATATAGGCTTCAGGTAGTTATATTGGAAAGTTAATAACTGTGCCATGTGAGATGTTTTATTTTTAGATATTTGGAAACAAAACCAAAAGGACACCAATAAAAAGTGAATAAAAATAACTACAAAAAAACTAAACCTGATTTTGAAGTGTAAAATTACTCTTACGTCCTATTTTTCTGTATCTACCACACAGACTTTACCACATAGACACAGACTTTCTCTTGCCACCTAAACACACACATACATCCATGTACACACACACCTGAACTTGCACATGAACACAACATATCATAGTGGTTAATAACACAAACTCTAAAATCAATCTACCTGGAATTAAGTCTTGGCTTTGTCACTGATCACTGTCAACTTGGGCAGGTTACTTTACCTATCAGTCCTTACTTTCCTCATCCATAAAAAGATCTATGAAGCATATTCTAGTCCATGTTGTCAGGTGAAATGAATTGGTATATGTAAATTACCTAGACCAGGGCCTATCAAACAGTAAGTAATATATAAGTACAGATAGTATGCATGATGTGAGTGTTAAATGACATCATTACCATGACTATGGCTTTAATGCACAGCAACACAAAGTCTGTGGAAAGACGACAGGAGGAAAACTATGGGATTTTATTAGGAGGAAGGAGATGATTTAGTTCCGAGAAATGACTTGTGTTCAGTCAAATTAGGAAATAATTTATCAAGACCTGTGACAAAGCAGACAAGAAGGTGAGAAAGAAACTGAATGGCATTTAAATTTTTGTGATTTTAAAAGCAAAGTGAGCAAGTGATCTTTATCCAATCCAGGTGGGCAAACTGTGCAACCCAAATAGAAACATATAGCACTACCTTTGGTTGCTCTAAATATGGATTCCTTCCTCATGGCTTTATATGTACATTTTCATCTGATGCCCAAATACATTATGAGATATACATATGGTATATATCTGTATTATCGTAAAGAGGAAGCAGTTGATTTTGAAAAACTTGTTACTTATCTAATGTCAAAATCTATTCAGTTTTAGAAATAGAATTAGAACTTACTTCTCAGTATCATATATTTTGCATTTTATCATGTCATTATGACTGTCCAATTTTAGAAATATTGTGTAGTGTTTTAAGAGTCATATCACCATGATTAAGAATATGTCATGATATAAACACACAACAGCTATTTCCAGATCTTGATATTGTAAAGTATCATTGATGAAATAAAAAATCTGAGATAAATTCTAGAACTATTCTTGAAATATGTACACAATGTAGCTTTTAAGAAAAGTGCTCTATACAACCAATAAATTAACTGAAAACAAACTGGTTTCTGCGGAGCACAACTGTGTTCTTAGCTATACAGGATGACTGCTTGAGCCCAGGAGTTCAAGACCACCCTGGGAAAAATTGTGTGATCCTGTCTCAAAATAACATAAAATGAAATAACCAAAAATCAGAAAAAAAAAATTAAGCTCAAAAACTAAGACTGTTTACATTGGGTTTTTTTTTTTTTCCCCCTCAGAGGAAAGGAGGAGGTACCAACATCAAAACCTATTTTTTTCTAATTAAAAAAAATACATGATTTACTTTATCCAAATGAACGCTTCCAGCAGAAAGACATTATTGATAACATTGTATGTGGGATGACCACACATTTTGTTTGTCCTGGATGGTATTAGTTTATCCCTATTTTTCTTGGATCAATTTTGTTAGCCTTTGTCTCAAATTTTTCATTTAAAAATTATTATTAACAATTATGTTTATAAAGTTTAGGGTTATTTTGGCAATCCTCACTTTGTACTTCTAGCTGTAAAAATACAAATGGATTGAGAACAGCATTCATACTTTAACAAATGGCCAAGTAAGTGATCAGGTATACCTTTCTTCTGATTCTTTCCAGAAGCTGTATATCTCCCAGTAATATTTTACAGATCATGTATGTGACCCTGCATTGTAAAAGGCAGTAGTAGGAGAAGCATTCAGAGCCGCTAAGGCCTCAACTTGGCCCTCCAGCTAAATGTGGTTTTATGCTTTTCCAGCTTGTGAAATGGTACAAACCACGAAGTACTAGTGGAACTTGATGAGGTTGGTGGAAGGAGACAATTATAGTTTCGGTGCATGTGAAATAACTACAGGAAATACGGACTCAGCAGTACCTCATAGAGCATATATAGAGTGGGGTGAGGAGTCACTATGCAGGACTTGTCATGTATTGTTTGGTGAAAATCTATACTGTTCATTTATTATTTACCATTTTAGTGCTTATTTATTTTTAAGCCATAAACCATCTGCAACAATAAACAGCCTCACATCCAAAAAACACATTTATAAGAAAAATTAAGAACTGAATTTCCATTTCTCGAGAAAGTTGGTGAATAATATGTTACTTCTACACAGTGTCTGTGGCCATTTACGATACTTATCACTAGCCAAGTGGAAGAAAAAAATAAAATTGCTCAAGAAGCAATATCATCAGTTTTACAAATAAGTAGCTATACTTAGACTGTTCTGAGATTTATTACACATGCACATGAAGTTGGGCCATGGATATCAGTTCCATTAATATATAAGAATTTCAAAATTGTCAAATAATGCTACCTTTATCAAATAATGGCAAATGGAAAATAAGTTAAACTAATTTTAATGGATTCTTTCCATGGAATTCAGAAATCAAAGTAAACATTTTAGAAGTTCCTTAAGTTGGATGTGAAAAATTTAACATTATTATGAATTCAAATAGAAAGTCAGTTACATAATCTGTTATTCAAGGTAAAATAATTTGCTTTTGTGGTTATAATATTAAAGCATTTTTTTGAAGCAGAGGGTCATTGGAAAAAACAATGTTTAACCACATTAAGTACCAATAAACTGAAATTATAATTGAAATTTAACAGAAACTGTTTTGTAAAGCTAAAATATCTTTCTATATACAGAGATATAGGACAACAAAGATTTGAGACAAAACAAATGTTTAGGTGATACACACTGTAGCTTTTTGTAACTCATCATTTATCAGATGTTAGAAATATTTGAGGCTTTAATGATGTAGTTTGTAAATCAAGTTGCATGTCTTAAAGCATTATTGAAACTTCCTATAAACTAGCCTCTAAAATTTGCTGAAATTTTGTATTAAAATATCAGCTCAGGTATTAAAAAAACTTGATGAGTGCAACACCACGTAAGTAAACTTTTGAAGCTTCGAGTAAGTTTTAGTTATCCAGAATAAAGACTGCTGGGAGGAAGAGAGGTATCAGTATAGCTCCACAAAAATATAAGGAGTTGAGCAAGTTAAAAATAAAAAGTCAGCAAGTAACATTTTATTTTCAAATTCTTTAAATTTTCTTTAGAATATCATGTGGAAAGAATCATTTGACATGGCTTCTATTTTTATTTGGATACAATGTTTTCTGTGCATGAACAGAAAATCCTGACAGGTTTTCTCAGTTTTGCAGCATCAAAGGTTGACAAAACATTCAAAACATTCACAGACGAAGGTAGTATATATTGAATTTTGTCATATGAAAATATTTGGCATAAAGAGGTCCTCTGCATAGAGGAAGAGTGCCTGTAAAATTGTTTGGATGTAAATATTTATACATTTGAATATTTGCATATTTCAATACAGAAATAGAAATAGTTACACATTTCAATATGAAAAAAATAATACTGAGATTATCCTCTATGTATTAGTATTTGGGACTTGGAAATTATAAAAAGTATTTTCTCCATTAGAAACAAATGATCTACAGAGAAAAGTCATCAAGGATATCAACAATTTCATGGTTATTAATCATAAAACACAAGTTAGAAGATGACTGAATCCTATTGCAATAAATAAAAATTTATGAGACTATATTGAAAAAATACATTCTTTGATTAACTGCAACACATATGATTTTAGACATACACATAAAGAAATAAAGAACGGATTAAAGTACATGATAATGTACTGGCTAATTATTATTTATTCTGCTCTGTTACGTTTTCTTATTTTTAAGTGAACAATATTTTTTAAAAAACTTTTTTTGCTTTGTATATGGGACATTGTTCTTTACATTTTTAAAAAGCAATTGAACTGCTTAAAACAGTCTAAAAGAAGATTTCAAGATCTACCACTATAATAAAATCCAATATAATACGTATATAAACAATAATTTCAGTAATTTGTCTATGGTCTTTCACTCATAGAAGGATCCTGGTTTGGACAAAATATTAGGCATTTGCTTTAACTTTAGTCAATCAGTTGGCAGAACAGACAACTAATGTGAGACTACCAAACGTGTAGGCTGCTTTCACAGCTGCCAGTAAACATTTTCCTAAAAATTTTTACTTTGAAAAAACTTAAATTTATAGAAAATATTTGTGCCGTGCACAACCACATATATTTACATAGAATTATCAGTCTTTAATAGTTTACCACATACTCTCCTCTCTCTCTCTCTCTCTCTCTCTCTCTCTCTGTGTGTGTGTGTGTGTGGGGGTGTGTGTGTGTGTATTTTTTTCCTGAACAATTTGCAAGTAAGTTGCTGACATCATAGCACTTCAATAAATTAGACTTATCAGGTATTCTTTTAATGCTTCAGTAGTTAGTTGGTAAAATTTAAATAAAGCAAGCTATATTTTGGTATGGAGTTCAGAAAGTCATTCTCCATATCAGTGTAGTGTGCAAATAAAATTAAAGTAAAAATAAAGGTCATTCTCAGCATTGAATTAATAACTAATATAATCATTTAAAGTATAAAAAGTTAGTGAATAAATGCATTTTTTTCTATATTTAATCGATATTTATGGAGAACCTATTATGCCTATTTCTCTTTTATAACAAGCAACGGCCAAGATAGTGAAAGTTCATACACAAAGAGTACTTTTAGTCTAGTGGGGTGTGACAAAGAGGACATAAGTTCATATACATGTAATATCTCATTAAGAGCTTTAAAAATATACCAGGGCAAGTTAAAAAGTAACTGAAAGTGTTATTTCAGGTAGCATACATGAGACAGAGCTTTCTTAGGAGATACACCGGAATGCAAACTTTAAAAAGGTAAATGTGCGAGTCTTGTGAATATGTGGTGACAGAATGCTACACCAGAGGGAATATCTAATGTGAAAGCCATGTTGAAAACAGGAGAGGGCCAGTACAACTTTAGGGCTGATAATACAGGGAAACCACCTAGAAGATGACATGAGAGCCACTGTCAGGTACAGATGGGGTCACACAAGGCCTTCTGACCATGGCCCAATCTTAGATTTAGGGATTGGCAAATTACAGCTCTGGGCTGGTTTAAATGATCTATGCACCAAGATATTATTTTTATTTTTTTTTTTCAGATTTTTAAGTGTTTGTTAACGAAACACCAACAACAAAGAAAATAACATGCAACAGAGAGAGGCTGTATGTGAGCCACAAAGCTTAAAATATTTACTTTCTCGTCTTCACAAAAGAAAAAAAACTGGTAATTCCAGATGGAAACTCATCAGAATTTGAGAGCTGGAGTGTCACATAATATGTATTACATTTTATAAACACTACTTTAATATAAGTGTTGAAAATATTCTGCAGGTGGGCAAGAGCAGAAGCAGAATGATCTGTTAGGGCGCTATGGCAATGGTCCAGGCAACAGGTGGGAATGGCTAGGTCTAGGGTGATAGTTTTGGAGGAGCTGAAAATTTACGGGACTGGGGCTATAACTAGAAGGTAAAATCAACCGAATTTGCTGATTTGGTGAATGAAGACAAGCAAACAGTCCAAAACAGGAAGAACTGCTTTCTGTGTGGTGTTTTTCCAGGAAGCAACAGCCCAAAGTGTGCATGTTTCACTTAGTGTTTATGTTACAGATACATTTTTATTTATTCTATAATTGAACTCCTTTTACCAATCTATATAATTTTCTAATGCTTTATTTTTTTTTTTTTGCCAGACAATAATCTGCGATGGCAAATGAATGCAAGCAAAAGTAATAGTTGTAAGAGTTACTGTATTTCTTAATTACCATTCTTTTATAATTTCCATTTTGATAATTATTTTTTGTGACATCATGTTTCAAAATAACAGCTTAGGAATAGCAAATGTATTTTGTTAAAGACAGAAAATAACACAAGCATAATCACTTTAAATATGTTTTGTCATTTAACAAACCCTTACTGCTTCTCTACTGGAGTTAAGAAACTATTTTTGTTAATGTGCTTAAGTAGCCTATAAGCATTTTCCCATTTTGCACAGCAAATCTAAAATAATCATTTTCCCGGTTATATTAGTTGCCATAGGATAATTTTCAAACTTTTATAGTATTCTTTTAAAAAAAATAAAGTTATGGTCCTTTAAATTCTCATTTTTTAAAAAAATCTCAATAGCTCTTGGTATTTCCTTTTATTTTTACATGTGTGTGTGTATGTGTGTGTACACACGTTGAAGAAATTAGTTTACGTGTGTGTGTGTGTGTGTATATATATATATATATATATACACATATATATTATTATTTCAATGTTAGTATTTCCCCAGAATTGTTGTCCCACATGACATTGCACCATTTGCTTCCTGAGCAACTTTTCAGTTGGTCCAAATTTCTAACATTGTAGAAAGAATTACAGAGGACTAATCAGGAATATTTCCTCAAAATCAACAATTAAACAATAAAAGAGAAAAATGATTATTCTTATCAGATGAGCTTTTCATATTATTGCTGAGTGTAGGTACCTTTGCAGTAGTAAATTGATCATAAAAAAATTACCTTTATAAATAACTTTATTGTTCTGATACTCTCTCCTACTGTGTTTCAAGGCTACATATGGAGCATGGAAGAGCAACAGGGGTACTCCAATCCGGGTCATCTCAAGATGAGTTACATATTTTGACTGAATTAACTAGTTAGTTCTAAAAAAAAATACTTTTAATATTGCCTTCTAAATTTTGTATTTATTTGCCTTGATCGTGCAAATCTAAAAATTTGACAATAGAAATTTTCATCTTCATTTGCTCTCTCAGAATTTAGTCAACAATTTAATTACCTAAATATTTTATATCATGTACAGATTTTTTTAATGTACTGTTCAACAATCTGCACAATGAAAATCCCTCTCTTTCTTTCATCATTTGCTATTTAAATGCTGCAAACCAAACCAGTTGTTGCTATAAAGACATAATGAAATAACAGCATGTTTCTGTGACTAAAGTTAGACCAGCTAATACAAAATGTCTCTGGTTCTACACAACTCTAGGGATTGCATTTCCACTCTCCAGAACCTGATTTTGTTTTGAGGTGAGCAAAACCCCTATAGCTTTATGTTTAAGAGCTTTGTTTTACATAAACTATATTCAAATCTCAACTGTACAACTTTCTACCTCTCTTTATATTTCTCAGAGCATTAGTTTCTGTTTTTGCAAAATAATGATTTTAACACTTCTGAGAAATTTTTACTTAAATTGTGATTGTAGACTGACAATAATAATAAATGTTGACAAAAATGTGAGTAAATGGAGTTCTTATACATGAATGAATGGTCACTTTGTTCAAATACTTGGAAAAATTTTGGCAGTGTCCACTACAGCTAAGCATTTGCCTATCCTGAGACCCAGTAATTATTAATACAATATGCATGAAATGGGTATGTAAGAGGAGGGAGTGCATATGTCCATCCAAAGAATATTCACAGCAGCTTGATTCCTGATACATAAAACGGAAAAGTATCCAAGTATTCTTCTGTAAGAACGTGGGAAACAAATTACGGTCTATCTAAACCTGCATGAAATGAAGGAGATACAGATTCAGAAAGCATAAATGAATTTCACAGTCTCTATGTTGGGCCAAAGAATCCAGATACGTGACAGTATATACTTCATGATTTTATTTGTTTGAAATTCAAGAACGGACAAAACTAATTTATGGCAATGACAGTCAGAATAGTGTTACATGTTGAAATGAAATATTGACTCAGAAGTTATTTTTAAAAACTTCTGCTGTCATAGAAACTTGAATATATTGATCCCCGTAGTGTTTATTGGAGTGCACACATGTACGATACTTTATCCAGGGAGATATATATATATATATATATATATATATATATATGAAAATGCAGCAAATTGTCAAGGAAAAGCAAGCATTTTACACTGTATGTAAGTTATGATTAAATAAGAAGTTATATCAAGCAGTTTGCACAGTATCTGGCAAATAATTTGCAAACATGTTCAGGAGAACATGGCTGTAGATCAAAATAAGTGTTATCTAAAACACTTGCATATCAATTCCAAATCACACTTAGATAAAAGTGAACATAAACAAGTCAGAGAAAGACTCAGTTTAATAATAATTTAATAATTGACCAATTGTTCTATAAATTATACATTACAAATATATGTTTAGAATACCAACTGCACACCAATAAAATATTACACATTTTAATTTAGATGGTAGGAAATATCAGAATATTTAGACAATGTTCAGAAAATTTTACAAAAAAATAATTTACCATCTATCTATGAAATTGATAAATGCTTAGTGAAACTCTCATTTAGTGCATAAAACATAAGATTTGATATGGTAGATATAATAGACATTACTCTATAAAATAGTTGACCCACTTATAAAATCAAAGCAAATTCATTACTTTTTGACACTAACAGAAAGAAGGCCAGATACAGTCTGTTGTATTTAATATATCATTTGATAAACTCATTTTGACAGATGTCTTATATAATATTCCTTCTCTAGAAAAAAAAATATGGGGTTTTTAAAAAGTGAAACTAATATTGTCTTGCATTTCAGCCAGATTTTATTAGCAATCAGCTGGTAAACATAACAAAAATATGGATTTTTTTCTTGGGTGGATCCCATCTTTTATTAAACATCTTAGATATTAGAGACTCTGATTTTGCAGTCACTACTGAAAATTATCTTTATTATAGCTTAAAATATTTTCTGTGACATATCCTGCTATTTCTAAGTAAAAACACTCATAATGACCAGGATCATTTTTATCTGCCTACCTACCAGCAGTTTTTCAGGTACAGCATAGTTACCTATATTATTCACTTACATGTCATTTATCTTCAGGAGCTAATCTGCTACAATTATCAAGAAATGTAAGATCCTAAGTATCTTAACAGATTTTTTTTTTGTTTTTATCTTTTCTAGCATAATTTTGTTATTTTATGCGACAGTTACACTTGTCTCAGGAATCCAAGGTTAGAACACCAAGTCGCATGACTAAAGGTACACCTGGTTTGCTATCAGATCTAGATTCAAATCTAGAGGTATGGCTTACTCATGTAAGAGTATTTGATCTCTTTTGTTGTGGGAATGATAATTACAAGATGTTTGCAATAACAAAGGTGAAATCAAGTGGCTAATTATTGTTCCATAATCATTTGATAAGTGGCACCTAATTTTATGAAGATTCATTTCTTATACTGACTTGAAACCCCAGCAAACCCAAGAAGTGACCTACTTATCTAGTCAATGGCCAACTATTTTTTTTCTGTAGCCCAAGCATTTGGGATTTTCACCTTTCACCATAACTTTCTTAAACAATTTTCATGGGATTCATTCTGTACTTTTTTTTCTTTCTTGTTCTCAGCCTCTCAAACCATGATACTGTGCTTGAACAAGATAGCAAGCTGCTGAAAATCCTAAATCCCAAATGTCTGAACTGTTGAAAAAAAAAACAGTTAAAAAATAACTTTAAGTCATCCTTTACATACATGAAAATGTTCAGCTATTCAGTTGTGATGTATAAGATAATAATATCACACTAAAATCAAGGAACTTTTTTTTCTTAATTTTCATAGCCTATGGATATGCATTCCAATATCTGAGAAAGCGACGACAAGGCAATGTAGAACAGGCACTCTGCTTCATTGGCTAGTTCACTAGTTCATCCCACTCTGAACATCTAAGTTTAAATGCCAATTTCTTCAGAGACAGGATGAGATTTGTAAATTTTAATCGTATCTCTTCTATAACCAAAACCACTGGGGGGATTATATACAGTACCATTCCCCAGATGGCTTATATTATGATACTATCTATAAAAGAAAGATTGATGTTTGGCAGGAAAAAAATAAAATGGTCCTACAGTGACAAAATATACCGTATACTCACATATAAAACAGTTATTTCTCTCTCTGAATAGCTATTACATGCCTAGGACACTGACTCAGAATGTTTCACAGTAGCCTAAGTTATTTTCTGGGTCACTTCTTTTTTTAATACTTTTTCTGCCTTTGATAAAGTTTTCCTTGCAATGTTTTGGATATTGAAATGTGGGAGTTTCAAAGACTAATCCCAGGGAATCACACTATAGCAAACAATTAATCTTGATATTGGCAATTTCCTGACATGCATATTAAGGTATTGGTTGCTTATTTCACTAAACATTTTTCTTGATTAAAAGCAAAAGAAATCAATTCTGAGTTTCATAGATGAAAGAATCTCTCTCTCTCTCTCTCTATATATATATATGTATATATATATATACACACATATAAAGACATGCACAAAATCACATATACATATATGAATATCTGCACACATACATGTATATACATGTTTATATGTATACAGATATATAGGCTTTTTATTGTAACATGTGAATTAAAATATGGAGAAAAATTAGATATAAAATATGCCTGCATAGGTAGATCTTCTTTCCTATCCTTTCCAAACAGGAATATTTTTTTGATAATAGCAAGACACTTCAAAAAGATAAAGTGAAATTTGCCTGAGAGAATAAATATTTACAAATTTATTTGCTTCTTTGTGTAAGGGACATTGTCCTCACCCTGGACATACTGCACTTTGTACATTGTAGTGTGTAATTTTAATGTGTCATGCAGGACATTTTTCCCCTCACGAATTATTTCAGAAATCTTGGGGTACCTTACATTCATATGGGAAATAATCAATATTCATTATACCAAGCACTAATTAAGAGCAGAATATGAGCTGGGCGTGGTGGCTCACGCCTGTAATCCCAGCACTTTGGGAGGCCGAGGCGGGTGGATCATGTGGTCAAGAAATCGAGACCACCCTGGTCAACATGGTGAAACCCTGTCTCTAC